>NC_056746.1:1189809964-1190137464 GCF_019279795.1 Protopterus annectens | reverse complement strand
TGGACATCCAAAAAATGCAGTTTCTGTTCAGCTCTGTCGGAATAGTTTGGGAAAAAGACTGGAAGATCTATCGATTGGTTAATATTGGTTTGAGACACAACTTTGGGGAGAAAGGAAGGGTTCGTTCTTAATGATACCCTGTCCTTATGAAAAACCAAATAAGGAGAACGAATGCAGAGAGCTTGAATCTCGGAAACCCTTCTTGCAGAAGTGACAGCCAGTAAGAATATAGTTTTCCAGGTCAATAACTTCAAAGAACATGAAGCAGACGGTTCGAAGGGAGGTAGTATCAAGGATGCCAACATTAAGTTTAGATCCCATTGCGGAGGAGGATGCTTTATAGGCGGCTTTAGGAGAAAAACTCCTCTCAGAAAGGCCTTGCATAATCTATGAGACATAATGTTATTGTCATGCAAGCCAACATGATACTTGGAAATAACAGCCAGTTGTACTTTGACTGTAGATGACGAGGATCCTGAATGAAAAACCTCCACCAGGAAATCTAAAACAGAATGTACAGGAGCAGAAAAGGGATCAATATTTCTGGAATTTGCCCAAATAGAAAAACGTCGCCACTTGCTAGCATAAACAGTCCTAGTGGACGACTTTAAAGAAGACACTAAGATGTCTCTGACTGAATCAGAAATCATTGGTAGCCTGGCTAGGGAAGGAAGTGGAGCAACCAAGCAGTGAGGTTGAGAGAATGAATGGCCCAGTGCTGCTGACCCGACTGGTGGATCAAGAGATCCGGAACTGGGTCCAGATGCCAGGGCTGCACCAGAAGGTGACGATGCAGAGACGGAAATCAAATTTGTCGAGGCCAATAAGGGGCAATGAGGATCAACTTGGCCCTCAAAACGGTGGCTTTCTGAATGACTTGTGGAATCAAGGGAAAGGGAGGAAAAGTGTACAGAAGTCCCCGGGGCCAATCCTGGGTTAGAGAGTCTCTCAGGGGTTGGCCTGGAAGGGGAAAGAGAGTGAAAATATCGGGGCACTTGTTGTTTTGAGGAGTAGCAAAAAGATCGCAACAAGGAGTGCCCCACTTCAGAAAAATCTGATCCACTACAGATTGATTGAGAGACCACTCGTGAGGCATCAGAATGGATCTGCTCAGCCTGTCCGCCAATAGGTTGGACCTGCCGGGGATGCGCGTTGCTATCAGAAACCGATGAGAGGAGATCGCCCATTGCCAAAGTCTGAGAGCTTCTCGACATAACGGATAGGACCTGGTCCCGCCCTGCTTGTTGATGTACCAGACCACGGACATGTTGTCCGTTTGTACTGCAATAGTCCCCGTGGGAAGAAAGTCGTTGAGGGCTTGCAACGTTAAAAGCACTGCTCTCATCTCCAGGACATTTATGTGCAGATGGTATTCTATGGGTTGCCACGTCCCGTGGACCATCCTGCCCTGATAATGCCCCCCCCCACCCGATCAGAGAGGCATCCATAGTGACTGTGGCAACTGGAGGAGGGGGAACAAAGGGTCGGCCCTGATGAAGAAGAGGGGAAGATATCCACCAATTCAGATGAGCTCTGCACGACTGTGTGACTAAGATTTCGTGCCTCATCGGGAGACTGTGGTATGACCACTGCGTGAATAGCATCCACTGCAGAAGACGCATGTGGAAGCGAGCCAGTGGTAGAAGAACAATGGCCGCAGCCATAAGACCTAGAACCTTCAGTATAAATCTGGCTTTGATCTTGTTGCTCTGCAATAGAATCCGAATGAATTTTTGGATGTCCAGAATTCTTTGATCTGTTAGTTTGGCTAACATTTTGACGGTGTTTAATTCTGCGCCTATAAAGGTGATAGATTGGCAAGGCAGCAGAGAAGATTTTTTGAAATTTACTGAAATTCCCAAACTCCTGCAAAGCTGTAGAGTGTAGTCTCTGGACTGAAGAAGCTGACACTTGGTGGTGGCGGAGAGGAGCCAGTCGTCCAAGTAGGGAAGCACCTGGAATCCTTGACGTCTCAGATGAGCTGTGACCACTGCCATGCATTTGGTAAACACTCTGGGGGTTGAAGTGAGGCCAAAGGGCAGGGCTCTGAATTGGTAATGACTGGTCCCTAGCCGAAAGCGGAGAAACCTTCTGGAGCATCTGTGAATCTTTATGTGATAGTACGCATCCTGAAGGTCTATAGAGCACATCCAGTTGTCCTTGCCCAGAAAGGGCAGAATGGACTGAAGCGTGACCATCCGGAATCTTGCCTTCTTGACAAATTTGTTTAGATTGCTCAGGTCTAATATTGGTCTCCAATCTCCCGTCCTTTTGGGGACCAAAAAGAATCTCGAGTAGACGCCGGATCCTACCTGGTCTGCTGGCACAGTCTGGACGGCTCTTTTCTAGGAGCTTTGAATCCTCCTTTTCTGACAAATCCCTTTGAACGGGTGTGATGTCTGGAAGGGTTTGTAGATGTACGGGAAACCTTCAAGGGATTTTGTAACCCTCGGATATGATCGACTGTACCCACATCTCTTGTGATAGGGATTGCCAGGCTACTGGGTACAGTGAAATCCTTCCCTCGACTGCCACCAAGGGTGGACAGTCGGGCAACACCTCAGGGATGCTGAAAGGGCTTCTCAGGAAGAGACTCCCTGTTGCCCTGGTTCTGAGGACCCCCTGCCTCTAGGGCGGCGTCTATTATTGTTACCCCTCTGCCTCTGGGGTAAACTGACCACGTGCATCCGTGTAGCTCCTTGGGCTTTACGGAACCACATCTTCCCCCCCCTTCTGACCCTTGGGATATGGTCTAGAAGGAGTGGAAAATTGGACTCCAACGGCAGAAAGAGTTTTACCGTCCTGCTCACACCTGGTCAAGGTATCCTTCACCTGAGGTCCGAACAAAGCCGAACCATCAAAGGGGGTATTAGTGAAGGATGCCTTAAAGGGGTCCGCAAAATTACAAAGCCACATCCAGGCTTGGCGTCTAAGAGCAACTCCTGTGCCTGCGGCCCTGCTCGCTCCATCGGCCGCATAGGATATGAGCCGCATGGAGGAGTTAGATAGGGAATTCAGGATTGCAAGCTGCGAGGCAATCTTTTCTTGAGCCCCAGCAGCAGAAGGATCCTGGACTACTTTACCCAGTTCCTTGAGAATATCTCGTTGAAGCCTGGTGAAGTGACAAAGGTAGTTCAGCGAACGCATAGCAAAGGTCGCTGAAGAAAACATCCGCTTTCCATACCTGTCCATGGTCCTAGAATCCTTGTTAGGAGGATGGACAGGTACTGAAGGATCCACCAGTTCCTTCTTAGTGGCCGCCACCACCATAGCATCCACAGAGACACCCTTGGAAAGGAACTGTTTGTCCGTAGGGGCCGTGATAAATTTGGATGGTCTCCTGGGGACAGGTTCCACAGAATCTGGAGCCACGCCTTCCGAGCCACTACCTGCATAAGTGGGTCGAAGGCGGAGACACCCAGGAGGTGGAGGGTCGGGATCCAAAGCCTCCAGGTATACCGACTCATCCTCGGAGGGATCAATGGATGGCCAATTCCCCTCTGTTTGAGGAGCTCAAGGCTGTCTGAAAAGGAGACATCCTCAGAGGGGGATCATGGGGAACCCTCCGACTCATCTAAGTCGGTATCCGATGTAGTAGACTCGGGAGTCTGTGTGTTTCCTCTTACACGTCCTCTTCCGAGGGGGTTCACCTGCTGGATCAGGAGAAACTTCGGAAGAGGAGGAAATTCCCAATGGGGAAACCTGGGGCGATGGATCCCTGGGCCTGAGAGCAAGAGGCTGGCAAGAGGCGTCTACAGGCACTGAAGAGGGAGGAGCTAGAGGGATGGACCATTGACCAGGCTCAGAGGCCAGGACACTCCTCATCACCTCAAAGGCTCCCCTCCCCGGGAGACCGGAATATCCCCGCTCCGAAGAAACAGGAATTCCCGGCTCCACTGAGAGGGAAGGCTCCGAGGCCGATGTCGGCGCCGAGCTTACCAAAGCCGAAGCCCCGAGAAAGAGAGCGGGGTCGGACAAGGGTTCGATGCCACTAGCCCCCTCGGAGCCGACAAGGGAAACCCGATGACCGGATCCCTCCAAGGAAGGCCTCAAGGAGGAGATCGGAGCCGAGGACGATGGAGCCGAAGGATGTATCGGCTCCGGCACCGAAACAGTCGCTGTCCCGAGAAGCTCCGGCTCCGAACTCTGGTGTGGAGTCGGAGGAGGAAGTTCAAGGGGTGAGGCTATAGCCGAAGTCTGTTGAGACGGGCTATGGAGCATTTGGGCCAGTGCCTGTGACTTCAACAGCCTGCTTACCACCCTCTCTAAGTCGTGGTCAGACAGCCTGGAAGATCTCAAAGATCGGCTCTGATGGCTCCGCTCCGACAAAAGAGGAGACCCCGGAGCCGAGTGGATACTCTGTAATGAAGGGGACCGAGATCTCTTTCGGGACGAAGTCATCGGAGCCGAAGTCCCCTGAATTCCAGATGGAGCCGAAGGTTTCGGCTCCGATGCTGGATAAGGTGTCGGCTCCAGCCGGAGCCGACAAGGCCACAGTAGACAAGGTATCGGAACCAGTCGGTGCCGAACCCACTACTTTTAAGGTAGATAGATCGGTTCCAGCCGAGCGATCTCGCTCGACGGAGCCGGAGCCACCGGAGGAGGCTTGGATACTGAAGCCTGAGCCTTCGGTGGCTTAGAAGGTTTCCCAGACCCTGCTTTAGAGGGAGAACCTTCTGGCTTAAGTAAGCCATGGAGGATAAGCTTATTCCTCCGTTCCTGCAGGACTCTCTGGCTAAAAGAGTGGCACAAAGCACAGGAGTCCTGCAGGTGCAAAGGCCCCAGGCAGTAAACACAAGAAGTGTGACCGTCTGTCAGAGACATTTTCTGACAGCACGAGTCACACTTCTTGAAGCCTGAGACCTTGCCTTCCCTAGACATAATCCTAGGAGGAAGTCACACACAAACCCCAACAAACACACAAAATTAATCCCCTAACACACAACACACAGGAAGGGATTAACCAATGGGGTTTAGGCCTAACTAAAACTTTTACACTAAAGGTAATAAAAAGTTTGAAATACAAGGGAATAGGGTGGGCTGTAACTCACTACAGACTATAAAAATGGATACAAGGGGAAAATAAAACCCTAACTAAGCTTTTCTCTTTTAACAAGAAAATTACTTACCTCAGCTGGCAAAGGAGACCTCTTTCGCTAAGCGGCAAACGAGATCTGAGGTAGTTCCGCCTTGCATCATGGGATATAGGGTTGTCTCGAGCTGGTAAAAGGAGTTCTCAAGCTAAAGCAAGTGCCGAGTCTCGGCTCCGAACCCATCCAGCAAGAATGAAGGCGAGATTGACAACTTAACATTTTATGTTATGTGGGTTGTATAGTGTGCGTGTTGTGTGATGTATGTGTTCTGTTTGTTCGGGTTTTTTGTTTTCGTGTTTGGGGGTTTCGGGATTTTTGATGGTTCGACTATAATTTCAAGTTACTGAATTTCGAGCATTCAGTAATTCAATATTATGAAGGGGAACCATATAGATAGATAGATATATATATGTGTGTGTGTGTGTGTGTGTGTGTGTGTGTGTGTGTGTGTATATATGTGTACACACACCCACGCACACCCACACCCACACACACACACACACACACACACACACACACACACACACACACACACACACACACACACACACACACACACACACACACACACACACACACACACACACACATACACACACACACCTACCTTACTACGCCCCTACTGTGACCACCGAGACAGTTGCACAGTCACACACATAAACATACATACGCACACACACACACACACACACACACACACACACTCACACACAAAACTACATCTCTACTAAACGCCCTAGCACTTACCTATACCATAATTTCATCCATTGTAAGTAATATGATGAACACAAACATTTGGCTGCATTAATTAACTCAGTAAATGGAGGTGATTAATGCAGCTGAATGATTCCCTGTATCACTCAAGCTGCATAAACACCTTACCGCATACATTTCCAGTGCAGAGCCCACTCCAAAGTAGCACAGGCCATTTCTCAAGAATGACGCATTATCATGTTGCTTAAATGAGGAGACTGCCCACAGACAATTTAGGGTCATGCTTGAGGGCCTATCTCCACCAGGAAAGCAATCACATTAGGGCTTGCCTATACAGACACATAGACACACATACACACAAAGAAAGTTTCTCATGCATATACAGAAACTCTGACAGACAATCACTTTCTTTGACTAGTGTATCAAAAATGCCTTATTTTGATAAAATGAATGAAAAAAAATTCACACAGTGCAAGGCAATATAACTTCTCATGCTCCTCAATTGTCCCTGATTTTTGTCTCATATGTTTGCCCTGTCCTTTGGAAAGATTTGATTTTCTAGTAAATTGGACAGAGGACTGAGGATTACAGTTAGTCAACAGAGCAAGACATTTTATTTTCATAATTATTACTGAGACAGTGCATGTTGATAGAAAATCTCTTGACATTTCTTTTTTTAAGTGAATGAGTCCTCCCTCATTCCTCTTGACTTCATCCAGCAGACAGCAGAGAGAAAGAGAGAGAGAGAAAAGATAGCAAACAGAGTTGACCGCAGAAGAAATCTTAACTAGCAGTGCATATATTATTTTGCAATACATTCAGGTCAGGGGAGGAAAACATAGAAATAGATAGAGATGAGATACACAGAGGGAAGCATGAAGAAAAGAGCAGCTAGATACCTGGAGTGATGCTGCACTTGCCAGGGACAGTTGTCAGATCCAGCATGAAAAATGATTTGGAAGCTTGTTCATGAATGGTTGGAGGCAGCTTATTCCAAGTTTCACAGACATATTTCAAAAAGCATTATCTTTAGAAAAACTTGTTAGAGATAAACATTAGAGTAGTTTAATGAATGGAATGGAGAAGTGCACCTTACTATGTAGGCCAGTGCAAGGCACTTGAGAGAATGTATGATTATATCCAATGGTGTTAACTGAGTTAGTAACAAATTCATATATGCTTAAATTGATGGAGTTTTAGGACATTATTGTATATGGCAAATGTCTGCATACATAATCCTAGCAGAAGACATAACAGCAATTTGTTGCCCTCTAGCCATTGCTACTCAAAGACAATAATTAGTACTCCCTTGAGCCTGGCTGCTCATCTCCATCCAATCAGAACAATTGCCATGGTAAGAAAAATATACTAGCACCCAGAGAAGAAGCTGTAAAATCCATGAATGTATCATTTCCCACCTCAAAATGAGATTTTGATGCTTATATTCTGTAAATGCATTATCTCCCAGACAATACAATACATGGTACAAACCTCATAGAAGAGTCTTGTACAGCTACAGATATACCTATGCAATGTGTAGTCAACAGTAGCCTCACACCTTATTGTCTCTGTATACCGCTGCTATCTCCACAAATTGTAATCACATAGTAGATGTTCCATAGTGTGGTTAACTCACTGCAGTACCCTTGCTATCTGAGACTATGAATCTCTTCTTGATTGCAATAGCTTTGTGTGAGAATAAAATGTAACAACTGCCACACCTTTTACAACAACCCATGTACAAATTGTTCCTGTTGTGCTGAGGCCATGCCACATCCAGCCATAGTTTATGAAGGTGCAGATTACATATCCACTGATGTAATATCATGTTTTGAATTAAATGAAAAAACAATGTTCCATGGTAAAAACATTGATGAGCTACTGGCCTCCATATATATTTAACATTTTTGTCCCCGCACCCTCAGAGTTGCTCAAATTATACGCCAGCATCCCAGCAGACACATCCTCCATCTCTCTCCTGCCCCAGCCTTCAACAGCAGCAGGGTTATTATCAGTAGTGTCATCAGTTCCACAAATAGTAAAACTGTTAAACCTACAGCTACTGTGTCCAGTCTTCTCATCATACTAGGTCTTCACACCCTGTTGTGCAGTTCAAGTAGCAGACATGGAACCTGTAAAATAAATGCTGGTTCCATGTCTGCTGCTGGGTCTGCACAACAGGTATTGGAGATTTTCTAGCATAATTGCTGAGAATGGTAGCTGTCTGTGGATGGTAATGACAATACCTCCTGCAGTTTAATCAGGTTAACTAGTAATTAACCTAGTTTTGCAGGACTAGTGTGTATTTGTTTGAAGGAAGTTAAAAATACTTAACTTTGGCTACTCTGTGTTTGCATGAAGCAAATAGAAAATATATCAGTGTGTCAATTATTTTATCAAAAATCAAACACCTGAGGTGTCAACAGAGTGACTATAATTGCTGAATATCATGGCCGCTTGTGATAAAATTACTTATTATGCTGTTGTGGTCAAATTAGTCATTAATTGGGCTTTACAGAACTAGTGCACATTTGTGTGAAGCAAGTTGGAATACTTTATTGTGGTCATTTCTTTTAATTACACTCAGACGTCTGATGTGTACACACTCAATAAGGTGTCTATAATTTATGGCTACAGTGGATGTCTGTGGATAAAGGTGTCTCACCTCTGCTGTTACTTAATTACAGTTAACAGTCATTGGCAGAAGCAGTGTCATACAAAGCATTCTATTTGCAGAAATCAGTATAAAATAGTCATTGGTATAGGTTGTGTGTGTACGTGTGCAGGTAGCAGAGTAGAACAAAAAGATGTACTTCTATCACAATCAGATATCAGAATTGTACACAATATGTAGCAATCTTTGGTAGTTTGGGATGGATGTGTGTGTGAAAGCAATTGATTACTGGAAAAGTAGCACAGTGAGTAGTATTGCCAATGTCCAGTTTTTTTGTTATCCAGTTAAGTTCCTGGCTGTGTTTCCTTCTTTGTGGAATTTGCATGTCCTCTATGTCTCTGGCAGGGTTTTACTCAGTGATCTACTTTCCTTCAATGCCCCAAATATTTGATGCAAGTTAACTTGCAGTCTTCAAACTTTCTGGTAGGGAAGCATGCAATGTGTTGTTTGTTTGTGTCTCTGTGTGTGCATGTCTGTGACTGAGTGCATGAGTGCATGTTTTTGTGTGTGTGTGTGTGTGTGTGTGTGTGTGTGTGTGTGCAGACATTTGGTTCCATACACGCATACAGAAAGTATGGTTCCACAAATCACTGGTGTTTTCACCCAACACATCTGGAGACAGCCCCCCAATGTTGCACAGGGAGAGCTCTTATAATGGCCATCATCCTAGGGGCTGGGCGGTCTGCAGAATCAAGGCTTCAGAGGTCACCTCTCTGAGAAGCCTTTTCAGCACTCCTGAGTATTAGTCCAATCATTGCACGCTGAAGACAATCAGAGGGTACCTATTCCTGCATTCAGCAACCTGGGCATCAATCACGCAAAACAGATGTTTTCAGAGGATAATAACCATAGGCTACTTCATGCCTTTTCATACCATCCCTTCAGCCCCAAAAAGACTTCCCTGTGTTCCCCCTGCCAAAGTATAGCAGCAGCTTCAGAAATAGAGAAGCTCCTAATCAACTGAGTCATCCAAGAGGTCCTACCAGACCAAAGAGGATCTGGAATTTACTCAAGGTTTTTTTCAATACCAAAGAAAAATGTTGATCTCGGGCAAGGTTGAGATGTAAACAACTTAGTTTTGTAAAGAAAATGAAATTCCACATGGTCACAGTGCAGTCAATTCCTCATTTCTGAGACAGAATGACTGGGTGTGCTCCATAGATCTTCAGTATGTGTATTACCACATAAACATGGACAGATGCTCCAGCAAGTACTTTTACTTACAGTTGGGAGCCAATCATTTTCAGTTCAGAGCTCTACTCTTTGGTCTCACCACAGACAATTCTGTACTTAGTAAGTGTATGACAGTGGTTGCAGCTTGTATCTAACTGACTGTGGAGATCTAAATGGGTGGAGGCAGTCCAGGAAGCTAGAGGCTGGCTAGCATGCGCTGCAAGACTGCAGAGGCAAACCCTGCCCTGGATTTGGAGAAGAGAGACAGGTGGTAATGCTTGATAAAAGTATGAACAGATGTCCAGGTGGGAGCCTCCGGGATGTCCCTGGTGGGGTCTCCTCTGAAGAAAGCTGCAGAGGTGGAGGCTGCTCTGGTAGAATGTGTTCTGACACCCTTGGGAGGAGGCTTGCCATGCTGTTTGTAGCAAAAATGGATGCAGTGTGCTATCCATTTGGAAATGGTTTGCTTGGAGATGGCTTTGCCTTCTGCCCCTGAAGCAAAACTAACCAGCAATTGATCAGACTTTCTGAAGGGTTTAGTTCTGTCCAGATAGTATCTTAACTGTCTGTGCACATCTAGAGAGTGCAGAATCCTTTTCCCCTTGTTTTGGAGGTTAGGAAAGAAGGTGGGTAAATGGATGGATTGGTTGAGAGTCACACTGGACACCACTTTGGGCATGTAGGATGGATTAGTTCTGAGGGATACCCTGTCTGCATGGAAGATGATGAAGGGTTCCACAGCCATGAGTGCTTGCAGCTCAGAGTCTCTTCTGGCTGAAGCAATGGCCAGGAGAAAGGCTGTCTTCCAGGAGAGAAATTTTAGCTTTGCAGAAGGAACTGGTTTGAAAGGGGGCAGGGTGAGCTTTTCCAAGACAAAGTTAAGGTCTCAAGATGGTGTTGGTGCTCTTCTGGGTTGCCTCATGTTGCCAGCCCCTCTGAGGAACTGTTTAATCAGAGGGTGTGAAAAAAGAGACTGCTCAGTGGTAAAATGAGCAGAAATAGCAGAGCCATGAATTTGTATAGAGGAGAAAGAGAGACCACTGTGTAGTAGGTCTGCTAAGTAATCCAGGGTGAGACGGATGGAGGGCTGTGATGTATTGGCCCCCTTAGCCTGGATCCAGGTGCAGAACCTTTTCCATTTATCTGCATAAGACTTTCTGGTGCTAGGGTGTCTGGCCTCTTGGATAACATCTAGAACCTATTTACTGAGGATGGCAGATTGGTCAGGGGTTAGGGTATGGGTCAGGGGTAGGGTATAAGCCAAGCTGCCAAATTGAGTGTCACCAATTGGGAGTGCATGAATTCCCCTTCCTTCTGGGTTAGGAGGTTTGGAATCTGAGGAAGATTCCATGGAGGCAGCGGGGAGACAGGCTGTGCAGCAAAGGTAACCAGTGCTGTCTGGGCCAGTCTGGAGCTATGAGAATGGTCCTTGGTTTTTCCTCCCTTATTTTGAGCAGTACCCTGGGAATGAGAGGTAGGGGAGGAAAGGTATAGACTGAGAGGTTTACCCAAGGGAAGGACAGGGCATCCACTTTCCAAGCCATGCAGTGATGCTCCCTGGTGCAGAATTTGCTGAGTTGATGGTTGGTGTGGGAGGCAAAGAGGTCAACCTCCAGGATTCACAATTTATGTGTTATTAGGAAGAAGGTGTTTCTGTTGAGCTGCCACTCATGGGGGTCCAAGAGCTTTCTGCTTAATTGGTCTGCCATGGAGATGAGAGAGCCTGGCAGGTATTGTGCTAACAGGTGTATCTGCATGGAAGAGGCTGTGAACCAAAGAGTCATGGCCAGCCTGCACAGTGGATAGGAGTGAGTCCCTCCCAGCTTGTTGATGTATCACATCACAGTGGTGTTGTCTGTTTTGATCAGGAGAGCCCCTGGAGAGAGAATGGGTTTGAAAGCTATCAAAGACTGATGCACAGCCATCATCACTTTTTGACTGATGTGCAGGGGGAGTTGCTGGGGGTTCCATTGGGCCTGTATGCACCTGCCATCCAGGTGAGCACCCCAAGCATAGTCTGATGCATCTGTGGTGAGCGTCTGCATGGCGGGGTATGGGGAGAAGGGCAGTCCATGTTGTGGAGGCAGGCTGTTGTCCACCAAAGAAATTCCTTCCTCAGGCAAGGAATAATAGGCAGAAGAGTTTCCAAATCTTGAGAGTGTTAACACCAAAGGCTCTTTAGGTACCACTGAAGTTTCCTCATATGCAGTCTGGCATATGGAATGAGGAGAATGCAAGATGCCATGTACCCCAGGGCTTGCAGGATTTTCCTTGCAGAAAGCTGGGGCCTGGCGGCCAGTTGAGAGAAGTGAGCTGATAGGAAAATTTGTTTCTCTGGTGTAAGGCCTGCCATCTGGGATGGTGTGTCCAGACTTGCTCCCAGGAAGGTTATCCTTTTGGTGGGTACCTGTTTGGATTTCTTTTCGTGGATTGTGTACCATAGGGAGGTTAGTAGGTCCTTTACAAAGGCCAGATCTTTGAGCAGTTTTTCCTGGCTGTCTGCCTGAATAAGGCAGTCGTCTAAGTAGGGGTAAATTTGAATATTTCTTTGTCTGCAAAAGGCAATGGCCTGAGCCGGGCATTTTGTGAAAACTCTGGGAGCAGTAGGTAACCCAAAGGGAAGTGCAGAAAACTGAAAGTGTTTAGATCCTGCCCTGAAGCTGAGATAATTTCTGCAGGACTCCCTGATAGGAATGTGGAGGTAGGCCTCTTTTAGGTCCAGGGTGCCTAGCCAGGTGTCCTTGGACAGCCTGAGTAGTGACTGCTGGAGGGTGAGCATTTTGAATTTTGGGATCACCAGAAAGGTGTTTAGAATGGATAGATTGAGGATGGGGCACTAGGTGCCCTTTTTTCTGGGCATCAGAAAAGGTCTGGAGTAGAAGCCTTGGCCTATCTGCTCTGTAGGAACGTGCTGTAATATCCCCAAAGAGAGCAGGGAATGGATTTGCTTTTGAGCCTCTGCCCACTGATGTGGTGGTAGATATGGGAACCCTTTTGGGGTTGGAAAGGTGTGGAAGGAGAATTTGTACTCCCCGAGACACAGAATCCATTGGTCCTTGGTAATGGTGGCCCAGGTGCTTGAGTGAAAGGAGATTTTTCCTCCTAGGAGTATGTGAAGGTGGGCAGAGACAAGGTTGGGAAGGGGTGAGTCATTGTTAGTTCATACCATAAGGGGTGGCTTAGAACTCCCTGATTTTGAAGTGGAGGTAGTCCACTGCTTAGATCTCTGCAACCCCTGGGGCTGCTGTCTGTGGGGTCTGTTTCCACTGGACCTAGGCTGGCCCTGCCTACTTGGAAGATGAAAGGACCAGTGCTTGGAGGGAAAATGCCTGCTGAACCTAGGGGCTTGGACCTGTAAGAAATCTTTAACAGTCTGCATAGATTTTGCTTTTTCTTCCACATTTTTTAAGACCTCTTCTGCTTTAGTGCCAAACAAGTTATCTTTGTGCAAGAGTGCATCCAACAATTTTGATTTGACATGGTCTGGCAGGGGTTGTTCCTTAAGCCATGCATGTCTTCTAATGACAGATCCGGTGACTGCTGCCCTGCAAGAAGCTTCTAGGGCATCAAAACCACAGTGCAAAGTGTGTTTAGTTACTTGACCGGCAGAATGCATTAAGTCCTGTACATCTTTAGATTCTGACCATGGCAGGAAAGGAGGAAATTTTTTGTTTAAGGAGTTCCAAGGTATGTTGCTGATACTTAAGCATATGGAACTGTCAATTTAGTGCCCTGAGAGCAAGAGTAGCTGAGGTGTATACTTTTTTACCCCATCTGTCCAGTGCTCGGGAATCCCTGTCTGAGGGGGTCGGATTCTTAGCTGAGGTTGCTTTAATCCATTTAGGCCCCTGAGTAATGACCTCAGGGTCAGCTGCTGGATTTTTAAAAAGATATTTGTGTGAGTCAGAGACTCTGTAGTACCTGTCTGGTTTTCTGGGAGCAGGAGGGAGGGCATCTAGATTCAAGCTGGATTCAAGGAAGACATCATCCACCACATCTAGGACTGGGGGATGGCTAAGGGCCTGTGTTGTGGAAGGTCCAGGAACTCTCTAAGTCTCTTTTTAGATTGTGGGTAGTCTTGACTCTCCCATTGGAAATGCTCCCTTAAGGTATGCAGGGTTTCCCCAAAGGAAAAATCCTCTGGGGGAGAGGCCGAAGGAATGGATTCCTCTGCATCAGAATCCTCATATGTGGAGAGGAGCTGCAAGTCTTCATCGTCAGATGCATCGGATTCATCTGACACTTGTTCAGACCAAACTACTGGAGACAGATCTCTTTTCCTTTTTGAGGGAGTGGCTTGGCTTCCCCTAATCAGCATGATAAGGTCTTCTGCCATTTTAAGCATTTGAGACTGAGGCAAGAGAGCAGGTGCCTGAGAATGGGTAGTCGGTTTCTTGCATGTGGTTCGACCCCTGATCCTAAGGAACTTGGTTGTTTTCGAAAGAACGGTAGCCGTGAAAGAAGGCATCGGTTTATGTTGGGATTCGGTGTTGCGAAGGACTTCCTCGGAAGCTGGTGCCTGCACAGCGGCTCCGGACCCATCCAAGGTAGAGATGACCACAAGATCCTTAGACAAAGAAGAGTTCTGCAGCATACCAGACTCCAAAAGGGTCTCAGTAGAGGCCTGTAAATTAATTGTAGCGGGCATCAGGGGCTGCGAAAGTGCCTCACTGAGTTCTGGAGGACTGACGACCAGCTTAACAGAAGTGTCATCAGAAGGTTTGGTCCTGTGCGATCTGTCTCTGTCTTTATCTTTACAGTTTTTCAGAAGATCTGCTGCTGGATGGCTTACCAAAGCCATATTGGAATTCGAGGACTGTAAATGGAAATATCTAGCTACAATAAGGGCCCGACGATGAACAGTTCTGGTGTTAAACAAAGCACAGAAGCAACAACGAGGGCCGTCGTGGTCTGGGCCTAGACAAGTGATGCAGTAAGAGTGGAAGTCCCTGTGTAATATTGGCTTTTCACAGGTGAGACAATTATTAACTTTTTCTGACATCGGTTAGTGCAAGAAAAAAGAATCCCCAACGGAGTACTTAGCTTTCAAAGACTTCATCTTCAATTCAGAAACGAAACTCAGGTAGCGACCGACCAGCACTCATGTGAACTGCTTCTGCTTCTGGCTCCATGGCAAGAAAGACTGATGTAATGGCGTCGGATACCTTTCTTTATACCACTGACGACCTGACGTCAGTCCTCAAGCGACAGCAACCGATACAGAAATACTAAGTCTCTGGTATTCAGGCCAGCCGATGTCTACCCTAGCAGGGATAACCCAAATGTGATGACTGCAACAGTGAAACATGAAGAACATCTGCTATAGCTTGTCTAGGTCTGGTATACTGTCTAGGATCAACAAGTTGGAAAACATTATTGTGATCATTATTTTTACTTTCCTTGCAATCAAGCATCAGATATTTATAAAGGTGGCTATTTGGGATTAAGGTTGCATTTGTTCTCTCACTTTCATCCTAGGCTTACATCAGGTGTTTTTTGGTCAGTTAAGGTATGCTGAAAGGACTGAGGAAAAAAATCTAATGAGAAAGACAAAGTATAAAACAAAAGATGGTGGCTGCTTTTTGGGGACTGGTTAATGAGGCATGCTATGTATATGTATGAAAGCAACAATGTGAAATATATGACTACGGCTATTTGTTCTTTCATATTTATCACAATCTCATGTCAGAGGGTTACACAGAAGGTGACTATATTTTTGGGGTTTGGGTGGAAAAGGCATGCAATGTATAATGTGACAGCAGCAATTTGAAATATAAGACTGTAGCCATGTGTTTCACTTTCATCTCAGTCTAACATGAGTTGAATATACAGAAGGTGACTACCTTTTTGAGAGGGTAAGAAGGCAGTTACTATTACCAGATATGATTTATATATCACAGAAATACTTTTGTTCTCAGCTTAATTAGAACTTCTATTTGAAAAGCTTTGAACATTAAGCCTTGGATACAAGTAACTTCTTCCTTAAAAGAAAAACAAAATATAGCTGAGCTTCTTTCCTTACACGTGATGTTATTGTTCAGGCCATCACTGAATTAAAAGGTTGGTACAAAGCCATAAAATGCACTGCAAAGTATCTAAGGGGGGCTAGCTCCCAGCTCCCAACTTATTTCAGTTACTTCCTCTGCAGCTATTATAGAGGTGTCTTTTGGTCAGTTAAGGTATGCTGAAAGGACTGAGAAAAAAAATCTAATGAGAAAGACAAAGTATATAAAAAAAAGAAGTCATTTGTTCAAATGATATGGGAGTCCAAGACAGAAGGAATCGGGGGGAGGGGGGGCAACAGGATGATGCAGGGAGTGTGCCATGGAATCCTGTACCTAGTACTCCATTTCACCCAAGACCTGCTCTGACCAGTAGTACTGTGCCATCTGTGACCAGCTGCATACATGGTGTCTGTCTCTCACAGCAAACTGAAGTTCATGGCCTTCCTCTTTACCTTGTATTTCATGTCACTGACAAATCATCTACATTCATTGCTCAGCTGACAATGTCCCCCCACAACATTCACATCTGCAACAACTTCAGTTCCTAATTCCATTGATGACTCAACAGCAGTGTATCAGCAGCAAGTAGGGTGCTTGTAAGTACTTAAGTCTGTTGCTCACTGAAAGTCACCTTTTTTTCTTCCACTCACTGCGTGAAGTAGCACATTAATAGTATGAACTACACAGCATAGTCTGCGGTATAACATAGGCTTGAAGCCAAAGTATTGTTAATAACCCTTGCCTTAACAATTTTCCTCAACACTGCACTGAAGGAAGCAAACTGTTGTCTTGAAATAGCTTATACATCTCAGAATGCTTTAAAATACAATATATAGTGAATCATCAATACTGACATATTCAGTAAACATGGATGATTCAAGTAAAATTTGACAGAAAATAAATAAATACTTCTTTCTGAAGAATGGCGTGCTAGTCCCTCAAATGATGGCATGGTCTTTCAAACGTTCAGCAGTGTATAAATTATATTTAAATACTGACAAGTGAGGATGGGTATTAGTCTTAAAGTTACAATTAGTTTTGTGAATTTCATGTGTTTGCAATCATGCACCCCCCACTTGCGCTGTAGGTACATGTTGGAGCACCATTCCCATAATGCTCCTTAAAACATGTCAATGCCACACAATCCCACACTAGTGTCAGGAAGCATGCTCACAATGTTTTTAGCCTATTGGGTAGTGGCATTCCCAAGTTCTTATACTGTTACCCATCTGCCCTTATCAGTAAGAACAATGCAGGCACCATTAGGCAATCTTATGTAATATACAATGGTACCAATCTGGTGAAAAAGGCAGACTGTTCATGGGAAATGTGCTCCCAAGAAAAGGAGTGTCAGAGTACCTGAGAGAAGCAGAGAGAGAGAGAGAGTGAGACAGTGAATGTATATTTCCGAACCCTATTTGGATGACGTCTGCATTACACATTCTGACCAAGTCATGTTTTCCTCCAATCCTACCAGTGCATTTGAAGATGTGGCCAAATGTATGTTCCAATCCTCACTAGATTACTGTGTGTATTTCCAGGTACCCAAATTTTAACAGACATACTCTCAAGTTGCAAAACACTGAACTCAGAAATTCAAAATTGTAAGATATCGAAATATCCCAGTAGTCGTTTGCTGGAGACCCCAGTACAGCAGGTTGTGAGGTTTTGTCCTTTCCCACCAGTAATGTGATCTCAGAGTTGGCATATATAAAATTAGCAGGGGGTGTGAGCTGCAGCCCCCTACCTAGGGATGCAGGGGGTCTTGACCTTCTGCATAAAATATGTTTTAGATTTGTTTTAGATTGTCAGTGTATTGCAGTTTCAAACTTCTGAGTTTGATTTTATGCAGCTCAACAATTTGTGCCGTCAATGTTTTAAAATAGATCGTTATTCCCTAAGTGTAATTTAGCCTAGGAATGGGTGGAACCATGTGATGGGGATCATATAAGCCATTCATATTCATCCACATATCTTGACAAATGCATGTATTTCTTACCTGCATTGTGCTTTAGGAGTGCTGCAGTTAAGAAATGCAGGCATGTATTTCTTACCTGCAGCACCCCTAAAGCAGAATGCCAAGTAGAGTTAGACTATGATCTGATGGATGTGTTCTGCCAAAAATTCACTGTACATAGTGATGTTAGCCTTCTGCAAAGCTCACATGCATATAGGTCTGCAGTCTGCAAACAAACACAGTGATTATGTTTTGACTCTGCGCAATGAATGTGACAGTAGTCAGACTGTCAATACATATATATCCATTTATACATGATGGAATTATTCCCCTCCTTTCTTTAAACCTTAACTTATAGTTATTTATTTATTTTACATTTGTTTACTGGGGAAGTCCAGTTGGGCACAAAGGCCACTTTTCAGTGGAGTCCTGTGCAGAAAAGCTCCAGTACATGCAGTACATTCAAAATATTTTATGTGATATAGTATCAGCAATGCCAGCCAAAATACAATTAAAATACATTTTATAAAGTCAAAATAGATAAGCTAGCAACTATACATACAGTAGTAAGGCTTTGTATACTAATTACACTGTATGCAGATATGGTTAAATGAATACCTATGCAGTAGAATAAGAAGTTATGTACCTACCATAACGTTCCATGTTAGTTGTCTTCTTCTCGCCTTCTTTCTTACTGGATGGGTTCAGAACCGATCCTCGGCTCCGACTCAGCCAATACTAAAGCTTGAGAGCTAATTCCACTGGCTCGAGGCTCCCCTATATCCCACAATGCTAGGCGGTAACTACTCAGATCTCGTTTGATAGCTAAAACCAAGCAGTTCTGGTCTCCATAGAATGGAGAAGAGAGAAAAGGAACCCACCTCTAAATTTAAAACTGTGGGTAAAACTACCACAAACATAAAGAGGGAGAATAGAGGTGGTAGAACATGTGGGAAGGAAAAAATCCCAATGGAAGATCCCAAATATTCCTATCGGTCTGTCCAGGCTAGGGGGAAGGAGGGTGGGACACAAGAAAGAAGGCGAGAAGAAGACAACTAACATGGAACGTTATGGTAGGTACATAACTTCTTAATGTTAAGTTGTCAATCTCACCTTCATTCTTGCTGGATGGGACCACGTCCCTAGCATCTTATCCCGGGTGGCCTATCGGAACAGACTCTTGAGAACCGTGGAACCAAAGTTGGCACGGTTTCTGGAGGCCATATCCAATTTGTAATGTAAAATAAAGGTATGAGGAGAAGCCCATGTGGCTGCTGCACAAATGGAATCTATTGGCAGCCTGTCCTGAAAAGCTACAGATGTAGCTAATGCCCTAGTTGAATGAGCTCTAGGTCTTGAAGGCAGTTTTTGATGTCTGATTTCATAGATGAAGGGAATTATAGAGGTAAGCCATCTTGAAAGGGACACTTTAGTAACTGGAAGGCCCAATTTCCCTTCCGCATAAGACAGGAAAAGCTGATCAGATTTCCTGAACTGTTTAGTCCTGTCTAAATAATATCTAAGTTGGCGGTGAACATCTAGAAAATGTAACTTTTGTTCCGACCTGTTGGAATAATCAGGGAAGAAGACGGGGAGATCAATTGTCTGGTTTAGGTTTGCCTCAGAGGAAACCTTAGGCAAGAAGGACGGATTAGTCCGGAGGGACACCCTGTCTTTATGGAAAACTAAGTAAGGAGGACGACTGCAAAGAGCATGAAGTTCAGATACCCTTCTAGCTGAAGTTATGGCTACTAGAAAAAGTGTTTTCCATGAGAGCAACTTAAGAGGGCATGAAGCCGCTGATTCGAAGGGGGGGAGAATCAAGGATGCTAGGACCAAATTCAAGTCCCATTGAGGTGGGGGATCTTTGATTGGGGGCTTGAGCAGAAAAACACCTCTTAAAAAGGCTTTGCAGAGCTTATGGGACATGATACTGGAGTCAGAGACACCTACATGAAAGTTAGATATAGCAGATAGTTGTACTCTAATGGTAGATGAGGAAGAGCCTAAATGAAAGAGCTCTGCCAGAAAGTCTAGGATAGACTGGATAGGTGCAATGAAGGGGTCTATATTTTTTGATGCTGCCCAGAAGGAAAAACGTTTCCACTTACTATTATAAATCTTCCTGGTAGAAGACTTGTGAGAGGCTATCAGGATGTTACGGACCGAATGAGAGATTAAGGGAAGCCTGGCTAGGGTAGGAATCAGAGAAACCACGCTGTGAGGTTGAGAGATTGAAGGGAGTGGTGCAGCTGGCCCGACTGGTGGGTCAAAAGATCTGGCACCGGGTCCAGATGCCAAGGCTGCTCCAACAGGTAATGATGAAGGAACGGAAACCATATCTGTCGAGGCCAGTAAGGGGCAATGAGGATCATGGTAACTCTCAAGGTGATAGCTTTCTGAATTAATTGAGATATCAGTGGAAAGGGGGGGGAAGCATACAGAAGTCCCCGGGGCCAATCGTGGACTAGAGCGTCTATGGTGGGATGGCCTGGTAACGGGAAGAGAGTGAAGAAGTCGTGACACTTGCTGTTTTGGGGAGTAGCAAAAAGATCGCAGCAAGGCTGGCCCCATCTTTGGAATACTTCTTCCAGCACTGATTTCTTTAGAGACCACTCGTGAGGCATGAGAATGGCCCTGCTCAACTTGTCCGCAATCACGTTGGACTTCCCGGGAATGTGCGTTGCTATCAGAAAACGCTGAGAAGAAATCGCCCACTGCCAAAGTCTGAGTGCCTCTCGACATAAGGGGTAGGACTTGGTTCTGCCCTGTTTGTTGATGTACCACACTACGGACATGTTGTCCGTCTGAATTGCAATAGACCCGTGGGAAGAGAGTCCTGAAGGGCTTGCAACGCTAAAAGCACTGCTCGCATCTCTAAGACATTTATGTGCAAGTGGCACTTGAAAGGTTGCCACGTGCCCTGGACTGTCCTGCCCTGATAATGCCCCCCCCCCACCCGATCAGGGAGGCATCTGTTGTCACCGTGGCGATTGGGGGGGGGGATGAAGGGTCTGCCCTGGAGAACTTGAAGTGATGTGATCCACCAAGACAGGTGATTCTTGCATGATTGAGTTAGTAGGATGATGTGAGACATCGGGAGCTGTTGGAAGGACCATTGAGTAAACAGCATCCACTGGAGGATCCGCATGTGAAAACTAGCTAGGGGGAGAAGTGTGATAGTAGCTGCCATGAGCCCTAATACCTTCAAGACTACCCTGGCTTTCACCTTGTTGCATTGAAGTAGAAGGTAAACTTGTTTGCGGATATCTAACACTCTTTGCTCTGTAAGTCTGGCGGAAAGATTGACTGTGTCTAAGGTGGTGCCTATAAAGGTAATAGATTGACAAGGCGACAAGGCAGATTTTTCGAAATTTATTGAAATGCCTAGAGCTTGGCAAGTTTGGATGGTGAAGTCTCTGGATAGAAGCAGTTGTGGTGGCGGTAAGGAGCCAGTCATCCAAATATGGAAACACCTGGAATCCTTGACGTCTCAAGTGAGCCGCAACCACTGCCATGCATTTGGTAAACACTCGGGGGGCTGTAGTGAGACCAAAGGGCAGGGCTCTGAACTGGTAGTGACTGGCTCCCAGCCTGAAGCGGAGAAACCTCCTGGAGCATCTGTGCATTTTGATATGGTAGTACGCATCCTGAAGGTCTATCGAGCACAACCAATTGTCCTGACCCAAGAAGGGTAGAATGGACTGTAGCGTGACCATCCGGAGTTTTGTTTTTTTGATATAATTGTTTAACTTGCTGAGATCCAGTATTGGTCTCCAGTCCCCTGTTTTTTTTGGTACCAAAAAGAATTTGGAGTAGATTCCGGATCCCTGCTGGTCCGCTGGGACTGGTTGGATAGCTCTTTTTGAAAGCAGCTTTGATATTTCTAATGCTGCTTGTTCCCTTAGACTGGGTGGAACATCTGGAAGGGATCCTTTGGGTTGAGATGGGATGTGAATAAAGGGAATTTTGTAACCCTCGGATATGATTGACTGTACCCATTTGTCTTGAGTGAGGGAAAGCCAGGCTTTTGGGTACAGTGATAATCTTCCCCCGACTGCCTCCGAAGGTGGACAGCCGGGCAGCTCCTCAGGGATGCTGAAAGGGTTTATCAGAGAAAGTTTCTCTGCTACCCTGGTTTTGCGGACCACCTCTGCCCCTAGGGTGGCGTCTATTGTTATTCCCCCCTCTGCCTCTAGAGGGGAATCGACCTTGTGCGTCAGATGAGACTCCCTGTGGTTTGCGGAACCACATTTTTCCCCCCTTCTGACCTTTTGGATAAGGTCTAGAAGGGGTAGAAAAATGGACTCCCACGGCAGAGAGAGTCTTACCTTCCTGCTCGCACCTAGTCAATGTATCCTTCACCTGAGGTCCAAACAATGTTGAGCCATCAAAGGGGGAATTGGTGAAGGATGCCTTGAAAGGGTCTGCAAAATTGCAAAGCCGCATCCAGGCGTGACGTCGTAAAGCTACACCTGTGCCTGCGGCCCTACTCGCCCCATCAGCCGCATATGAGATAAGCCGCATGGAGGAGTTGACAATCGAATTCAGGGTTGCCAACTGGGAGTTCATTTTGTCTTGGAACCCCTCAGCTGTTGGATCCTGCATGGCCTCACCCATATCCTTGAGCAAATCTCTCTGGAGACGGGTGAAGTGACACAAGTAGTTCAGCGAACGCATTGAAAATGTCGCTGATGAAAACATCCACTTACCGTACCTGTCCATGGTCCTAGACTCCTTATTAGGAGGATGGACAGGTACCGAAGGATCGGCTAACTCCTTCTTAGTGGCTGCAGCCACCACCATGGCATCAACAGAGGCACCTTTAGATAGAAAATCTTTCTCTTTAGGGGCAGTAATAAATTTTGACGGCCTCCTTGGGGTAGGTTCCACTGAATCAGGGGCCGTCCAAGCCTTCCTTGCCACCACTTCCATAAGGGGGTCAAAGGGAGGGGACACCCAGGAGGTGGAATGGTGAGAGCCAAACGCCTCAAGGTAAACCGACTCATCCTCTGAAGGGTTAAGGCGGGCCAGTTCCCTCTCTGTTTCAGGATTTCAAGGATGTCAGCAAAAGAGACATCCTCAGAGGGGGACTGAGGGGAACCTTCAGATTCCTCCAAGTCGGTGTCAGAGGTGATAGACTCAGGGGAGTCAATGTGCTTCCTCTTGCACTGTCTCTTCCGAGGGGGTTCTCCTACCGGATCAGGAGAGGCCTCAGAAGAGGAGGATATTCCCAATGGGGAAACCTGAGGAGCTGGCTCTCTACGGTCTGTTACAAGGGAGTGAGTAGAAACCACTGCAGGCACTGAAGAGGGAGGAGCTGACAGAGCTGACTGTGGGGTAGACACTGGGTCTAGCATGCTCTGCATGACCTTGAAGGTGCCCCTATCAGCCAAGGCCGGAGGTCCCCGCTCCGAGGAGATGAGGACCCCCCCCCAGCACCGACAGGGACGGCTCCAAGGCCGATGTCGGAGCCGAACTCACCAGCGCCGACGCCCCGAGAGGGAGAACGGGGTCGGACAAGGGTCCAATGCCACTCGCCCCCTTGGAGCCAATGAGGGAAGCCCGGCGCTGAGATCCCTCCAAGGAGGAAATTGGAGCAGACGACAGAGCCGAAAGGGAAGGTATCGGCTCCGAAGCACCAACAGCCACGGCTCCAATGAGCCCCGGCTCCGAACTCAAAGGAGTCGGAGGAGGAATAAACTCAGGGATGGGAATAGCCTCTGACTGTTGAGTAGGGCTATGCAGCATTTGGGCCAGTGCCTTGGACTTGAGAAGTCTACTAACCACCCTTTGTAAGTCATGGTCTGACAGACTGGAGGACCGAGAGGAATGAGACCTATGGCTCCGCTCCGACAGAAGAGGGGATCCCAGAGCTGAGTGGATGGAGCCGATGGAAGGGGACCTAGACCTCTTCTTTGAAGGTGGCTCCGATAAGCCTATCGGAGCCAACTGAGTCCTGACAACCTCGGCTCCGGCCGGAGCCGAGGTAATGGTATGAGACTTTGGAACATCGACTCCAGCTGGAGCCGATGTCGAAGCAGCTTTAATGCTTCCAGGAGACGGCTCTGAAGCTGGAGCTGATGGCCTGAAAGTCTTAGAAGGCTTCCCCGATGCAGACTGGGTCGGGGGGCCTTCAGGCTTTAACAAGCCTCGAAGTATCAGCTTGTTTTTGCGTTCCTGCAGGACTCTAGGGCTGAATGCATGGCAAACAGCACATGAGTCCTGCAGGTGCAAAGGTCCCAGGCAATAGACACAAGAAGTGTGACCGTCTGTCAGAGACATTTTCTGACAGCACGAATCACACTTCTTGAAGCCTGAGACCTTGGAGTCTTTAGACATCCTGAAAGGCTGTATGAAAAAAACACAACACACAGACACACCCTTTAACCAAATAAAAATCCAGTCACACTGAAAGGACAGGGGAAAAAAGAGGGAGTGGGCCAAAGGCCTAAAAGTTAAAAAGGATAAAATGGGAATTCTAACACAAGGGGGACCCAAATAAACTAAAGGGATACTCTGTATAAAAACTAAACTAAATAAAAAAAAATAAGGGTAGAATTTGAAGTTTTTAAATAAGAAAACTTACTAACCTGCCAGAGCCGGTAGAAGAAGCACCTTGTCAGCTAAGCGGAAAACGAGATCTGAGTAGTTACCGCCTAGCATTGTGGGATATAGGGGAGCCTCGAGCCAGTGGAATTAGCTCTCGAGCTTTAGTATTGGCCGAGTCGGAGCCGAGGATCGGCTCCAAACCCATCCAGCAAGAATGAAGGTGAGATTGACAACTTAACATTAGATGTTACAATACAGAATACTGACTTATCTACATGGGATGGATAGCAAAAGGTTAATTTCATTTTGACATATAAATAAAATGAATGGTAAGGGTTAAGAGAGGCATAGGTAGAAGGTGGGGTAGGTGAAGACAGAGTGATAGTTGGTAACAGAGTAGTGGTATAGTAGAACAGGAAGAAGAAAGCAGAGATGTTATGCTTAAAGGCTCATAGTTTCATAGTTTCATGGTTTAATACTAGGTTATCTGCCCTAGGGCATTTATAAGCCTAGCCAGAGTGTATGTGGCTTTCGCCACCCCATGTAATGGTACAAAAGTATAGATTTAGTTTACTGTGCCTCTGTCTAGTAGTGACACAGAGATGACCCCCGGGGTAAACCTACGATCTCCCATCCACTCGTCAAGATTTCTCTTGAAGAGAGTCAGTGAGGGGCTCTGCCTAACATGAACTGGGATCCTGTTCCAGAGTGTGGGAAGCCTCTGAGTTATGAATCTGTCCCTCCAGCATGTCCTATTCATATTTGTGCTGAGGTTTAGATCTTTAGCTCCTGTGGTTCTGATGGATTTGGATTTTTTGAGATGGAGCATATCCATCAATTCCTGACTGGACATGGCCTTGTACGTCAGGCATAGATCACCTCTAAGTAGGCGGTATGCTACTGAATACAGCTGGAGTTTCTTTAGTCTGGCAGCATATGACATATGTTGGAGACCCTTGATCCTCTTGGTGAGGTAGTTTTGGGGTCTCTCCAGCTGCTGCAGGTGCCGGGTGAGGTACATACCAAATGGGGCATTGTACTCAATCATGGGCCTGATAAGGGAGGAGTATAGGGGTACAATGACCTCCTTTGATCTGGATGTGAATCCCTTCATGATAAGGTGGGCAAGGTAGAAGGTCTTTCTAACCACTTTGGCAACGTGGGTGTCGAATGAGAGGTCACTGTCAACTTGGGTCCCCAGGTCTCTGATTACTTTTTCCGTACTCCATGGGTTACTGCCTATGTGATAATTTGTGGGTACTTTGTTTTTCCCAAAGGGGATGACTATACATTTTTTGGCATTTAGTTTAAGGCCATGGCTTCAGCACCAGTTGTCCGTCTCAGTAAGGCCTTTCTGTAGGATGCATGTGTCAGCTGGTGTATCAACTATGGCACCTAGTTTGCAGTCATCTGCAAACTTTGTCAGCCACAACCCTCCCGTGTTTGCTTTCACATCTGAGAAATAAATGCCGAACAATAGGGGTCCCAGGACAAAGCCCTGTGGGACACCACTTGTGACTGGCTTTGAGTCTGACATAGCTCCAGCGATTTTGACTTTATAGGTTCTGTCCTTTAGCCAGTTTGCAACCCATCTTGTGACATATGGGTTTACATTTAAGTTGTTGAGCTTGTCTATGATGCCTGAGTGGGGTATTGTGTCAAAGGCTTTAGCCAAGTCCAGGTAGGCTGTATGGACTGCTTTGCCCTCATCAATGGCTCTAGTGACTGTTTCAAAAAAGTCAACCAGGTTCAAAAGGCAGGATCTGCCCTTTACAAAGCCGAACTGGGTAGGATTGAGTGTCTGTAGGTCCCTGATGTCTCTGTTTATGAGTTCCATAATGATTCTTTCCATAGCTTTGCAGACCAGGCTGGTTAAGCTTATGGGACGGTAGTTTCCAGGGTCTGTAGAGGAGCCTCCTTTGTGGAGTGGGACCACTGTTGCTGTACGCCAGTGTTCAGGTACATATCCTGTAGTAAGGCTAAGGTTAAACAGCATTTTTATGTGCGGGTTTAGCGCCTCTTGGAGATTACGTAGCACGCAACCCGGGATACCGTCAGGTCCCATAGATGCTGTGTTTTTAGCTTTGCTGAGAGCGGCTCTCACCTGGACATCTGAGATGACAGGGAGGTTACATTCAGCTGGGGTAACTATTTCTTCTTTTGGGGGTGAGGGAGGGAAGAAGTTTGCACTGAACCTGTCTGCCAGTATGTTGGCAACATCTGTGGGTTCAGTGTATTTTTTGTCGTTATGAACTAACTCTGAGCATATCTGAGGGTTTCTGCCCAGGTTTCTAACATAGCTGAAGAAGGCCTTATGGTTATCTTTAGTGTCCTTAGCGATTTTTCTCTCAAAGTTGGCCTTGGATGTTTTTATGAGTGAACGTAGTTTTTTGCTAGTGCTGGTCAGAGATGCCTTCCCTTTATGGGATTTTGCTCTGTCTTGCAGTAGCTTCCTTCTTTTGTTATACAGTTTGTTTATGGCTGGGGTCCACCAGACAGGACGCCTGCCCTTGGTGGAGAGGGTCTTGGTTTTATTTGGGATTGCATGATCCATGCATTCTTGGAGATGTCCGTAGAAAGCATTTGTGAAGGATTCAGCATTGTGAGATGTGGTTTCCTCTGGCCCAGGGGGCTTAAAGATACCATCTCAGTCTTGAGAAGTGTAAAGTCAGCCTTTGAGAAGTTTCTCACTGTAGTCTTTTGTGCTGGGGGTGGAGGTGGGATATGAATATCCATGGTGATTAGTTTGTGGTCAGATCTCACTAGTGAGGGGTATACTTCCGGTGTGGAGCATTTTGTCCCCATGTTTGTGATAATCAGGTCTAGTATATTTTCTCCCCTTGTGGGAGAGGTGACTAGCTGTTCCATTGCATTCGAGTTAATGAATTCCAGGAACCTTTGGGCTAGGGTGTTAGGGCTAGAATAATGCACCCATTCTATGTTAGGGTAGTTGAAGTCTCCCAATATGATGGTATTTGGTGAGACATTCATATCCTCCAATGTCTTCAGGAAGGCTGAATGGGGTTCCTGAGATTGGGAGGGTGGTCTGTAACATGCTACCAGTTGTATAGCAGTTTTGCCTATGGTTAGTAGCACCTGGATGGTCTCCGATGCTTCATGTGTCGCCACTAACCTGGAGGTGTGGGTGTCCTTGATGAATATGGACACTCCCCCTCCCTTTGTGGTTCGGCCCGAGTTCTGGGGCCGAAATGCATGATAAGAGGTATAGCCTGGTAGAGCTGGGGTGCTCTCAGGAGCCTTGAACTAGGTTTCAGTTACTGCACAGACATCGATGCTCTCCATACTGAGGAGTGCTTCGAGAGCCTGCATCTTGAGATTTAGACTTCTGGCGTTGAGCAGCATTACCCTTAGTTTTTTTCCATTTTTGTTTTCTAAGGAGGTGGGTTTGTCTTTTGAGCCTTGCCTAAAAAAGGCATTATGGGGGTGGCAAGAGCCTTAGCCAATATCCAGAAGCCCAGTGGTGACAGGTGCAAGCCGTCCCTTGCGAAGCAGCGTGGCTTGTCCAGCATGTCATCCCAAGCAGACAGACATTGGATTCCCCTAGAATGACACCAGTAATTGAGCCAATTATTAAAGCTGATCATCTTGTCCTTGTATTGTGGCATCATTCTTGGTGAGGGCAAGATGCTGCTCAGGGTCAGGGTCATACCAGCCTGGGCTACATAATCAGAGAGCTCATCTGTGTCTCTTTTCATGTTTCATAAGCAAGTACTAGGCCATCTGCCCTTGTAGGTCACTTTAAGCCTAGCCTAGCTAATTTCCTTTATTGGAAATCAAACCCTATTATCTCTTGCTTGTGAGGCAAACACCTTAAACATTATGTCAACCCCCACCTTATCCAGGCTTGTCCTAAAAATAGTGTTTAGATGTGTCTCTTGCTCTAATTGGCAGGACCAGCACTGTCATATAGTGAAACTACTATGCTGGGAACAACTAGATGTCAGACTACTTACCTGCAGATCACCTTGGATCACAGAATTCTGAATGATGGCACAAGCACTTTACTCATGAATGTTACAAGGAGATACTCGCTGACAAACTCTGTGGTGTTAAAACCCAGTAATGTGCAGCACTAACAAGTCACCTGCAGTGCATTTCAGGGCCTTCACCCCCAAATCTGTAACTCACTTCTTACATCTGTTGGGAACTGCATGTCACTGCCAGAGTTAAAACTTAAACCCATCAAACACCTCATCAACATATCTGCAACTCTGTTGCCTGAGAAAGATGGACTTTGTCAATGGTTATAAATCCATTCCAATCCTTAATACGATTTCTATCAACGCAATCTTCTCAGATATGGTCATTATAAAGTAATTTATTTCATACTGAATTTGTTACTTGTCTTGAGTCTCGTCTCTTCACAGATACTATATATATATATATATATATATATATATATATATATATATATATATATATATATATATATATATTTCAGAATAGTATACCACGCAAATGTCCAGAATTTCACAAAATGTCCAGATTTTTTTTGCCTCATGTTTTTGGTCTGTTTCTCTTAAAATTTGTGGTTTTCTAGCAAATCTTTTAAGATTGAAGCCACTAAATAATGATAGACATTTGAGTTTCATACTTCATATCCCTCAGAAAATGTACACTATTGCAAAATCTGTTATTTTTATTCTAAGTTTAAAACACCAATATTTAAAATCCGTCCCTGATTTTAGGGCATTGGTTCCCCTCCTCCCTCACCATTTTTGGCTTTGCCAGAATTCATAAAATGGGTTGAGAGGTATGCAGCACAGCTTACTTGCAAAAGAAAAAAAATATGCTTGTGTATTTATTTTTGGGATCACACTAAGTCAAGTACTGAAAGTTTTTAGTTATCTGTACACTTGTTTATTTAGTCATGTACTTACTAAATTTAATTACATTTGATATTATTTCTGACTTGTATGCTTAACAGAACTTTACATACTGTGCAGATGCCTTTTGTCTACAGCAGGTCTTCACTGAATAGGGGCATCATATTTTCTTAGCATTCATTCCATGCCATATTTACATAACTTGATGGCAGAAGGAGACATTCTATTTATTCTGCCTTTTTGGGTTTATGTAATATGTAAGTGCTATCTGCTCCCTTTTTGAGTTATCTTGCCCCTTTGAACTGTCTTCTAATGTGCGCATAACTCGATAATGGGAGCAGAATACTAGTATGATAATGCATATGTCATTGAATGATGCATTTTGCTATTACTGTTACTGCATAAGGTTAATGTACTTTTGCCCAGTTCAGTGACTTTGTAATTATTTAAATGTGTGTAGGAGGCAAAAAGTTCTTACAGAACGGAGGGTCTTTGCATTCTACAGTAAAATGACTTCGAAAAATGTGGGTAAATGTCATTTCAGATGGTTTCATCCAGAACATTTATGTGTGTCTATCTCTGTCTGTCTGTCTCTCTCTCTCTCTCTCTCTTATGGGTACCCTAAATTCCTTAGTAATAAATTATTTTTCTAACCTTGTGACAGTGACACTGCAGTAGTCCCTATTACACCACCTTGAGTTCATGTATACAGGATTTTTTTTACAGACACTTAATACCACTGTTTAATCTATTTGGACTGCATGATTTCCAGAAGCCAGAGATGTCAACAACTGTGATAATGCAGCTGCATAACAGCATTACTTCTAGATGTTTCCCATATGAATCACTTCTTGGGACAGATGAGGGGAGCTATCAGTGCTCTGGCTGCATATAAAATGCCAACAGCCTGAAGGAGGACTTATTTACCTAGGCATAGATTATGTCAAACTAGGTTACATATATCAAGTGTTTGGAAGACTAGGTCATAACATTTTATACTCACAAAACCTGCTGATGGACCTATTTAAATTTTGCCAGATTTGAATGATTTAAAAGTTTAAACATTTTAACAGTTGCCACTTACTAGGAAGCAGATAAAAATGACTCGTATATAACTCAATGTCAATGTAGCTGGGCACAAACACAATGATTCACACATTCTTGAAAGGTGGCAGTTATGAAACTTGTAAGTGTCTTGAAAGAAAATGCTGCTAAAACTCAAAGGCTTATAGAATGGATGTGCCTCATAAATAATTGTTTGGCACGTATAGATTTTTGAGTGATAAGAGCAAAATATTCCAGCATGTTTACCCAGAAATACGCTGTCATAGTATGAAGGCTGAATCTAACACAATAATATATATCAATCTGCTTTAACACTGCCCTGAAGAGTTCAGATGAATATATCACATATGTTATCTCACTTCACAAGCATGCCTGAAATACAGTAATTTCTCAGCAGTCTGAAAAAATAAAACTCCAAACAGTGGTCTTATAGAGCACATGCCTGAGGTTAATGCAGGCTACCAGGAATCCAGAAACATGCTATGACATGCAGGCAAAGGATAGTTGTACTCTGAGATACTGGTCAACAGTTTTCAGGAAAACGGAGCATACCTAACTAAGGATTTGTTAGTTGAGATAAAATGTGTAATGCGAGTGTATAACTTAAAGTAAATATTTTCTAAGTTTTTGTGTGCTATGCAGTCGTTTGTCTTTGTTCTTTATTTGATTGTTAATATAGAGGGAAAGTGAAATCTTTTAAATAGAATAAAGGCTGAAATCCAACAAAGAGTACTAATTCTGCAGTCATATACAGTCTGTTACCCATGTTCAGTTGGTAATGACATTTTCTTTTTTTTAATTACACAGTTGCTACAACAACAGACATCATACATCTCAACCTCTTGGAGCAAGAAATCTGGACAAACCTATCAATAATAGGGGGACAAAGACCCAAAAATAGGGGCACTTTTTAAATATTGCTCTTACAAACTTAGAAAATTGATGGAATAACAGGTTTTGCAGTAGCATGAATTTTCTGTAGGGTTTGAAGTCTGAAACTCAAATGACTGTCATTATTTTCTGACATTAACTGACAATGATTTGCCAATGATGTGCCAGAAAACCAAAATTGTATGAGAAATGGACCAAAAACATGAGGCAAAAATCTGGACATTCTGTGAAAATCTGTACAGCTGAGAGGTATGCGGGCTCTACTGTGCTGTCCCAGTATTACTGAGAACAGACATTGTAGGTTCTGAAAACACAGGTGAACTGTGCTGTCATTGAGTAGTGGGATGAAGCATGGGGTTTCATTGGTTGGGTCTGTAATGACCAGTGGCTGTGAAAGAAGCCAAAAGATGAACTGTAACACAATCAATGATCTACCACCTAACATCAGGATGCCTAGTTCTGTTATCTTCCTCTGAATAGCCTTCCTCATCAAGTCTTCAAGCCTGCATTACTTGATACTGGGAAGGGGAGTCTGGGACTCATGTAATTCAAATAAAGAAGCCAACTTCTTTATAAACTATCAGCAACAAAAAATTAAAAATTATTTTGTGCTTCCACTGCCTGTACCGTCTTCCAGCCTGGATCCACATTAAAATGTGGAGGTACCTGATTCTATCCTTTCTTATTTTTGAGACACATTGCTGCCTAATTTGAGTGAAAATATTGTTAAAAAGCAAGTACTGTTTTACTTTCTATTTCATAAATAAATAAATATATATACAAACAAACAAACAAATAAATAAATAAAAAAGCTACCCACTTTCAAATGACTGCATACATTCCTTCTTCCATAAATCAGCTTTACAAATCCCTGGGAGGAAGGTGCCCAGTTGTCTTTTTTTTTTAATTTACATTTCCTTGACAGGCTTAGCTCTACTGGGTACAGCCCATTTTCAGACAGAGTCCAAAGATAATGAAAAAATAGCAATACATAGAAGCAAACTGTTTCATGTTTGATGAGTGTATATATATATATATATATATATATATATATATATATATATATATATATATATATATATGTGTGTGTGTGTGTGTGTGTGTGTGTGTGTGTATCAGTTACTAGTTTAGTCCAGAAACAGATTTGCTGTAACTAGGACTGTTTGTAAGCTTCTGAGCCCCCAAAGCCTTTCTGTGTTGGAGGGAAGCCTTCTAGCTTATCAGTGGGATTGGTAAGCACTATGTAGCCTATCTACCACAAGAGTGGTTTCTGGCCCAGAAATTGTAGTTTATTGGCCATTTGGGCAGTTTTTCCATCTCTTTCAACATTTTGGTTTAAAACCCTGAGTTTGTGCTTGTTTCCCACCTTTCCTGTAACTAGTCTAGTCCAGATACAGATTTGCTGTATCCAGGATTGTTTGTAAGCTTCTGAGCCCCCAAAGCCTTTCTGTGTTGGAGGGAAGTCTTCTAGCTTATCAGTGGGAGTGGTAAGCACTAGGTAGGCTATCTACCACAAGAGTGGTTTCTGAGCCAGAAATTGTAGTTTATTGGTTGTTTGGGCAGTTTTTCCATCTCTTTCAACTTTCTGGTTTAAAAGCCTGCATTTGCACTTGTTTCCAACCTTTCCTGTAACTAGTCTAGTCCAGATACAGATTTGCTGTAACCAGCACTGTTTGTAAGCTTCTGAGCCCCCCAAGCCTTTCTGTGTTGGAGGAAAGCCTTTTAGCTTATCAGTGGGAGTGGTAAGCACTAAGTAGCCTGTCTACCACAAGAGTAGCTTCTTGCCCAGAAATTGTAGTTTATTGGGTGTTTGGGCAGTTTTTCCATCTCTTTCAACCTTCTGGTTTAAAAGCCCACATTTGTGCTCATTTCCCACCTTTCCTGTAGCTAGTCTAGTCCAGATACAGATTTGCTGTATCCAGGACTGCTTGTAAGTGTCTGAGCCCCCCAAGCCTTTCTGTGTTGGAGGGAAGCCTTCTAGCTTATCAGTTGGAGTAGTAAGCACTAGGTAGCCTATCTACCACAAAAGTGGTTTCTGGCCCAGAAATTATAGTTTATTGGCCGTTTGGGCAGTTTTTCCATCTCTTTCAACTTTCTGGTTTAAAAGCCTGCGTGTGTGCTTGTTTCCCACCTTTCCAGTAACTAGTCTAGTCCAGATACAGATTTGAGTATCCAGGACTGTTTGTAAGCTTTTGAGCCCCCAAGCCTTTCTGTGTTGGAGGGAAGCATTCTAGCTTATCACTAGGAGTGGTAAGCACTAGGTAGCCTATCTACCACAAGATCCAAGTATAGATTCTTAGTTTTAGCACTTGAATTTGCTTATTCGTGCTCAGCACTTGTTCAGGACATGTTGTTAGCACTAAATAAGCTACAAATTACTACAGCACTCAACCTTCCTCTTTACCTAGAGGAAAACAGTTTTTGTACTTACTTTCCTCACTTGCTTAGAGAAAAACGGCTCTTATACTCGCTTTCCTCACTTGTCTAGAGGAAAGTAGTTTTTATTCAGGCATGTCCAAGGGTCAGCTCCCAGTGTTCTCTCCTATCTGATGAATCTGGGCATCTTGAGGCAATGTAGCAATTGCCTCAAGTACACAGACAACCCTCTCCTCCTACCACCCAACACCACAACCTGTGAGAGATGCACTTATCTAGCCAAACTGAAGGTAAAGCTCTTTCCAATAAAACTTAACTTGACAGTCAAGAGGGGAAGGTAAACACTTGCACCACTCCACACTCATCACATAGTCCCACTAAACCTACACCACCAAAATCCACACATAGAAACACAAAAACATTCGCAGAGGCTCTCAACAATAATCTGCTCAAGCAACAGAGACCTCCAAAGCAGAAACACAAGCAACCTCCATCCCCCCAACACAACCCAAATGACACATAGCCCACAGACTCAGTGTGCCAATAAACCACAGCCCATAAGGCAAACCAACAAACCCAACATACTAGTCATGGGTGACTCTATAATCAGACACACTCAAGTCCCACTCACCAGGCTAAACAAGGAGAAGGTTACTGTCAGCTGCCTGTCGGGTGCCAGGATCCACCACATAACCCACGCACTAAGGTCACTCCACAACAAGTACAAATATGACTCTGTCATTGTCCACGTTGGTGTGAATGACCTGAGATGTACCTCCCTGGACTACATGAAAAGAGACATGGAAGAGCTCTCCAATCTTGTAGCCCAGGCAGGTATGATCCTAGCCCTGAGTAGCATCCTGCCATCGCCCAGAATGATACCGTAGTATAAGGACAAAATGATTGACTTCAACAATTGGCTAAGCTTCTGGTGTCATTCTAAGAGGATCCAGTATCTGTCTGCCGGGGATGACATGGTCGACAGACCAAGATGCTTTGCCAGAGATGGCCTGCACCTGTCGCCCCTGGGATTATGGATACTGGCTAAGACTCTTGCTGCCCCTATAGTGCCTTTTTTAGGCAAGGTTCAAATGACAAATTCACCACCGTAACAGGAACTGGCAAGCAAAAACTGAGGGTAATGCTACTCAATGCTAGACATCTAAATCTCAAAATGTACCCACTCGAGGCACTCCTTAAAATGGAGAACATCGATATTTGTGCAGTGACTGAGACCTGGTTCAAGGCTCTAGGGAGCACCCCTGCATTACCAGGCTATACCTCATACCACACTTTTTGGCCATCTAACCTGGACCAGAACACCAAAAGTGGAGGTGTATCCATATTCATTATGGATATCCACACCTCCAGGCTAGTTGCACAGCATAATGCATCCGTGGTTATCCAAGTACAACTAACTCTGGGCAAAACTGCAATCCAAATCATAGCTTGCTACAGATCCCCCACCATGCCCCAGGATTCCCACTCCTCTTTTCTTGATATACTGGAAAATATTAGGGTTCAACCAAACACCTTAATAATGGCCGATTTCAACTACCTCACCAAAAACACAGCATCCATGGGACTGGACAACATCCCAGGCTGCGTTTTACACAAACTTCAGAACAAACTGCTCCCCACCTAAGCACCATGTTCATTCATAGTCTCACGTCAGGCTTTGTGCCCACTGAATGGTGCACAGCAACAGTTATCCCACTCCATAAAGGGGGAGCCACCACTGATCCTGGGAACTATCGCCTTATTAGCCTGACTAGCCTGGTCTGTAAGGCCATGGAACATATCATCATGGAACTCATAAACAAAGACATTGGTAACCTCCAAACTCTGGACCCCATCCAGTTCAGGTTTGTGAAAGGCAGATCGTGCCTTCTGAACCTGATCGACTTCTTTGAGGCAGTCACCAAAGCCATAGACGAGGGTAAGGTGGTTCACAGCCTATCTTGATCTCGCCAAAGTTTTCTTCACCATCTCCCATTCTGGAATTATAGCTAAACTCACTAAACTAAGTATAAATCACTACATCACAAGATGGATTGCTAACTGGCTCACTGACAGAACCCACACTGTAAAAGTTGCAGACTATAAATCTGACTTCAAACCAGTGACAAGTGGAGTACCACAAGATTCAGTCCTGTTTGGTATCTACTTCTCTGAAGTACAGGGTAACACAGAAAGCCTCTGACTAATGAAGTTCGCAGATGACTGCAAACTAGGAGCCATAGTCCCCAAATGATGTGGACATCCTACAGAAGGGCCTCACTGAGACAGATGCCTGGTGTCAGAGGCATGGCCTCAAGCTCAGTGTCAAAAAGTGTATTATCATCCCCTTTGGTAAAAACTCTGCACCCATGAACTACCACATAAATGTCAGTCTACTTAATGCTGAATGTTTGATAAGAGACTTTGGGACCCAGGTGGACAGTAGTCTCTCCTTTGATAATCACATCATCACAGTAGTCAGGAAATCCTTCTATGTGGCACACCTCATCACAAAAGGGCTCTCATCCAGGAAAAAAGAGGTCATTGTTCCCCTCTACTCAGCATTTATTAGATCCATTATAGAGTACAACGCCCCTTTTGTAATGTACCTCACAAGACATCTGCAGCAGCTGGAAAGGCCACAGAAGTACCTCACAAAGAGGATTACTGACCTCAAACAGATGCCCTACAATGACTGTCTCAAAAAACTCCAGCTTTACTCTGTAGCATATTGCCTACTCTGAGGAGATCTCTGCCTAACATATAAAGCTAGGTTAAACCCAGAGCTGTTGGACATGCTACACCTTAAGAAATCTCAATCCTTCCGAGCTACATGCTCTAGGGACCTAAACCTTGTCACCACAATAAACAGGACATGCTGGAGGGATAGATTCCTGTCACAGAGACTTCCCATACTCTGGAACAAGCTACCCATCTATGTCAAGCAAAGTTCCTCATTAGCACTCTTCAAGAAAAATCTTGATGAGTGGATGGGAAATAGGAAATACACCCTGGGGATCACTTCTGTGGCTCTGCTCGACAGGGGCATAGGAAATTAACTTTCCTGGTTGGCGTAAGCCAGGGAACCTTGTTGGCTAGGCTTACTTAGGCCCTTGGGCCGATAGCCTAGTACCTACCTATGAACCTATGAACTTATGAACATATACAAAATAGAACACACTTGAAAAATGATAAAAATAATACAATGACAAAGAGACCAGTGGCAAAAACAGCAGCAGGTGAACAGTTGTGCAAATATGTACATCTATATTAAAATAAAGCGATTCAAGCAATTCAAAGGTAAACTGGTAAAAATGCTAAGTATATGAATGTTATTTAAATGTAGGTTAGTCCACATTTACCACAGGATATATTAGTGCTTTTTAAATTCCAAGAAGTTATCATTTTTTGAATGTTTGAATATGAATTAGTTTTGAAGAGACAAGTACTCAGAACAAATATATTATAGACGTGGGATCCGGAGGGTGGGGAGCAGTTATCCTGAACTGAAAAACCTTTGTGAAAATCATGAGCTGTTGCATACCTTGCAGAACATTGCAAGGTGCCATTTCCCTAAATAGAAGTGTATTCTGGTTAGAGACACTGGTATTTTTCTATCCTGCTAGTCATTGTCATGGAAATAAAAACTTATCCTTTTACTCCTGATGCATCAAAAATTATCCACCACCATCAGCACACTCTCAGTGACCGATTTCCATACAGACATTCTGCTCCGTAACTTCTCAACCTTGCTTATTACTGAAACCTAAAATTTTTCTCTTCTTTTATAAATGAGACAATACACATCTTCATTCCATGGGAACCACTTTTGAACAGGACTGGTTCACAAGTTCCTATGGACCCAGTTATGAACAGAACTAAAAAAACGCAGTCAATTTCAAAGAAGACAGACCCAATTTAGTATTAGTCAGGAGATGTTCAAACAACACAATTTTTCCCATTTCAGATGCAAGTTTTTAGTACACTATCAGTGGGGCTCCTTGTTATGAGCCCCAAAACTGCCTGTGTTTCTGTCTGGTATATTCATATACTGACCTCAGCACCATCTTCAGGGAATGACTGTGCAATGTTACAGTACTAGGGTACTGCCCTGCTACTGCTTATTAAGACTAAGAGACTAACAGCATGCATTTAATACAGTCATCACTTGTAACTTCATAGTTGTTAACAATCTGGGACCACGGTTTCGGCATTCCACCCACAACAGTGACACTTCTCAATATGCCATTGTCTTTATGTTGTTTAGTCTAGTAAAGTGATTCCATGTATCGCCTATGATAATTCCCCTTGGAGGGACAGAGCAATACAATAATTCTCTTATAGTTTGTGCAGTGGGATCATACGATGACCATTCTGAAATCTGATCTCAAAATAAGTGACATATTCCTGATTCATGAGTCTCCATTTAATATAGGATTTTGAGTTCTTTTAGTGGTTATGGAACTACTCCACAAAGACATACTGAACCAAAGCTATACTGACATGCATGAAGAATTTCACTGTCAGAGAAGAACACATACATGGACTACTGACATGCAGAGAAAGTGTCACCATCAGGGAATTACACAGAAAACTAACTTCTTCATGGAAACATCTATACTGAAGTTAAGATATTATGGTGAGGGGGGAGAAGAACCTTTTGCACTTACATGCAGCGTGCTAGCTCTTCTAATCCAATATAAATGATAATATTGATTCCTAGTTCACTGCATCTCTAGGCATATGGCTAGTTAACATTTAGAAATGTAATTAAATGTAATTTAATGTGTCATTCTCTAGCATCAGGAGTTTTACTGCATTATTTTTTTCAGAAAACTGCATTCAGACATATTTTGCAGAATGTGCCTTTGAACAATAGTAATATTCACTGGGTGGGGGGAGCACCAATGCAAAACCGAGGGATCAAGCTGTCAACATGATTGATTCACAATCACTGAGGTATGGCACAGCACAGACTTGTTAATGAATAATGCCCCAAGGTCTGCATGTAGCACATATGGAACATTTGAATTAAAGGCTAGATAATGCAACAATGTGTATACACAGTGTTAATGCAGTAAAGTGGCTAGAACATAAGGATACAACCAGCTTATTTATTTTATTTATTTCCGTTTGTTAAGTGGGTGAATGCATTGGTACAATACCCTTTTCAGGATTTCCAAGACCAAGAACACTGTGTCGATGGGTCCAGATAATATTCCAGGATGTCTCCTTAATAGTATGAAACATGAACAGTCAGGTCAACTAAAATTAATATTTAACCACAGCCTCCAAAGAAGCTTCTTTCTAAATGAATGGAGGACTGCAGCAGTTATCCCACTGTACAAGGGTGGGCCATCCACAGACACAGGGAACGATTTTCCCATGAGCTTGACTAGTCTAATATGTAAAGCCATGGAAAGAATAATCATTGGTATGTTAAATGACAACATAGGAAACCTGCAGACACTAGATCCAAGTCAGCTTACTTTTATCAAGGGTAGGTTGTGTCTATTCAGTCTAGTAGACTTCTTTGAGAAGGTCATTAAAGCAATGAATGAGGGCAATATGGTACACACTGGCTACCTTGACATGGGCAAGCATTTGTCAAAGTAATCCACTCGGACTGTAAACAAGCTCACTCAATTAAGTATTAACTTCTATGTCACCCACTGGATAGCCAACTGGCTTACAGGTACAACTTAAGAAGTAAGGATAGAGGAATTTACTGCCACAAAAAGGCTGATCACTGGCGAAGTGCCTCAGGGCTCAGTGTTGGGCTGCTCCTGTTTGGCATCTACTTCTCTGAAGTCAAGGTTATAACATCAAAGGCCTCTGGCTGACCAAGTTCCCTGATGATTGCAAATTAGGTGAAACCATTGAATCCCCCCCAAGACACAGATCCACTCCAAGAAGGCCTGATATAGACTAATAACTGGTACTGTATTCACAATTCTAAAAAAACTGTGAGAAGTGGTGCACAATAGTATATTTTGCTAAGATAGCCACCCATGCAAATTGCTACACTGATAATTCACCCCTAGAGTAGACACAACAGTCAGGGATTTGAGAACACATGTAGACAGGGACTTAGTCTTTGACCACCACATGTCTACAGTTTGAAGGAAATCATTCCATATTGCACAACCTATAAGCAAGGGTATGAAATCCAGGTCTAAAATAATACTTGGTTTAGAAAACAAGCCCTGTGTGGACAGCCTCACAGCCTTGTCATTATACTCAGTTTCCTACAGGCTGCTATGAAGTTACCTGTGCCTGGCCTACAAAGCATCCTCTGATCCAGCCTTAACTGACCTATTGCACTTCTGCAAAACAAATAGCATCAGAAAAACCCAGTGCAGAGTCCTAAACCTTGCTTGCAACATAAGTAGGACATGGTGGGGGGACAGGTATGTGTCTCAGAGGCTACCCCGTCTCTGGAACAGACTTCATATCCACATGAAACAAACTTCTTCCCTGCACTTATTGAAGCAAAACTTGGATCAGTGGATATGGTATAGTAAATTTATCCCAGGTCTGGCACCTATGTCTTTATCAGAAAGAAGAAGCTTGTAAATGTTTGACCTCTCATGCCTAAGTTTAACCCCTCATCCCCAACAAAAACATAAGGGACCAATATCTTTCTAATATTTCTAGGAAGCATGGCTAGGCTTAAAAAGGGCCATCTAGGATTGTTAGTCTAGTATTCTCACAAAGATCCTATGAATTATATGCAAAACATAAGTCATTTAAGAGTACATATACAGAAAAAGTAAGTAATTTTCAACATAATGCGAGTGAAATGAGGGAAATGCGTTGAGAATACAATCAATCCTAGTATATGCAGTAGATACAGCAATACAGTTAGTACAAGTATGTATACATTTTGGATAAGCTGAATGTGAGAGTAACACAGAGGTAATAATAGAGCCTATGGTTATGACATATAACTAGCCATCTCTGCATCATTGCCACCAGTTACAGAAAAGAAGCCCATGTGGCACTAAACAACAGGTGACCTATGTATGACAGTGTCACTCACAGCTTTCTCAACTTTTATATGTAGGTAATACACACATCAGTACTCATGCAACAGAAATAAATACAGCACATAACATGAACTGTAAATAAAAGTGATATTCAAAGGCTGCAAGAAATGCTGGGGAAGGTAGGGAGGCTGGTGAATGCCCCACAAGCAGGGTAACTTTCTGCTTACATCATTAGCTCACTCATCAGCTTCAGTGGCTTAACAGGTAGCACACTCACCTTTGATGCTAGAAGATCATAAGGCATGGGTTCTATTCCCTCACCAAGTGAATGATTTCTTTATCCAGTACTGATGCCGTACTGCCGCATAAGGGGGTGCTGCACTCCTGAACTGCCATTCTTTGAATGAGATGTTAAACTGAGGTTCTGTCTGCCTAAACTGGGTGAATATAAAAGATCCCACTATATGGCTTGCCTTATTAATATAAGAAAACAATTTTCAGCAGACTGTCAACATGAACACCTCAAAGAAAGCAGTTTTCTTGTATTCAAATTATGGTTTATGACCTTATAAACCTGATGATGATAAGAACAGAAGGAATCACCACAGGATAAAACTCCGTAGTCTAACAGAAGGAATCACCGGGACCTTATAAACCTGTTCATTTCTCTAATCATTATTTGTTATATAACCATTTTAATATTTGCTGTATCACTTCTTCATTATTCCAGATTTTATCATACAAAACTTTTCTGCATCTACATTGCTAAATTTTTCATCAACTCATAACTACAATTGTATATAGGCTCTCTACTTGACTTTTGTACATTTCATAATAACCATAAATAATCATAAATTACATTTTTCTCTGATAATGACTTAAGTTGCTATACATCTTTTTTTTTCTCTTAGCAAATCCTAGAACCCTGTAATTCAAAAAACGAATAATGCTCTGTAGTTTCTTCTACATTGCATAACTTATAAGACATATTCTTTCCTCTTTAACTTTGTATTTCATCATCTATTTTAAAGTAATTTTCCTATTAGTCTCTAAAATAAATCCCAAATACTAATTTCTAACTCTGCTCTCCCCCTCCTTTTTAAGATTTTTTTTTCGTATATCAAGTTGCATCTTACTACAGCTTTGAACAACACATCAGTTATTAACATAAACCTCCTACTACACTACCTCATTTTCCTTTGGCTTAAATTTAAGACGCTGTCCTGTTCGATTCTCAGCTAGAGCGTCTTCTGTGTGGAGACATGAGTGAACGGGCGTACCTTCGTTGAAGGTTGTGCGTCAGGGCCGGCAACTCGGCAAGTAAAAATCTACTGCCAATCATGAGCAGACCTGAGTTCTGCTGTGGCGACCCCTAACCGGGAAAAGCCGAAAGACGCAAAAACCCTCTTTCCATAACAATAATTTCCTATTATGTTTATACTGCAATGACACTTTCTAGTCTCTCTATTCTCTCTTCACTTTTCATCACATAACTCATCAAAAAATAAGCACATAATTTTCCTTAAAGAGTATGGAATTTTTCTGGTGTCATGACCAAATTCATCTAGCCAGTATGAATTCCATCTCAGGTCTCCTCCTAACATAGACTTAGTGGCCTGGTCAACCAAAACATTAGAACACAGTTTGGAGGGCACAGATATGACAATATGCATGAGAAATCAGAGATGACATACTCTAGGAATCAATGAGGCCAGGCTAGCAGGAGTGGTGATGTTATATCAGGTTTGCAGTGTATACACAGACACCAAGTTCATAAAAAATATGCAAATGTTCTCAGGAAGTTCAGTATAATGTGCTCTAGAATGTTATGGTCGTTACATATGATCCAGAAGACATCAACTAAGTCATACCTGGGCTCCCTCATGGCATTGGCATATGTTGTAATTCCCTTAACATCACTCCCATGGCTGCTCACAGTTCCTGTATGGCATCACAGTTTCTGGTTGTCATGCCTTTCAGATGAACCACTCATATATTCAGAGAACTGATGGTCCTTGTACCTTGTCAGGTATTGTCAACACCATATCTTCCTTCAAATTCTGAAGTCAGCATATCTATATAGTAACACTCAACTTGCCAACAGTCAGGTAATGGCACATGTTTGCATGATGATAAGCTGCTCAGGTATAATATGCATACATTTGTCCATCTTGTTCAGCACCTTGACACAGATTAGTCTGTCATCCACAACAGCAATCTAAGCACCTGTCACCAAGGCCAATATGATACATGGACATACATTTTGTGCATTACCTTCACTTTGCCATCAAACATAAAAATCAATAGGTTTATTACACAGTGCCTTTAATACCTTTGGAAAAAACTGCCACTGCAAATTAAGCAGTGTGATACATTATCTTCTCTCAAACAAGACCTGGATGAATGGATAGGTATTCTTTACCACGGGCTTCATTGGCCTAGCCCTCCATGAAAGAGAAGGTCTAGGGTGGGTTGTGGCAAGGTGTAAATGGTCACAATACTCAGTTACCGTGAATTTCCCATAATCCTATGAATATTACTAGTAATGGAATCCCTCAGATGTGCATGTCACATGGCAGTCTGTCAGCTTTTCTCAGCATGCTGTATATATGTGCCACCTGCACTACTTTACCAATGCCTGCTGACCCTAATCCTAACTCTACCCTTAATCTTAGTCCTGCACCTTACCTTTGAAAAACCTTTTCCATAATATTACCACTAAACAAGACAACCTGGCGAGTGCACGCGCGCGTGAGTGCACACACACACACATACACACACACACACACACACACACACACACACACACACACACACACACACACACACACACACACACACACACACACACACACACACACACACACACACACACACACACACACATACAACTACATCATTACATCTCACTTCACCCTATTCTAACCCACTTGCACTCAGAAATAAACAAACACCCCTATCCCATAATGTTGAAAAATTTCAGAATGGCATTAGTTTCCTCAAGTCCACATTTACCTTAGGCAAACACATTTGATGTTCTATTCATCCAAAATCTCAAAATTGCAATGAACTGTACACTCAGTATTTCAGAGTCATTCTCTCCGTCAACAACCAGTTAATTTGACGGAATGAATGACACCGGTATATATATATATATATATATATATATATATATATATATATATACACACAGACACACACACACACACACACACACACACACACACACACACACACACACACACACACACACACACACACACACACAATGTAGCTGGAAGACCTTGAATGTTTCAGTTTCTGGAGTATACTGCACAAATAAAAAGCATTTTTTTCCTCTTCTATTACATTTGTACTTTCTAAAGCAACCCACCTAAAAAGGGTCAATGGATCAACTAACTTATGCAGTTAATAAGTATATTTATTTTACATTGCGGCCTAAATTTTATTTTATGCTCTAGATTCCAAACAAGCTCCCAGAAAGGCATTCAATAGATTGGGTAGGTGACTGCAAGAGATATTGAATGTGATAAAAGTACCAGAGAAGGGAATGTATAGAATGGAGTTGCCATTAAATTTTGCCAAGTCCTGGTGGGATAGTGTGCCTTTGCTAAAGTAGTAAAATATTTTTTTTTCTCAGTTGTGATTGTTTAAAACAAAGCCTTCTTAGTTACATACAATGTTCAATGAATATAATGTCACAAATGCTTTACTTAGAATTCCCCACTACCAATTTGAAGACCAGCCAAGTTAAAGGAAGAAAATCAAATACAATACAACTACATTTTCTGCTATAACTCATGAGGGCTATAAGCTGAGGCACATGATAAAGAAAGACTCTTACATGTCAGTGTCTGAGGACACTTGGTTATTAAGCTCTCCATTTGTCTCACTGCCACCATTCTTGATTTCTGAAGAAACTTAAATATGGCTAGCTGTACCATGTGGAAAAAATAATAACAGCAAATGTCCCACCATTTCAGTTGGTAAATCATAAGTTTCCCATACAATGACATTACAAATGAAGACATTTTGATATGATCAGAAACAGTAAAATTATGTGTGTCATCAGCCCCTTTGGGAAAAACCCAGTTCCCTTGAACTACCACACTGATGGTAGTCCACTGAACACAGAAGGTGTTATGAAAGGTCTGGGAACACAGGATGACAGCAACCTCTCTTTTGACTACCACACTGCCACTGTGGTCAGAAAGTCCTTCTATGTGGCACATCTCATTACTAAAGGTTTTGCATTGAGGAAGAAAGAGGTCATTGTCTCCCTCTACTCTTCCCTCATTAGGCCAATCATCAAGTACAATGCTCCATTTGGCATGTACCTCACTACACACCTGCAACAACTGGAGAGGCTGCAAAAGTACCTCACAAAGAGGATCCTAGGCCTTAAACACTTGTCCTATATGGACAGACCCAAAAAACTCAAACTATTCTCTGTCTCATATCACCTACTTAGAGGCGATCTCTGCTTGACTTACAAAGCCATGTCTGTCCCAGCTCTGTTAGAAATGCTACATCTAAAGAAATCTCAATCCTTCTACACCACATGCTCCAAAGACCTCAACCTCATTACCACAATCAACAGAACAAACTAAGGTCGGGTGGCATGATGCCAGGGTAATCCTATGGGCTAGGCTTGTAAAGGCTCCAGGGCCATTAGCCTAGTACACACCTATGAACCTATGAAACAGTAAGTCTTTGTTCCAATAATTATCAGAAAGTCACTCCTGCAAGTACCTATGTTACATACCACTCATTCTCTAGTAGTAGTGAAAGGGAAAAATGAGGTTCAGTGTCAATGTCATATATGTCTTGAAAACTAAGATTTTAATTTGCATAACACTTAGAATATTCATATTTTGAAACTGCATTATTCTGATCACAAATGAGAACTTGACCAATCGACTAAATAAGCATTTGCTGATGATACACAATTTTCAAAAGACAAGTCAGTCTGGGAAAGTCATACATAAATGGTAGGGTATTGTCTTAGTTGTTTACGAGACCATCATAAAAGTAAAAACACACAGATGTAACACTCAGTGTGTTTAGTGAAACTAATAGCAAAGGAAATTTTAGCATAAATCCATTCCATAAAATAAATATCTCATCCGGACTTCTCCCCAGACAATTAACAATGGCATTAAAGTTTAACAATAAGCTAATTTAATGACAAAGTATACCTAAATACAAAATCATTTTAAGTGAAATAATTTTTTTCATACGTATCAGTTTATGTTAAGGCTGCGACAGTTGACCAAAATCAGTGAGTACATTTTCATTTTAACCAACAGACATCATATATTTTCTTGGTTATTTCCCACATTTAAAAACTAGATCTCAGTGATATTTCCTGTAATATTCTACAAAGATGTATAGAATAAAATAAAATAACATGCATAGACCACAGGCTCAACATCTCATGTCTACAATCTGGCCATAAGTGAGTTTCAGGAAACCATTCTTATAAAAACATGACAAGGTATAGGGTGGAACTGCTTCGTGTCTAGTAACTACATCATTCAGAAAATGCTGAAAGTGTAAAAGAAGTTTAACTTGGCTATATGTGTCCATATTCCTGGAAGGAGCAGCAAAAACAAAAAAACAGCAATGTCAGCAAGAAAAAAACATTCATAGTCTTCTGTGATAGTAACAAATCAGAATAATAGCAGATAAACCTAAAATTACAGCATTCTGGAAATCAAATTAGTTAATTCTGGGAATCAGTCAACTTGACATCTTGTTCTATTAAGTGATAGTTTGACTGTGAAAATATTTGTGGACAGGAGTGAGCGGGTGCTTGGTTTTATTACTGCAACTTCTACTGCATAAAGTGGTACAGGCTACAAGAGAAGTTAAGATACACAATGCTGACACACATGCACATCACTCCAAAAACTTAATGAAAGATGAGACAGAATACATGCACATTCTAGTAAATAAAACCCCATAAATGGCAGTGATTCATGTTATCACTAATCCCTTTAAATTTTGTGGTTATTTAATTACTGTACATCCTGCTCATTTTTTGCATCTATTGTTTCTTATTTTTTAATAAAATCTATCTCTAATCAAACATGTGTTTTAGCAGTCTATTACTGGTACAGATAACACATTTTCTTTTTCACCTCGATGGATACAGTCGTTTTTAGTTTTTACAGTTGGGACGTTTATATTTTAAATGTTATTTTCCTTATAGTAAATTAACAGCTTTCATTTTTGCAGTTAAGGTTCAGGCATATCATTTTGCTACTTGCCTGGGTCACAGCTGAATGGTTTCATTTTGGATCAGTTTATTTTTCCAGATGAAATGTAAACAGACCTTATGCTTGTAACAAGTGACTTTTTCCTGCAGTAAATGAAATAATGTTCATGTTACATTTGTGGGAAAAGTAAAATGACCACATAGCTACAGATATATGAAATCATACACACACACACACACACACACACACACACACACACACACACACACACACACACACACACACACACACGGGTAGGTAGATAGATAGAAAGGTAGACAGACAGACCAGCAGACAGAAAATAATCAGGTAGAGAGTATTATTTTAAGAAATGGATATATTTTTGAAACACTAAGAATTAACTTGATTTTTACTCATTAATCATTCCACATTTGTGCACAAACATGGTATCAATTTTCAGATTATGTTAAAGGCATAGAGTCCCTTCAGCAGTAATGTCATTTATCCCATTAGCAAAATGAAACTGAAATGAATACAATTTATATTTCACTTAAAACACCAAAAAACGACAGAAACCAAACACGGAGAAAAGACTCCCAAATAATTAAAAATAAGTTTTAATAGGTTAGCGCATTCTCGCCAATACACAGCACTTCATCAGACTACACAAAAGGAGAAAGAAATACTCTAAGTGCCTCCATTTTGATTTTTTCATAATTCACTGCTCTCTGCACTTGTTTTTTGTTGTTTTTAACTTATCTGCATTTATTTAAACTGCATTTGCCTTAACATTGCTACACACTCAAGTGTGCTAGCTTGGACTGCATCTAAAGTATTTTTGCTACTGTTTTAACTGCTTTTCTGCAAAAAAAAAAAAAAAAAACAAAAACGAAAAAAAGTTCTAAGCTTGTTTCCTGCCTTTCCTGTAACATACAGATTTGCTGTATCCAGGACTGTTTTGTAAGTTTCTGAGCCCCTCCCCCGACCTTTCTGTGTTGGACGGAAGCCTTCTAGCTTATCAGTGGGAGTGGTAAGCACTAGGTAGCCTATCTACCACAAGATGAGTAGTTTCTGGCCCAGAAATTGCAGTTTATTGGCTGTTTAGGCAGTTTTTCCATCTCTTTCAACTTTCTGGTTTAAATACCCATGTTTACGTGGGTTTGCAATTGTTTAAGCTCCACAGATCCAGTTTTGGCATCCTGCAGACTACAAGAGCAACAGGAAGGAGAAAGAGATACTCTAAGTGCCTCCATTTTGATTTTTTCATAATTTACTGCTCTCTGCACTTGTTTTTTGTCATTTTTAATTTATCTGCATTTATTTAAACTGTATTTGCCTTAATACTGCTACACACTCAAGTGTGCTAGCTTGTACTGCATTTAAAGTGTTTTTGCTAATGTTCTGTTTTTCTGCAAAAAAAAAAAAAATTCTAAACTTGTTAAACGCCTTTCTTGTAACTAGTCTAGTCCAGATACAGATTTGCTGTATCCAGAACTGTTTTGTAAGCTTTTGAGCCCCCCAGACCTTTCTGTGTTGGAGGGAAGCCTTCTATCTTATCAGTGGGAGTGATAAACACTAGGTAGCCTATCTACCACAAGAAGAGTGGTTTCTAGTCCAGAAATTGCAGTTTATTGGCCGTTTGGGCATCTTTTCCACCCCTTTCAACTTTCTGGTTTAAAAGCCCATGTTTTAGTGGCACTCAGCTGAGGTAAACTATTACTGGTGCCAGAAAGCCTGCTCTTCAATTTTCCCCTTAGAACGTACTTGTTCTTTTACTTCTTGCACTTCAATTAGCTTAATCAGCTAGAACTTTAACAGGCTTTTGTAGCATTTATTGTAGCACACTTAGGTGCTATCAGCACTGGCTGTTCCTACGCAGTAAGAGCACCAGTACTCATTAGTTATGACCATCCTTTCTGGTATGATTGCAGGGCAATTTCCTGTGCTTTCCTTTGCTAACCTGGTGCACTTGGGCATTCTGAGACAGTGTGGTACTGTCTAATGTACACAGACAACCCTCTCCTCTTACCTCCCAATGCTCATACCTGTGAGAGATGCACTTATATCACCAAACTGGAAGCAGTGCATGCTCCAACCAAGACTGGACTAGCTGGTCAAGAGGAGAAGGTCAACACCTGTAACTCACTACAGAGAACACACAGCCCTCCAAAACACCAACCATCACAACCGACACATAGAAACACAAACCATACACCCACTTTTGCAGTGGCTCTCAATAAAAATTTACCCAAACAACAGAGACCCCCAAAACAGAAATACACTCGACCACCACAACACAACATCAACCCCAGAACACATAGCTCACCACCACAGTGTGCCCCTCAACCAAAGCCATTAAGGCAAAACACTTTGCCCAATGTACTAATCATAGGAGACTCAATTGTGAGGCACACTGATGTCCCACTCACTAGAATGAACAAGGAGAAGGTGACAGTCAGTTGTCTATCAGGTGCCAGGATCTGCAACATAACACATGCACTCAGGTCACTCCACAACAAGTACAAGTATGACTCAGTCATTGTCCATGTGGATGTGAATGACCTGAGATGTACCTCCCTGGACTACATGAAAAGACATGTGATGGAACTCTCGGATTATGTGGCCCAGGCAGGTATGACCCTAGCCTGAGCAGTATTCTACTGTCACCCAGAATGATACCACAGTACTAGCAGAAAATGATTGACTTCAACAATTGGCTAAGTTTCTGGTGTCATTCTATGGGGATCCAGTATCTGTCGGCCTGGGATGACATGATCAACAGACTTCAATGCTTTGCCAGAGATGGCCTGCATCTATCGCCCCTGGGATTCCAGGTACTGGCTAAGGCTCTTGCCACCCCTATAGTGCCTTTTTTAGGCAGTGTTCCAAAGACCAAAATTCCACCATAACAGCTACAAACAAATGCAATCTGAGGGTCATGTTTCTCATTGCTAGAAGTCTAAATCTCAAGATGCACTCGCTCTAAGCTCTCCTCAAAATGTAGACTGTCGAAATCTGTGCTGTAATGGAGATCTGGTTTAAAGAGGCTGAAAGCACCCATGCACTCCCAGGCTACAACTTATTCCATACCTTTCAGCCCCAGAATACGGCCAGACGCTCCAAAGGTGGTGGTGTCTAGATATTATTGAAGGATATGCACACCTCTGGACATGTAGCATAATGCATCCGAGATACTTCAGGTACAACTAACACTGGGTAAGACAGCAATACAAGTCATAGCCTGCTACAGGATCCCAAACATGTCCCTAGACTCTCAGTCCAAGTTCTTAAGCACCCCGGAATCTATCAAAATCCAACCCAATACTCTCATACTAGGTGACTTCAACTACCCTTCCATCAACTGGGAAAACTATTCAAGTACCAATGTACAGGCCCAACACTTTCTGGAATTTATCAATTCCAATGCCCTGGACCAGCTCATTCTAACCCACACTAGAGGAAACAACATCCTCAACCTATTTATCACCAACATGAGAGACTGTTGCTCCACACCTATAGTCAATTCCTCCCTGGTTAAATCTGACCACAAACTGACACCATGGAAATCTCCATCTCACCTACACCCCCCTGCTATGGTGACCACCCTGAAAAACTTCTCTAAAGCCGACTTTGGGCTCCTAAAAACAGAGGTGGCTAACTTCTCAGCACCCATGGCAATGGAAAATAGCTGCATGACTGCCAATTCATACACCAATGCACTGTACAAGCATGTACACAATGCATGGACCTTGCCATACCAAACAGAACTACGACGCTCTTCTCCAAAAAAGGAAGACAATCTGGTGGTCCCTAGCCACCAATAAACTCTACAACAGAAGGAAGAAACTGTTGCAGAAAAAAATGAAGTCACAAGACAAGTCTCAACAAAAAGCTGGGATCTCTTATCAAATCCTCTAAAGCCAGCTATGAAGGCAGAATTGCGTCTGACACCAAAAACAACCACAAAGCCTTCTATAGCCATATCAAAAACCTTAAAGGCAATACCCAGATTTGCTCTGAGTTATTGCACAATGTTATCTCCTATACTGAGCCAACAGATATAGCCAACATACTGGCCAACAGATTCAGTGCCAACTTTACCCTCCAAGGGCCCTATCACAATACCAGAAGAAAGCCTGGTACCCATTATTTCTGTGGAACAGGTAAAAGCTGCATTGTCCAAAGCCAAGAATACAACATCCATGGGACCTGATAATATCCCTGGCTGCATCCTACATGAGCTACCAAACAAACTGGCATCACATCTGTGTGCCCTGTTCAATCACAGCCTTACCTCAGGCTATGTCCCTAACAAATGGTGCACTGCTACAGTCATCCTACTCCATAAAGTGGGAGCAACTACAGACCCTGGGAACTATCGCCCTATTAGCCGGACAAGTCTGGTATGCAAAGCTATGGAGCGGATCATCATGGACCTGCTTAACAAAGCTATAGGCAATCTCCAAACTCTTGACCCCACACAGTTTGGCTTTGTCAAGGGGAGATCCTGCCTGCTGAACCTGGTTGACTTTTTTGAGGCAGTCACCAAGGCTGTGGATGAGGGTAAAGCAGTGCATACAGCCTACCTCGACATGGCCAAGGCCTTTGAAACAATTCCCCACTCAGGTATCATTGATAAACTCACCAAACTAGGCATCAATCCTTACATCACTAGGTGGGTTGCAAATTGGCTCACAGACAGGACCCACAGAGTGAAAGTTGCAGATTCCTAGTTAGAATGTCAACCAGTCACAAGTGGAGTCCCACAGGGGTCGGTCTTGGGCCCTCTCCTGTTTGGCATCTACTTCTCAGAAGTCCAGGCCAACACAGAAGGACTCTGGCTGACCAAGTTCACTGACAACTGCAAGCTAGGAGTCATTATCAACTCCCCAAGAGATGCAGATATCCTACAAAAGGGCCTCTCTGAGACCAATGACTGGTGTCGGAACCAGGGCCTGAAGCTTAACACCAAAAAATGTGTTATCATCCCCTTTGGAAAAAACTCAGTTCCCATGAATTACCATGCTGATGGGAGCCCAGTGAACACTGAAGGGGCCCGTAAGAGATCTGGGCATCCAGGTCGACAGCCACCTCACCTTCAACCACCACACTGCCACTGTGGTCAGAAAGTCCTTCTACATGGCACATGTTATAACCAAAGGTTTCGCATCCAGGATGAAAAAGGTCATCATCCCTCTCTACTCATCCCTCATTAGACCAGTCATCGAATATAATGCCCTGTTTGGCATGTACCTGATCAGACACCTACAACAGCTGGAGAGGCCACAAAGGTACCTCACAAAAAGGATCCTAGGCCATATACACATGTCCTACATGGACAGACTCAAGAAACTTCAGCTGTTCTCAGCCTCTTATCATCTACTTAGAGGTGACCTCTTGCTTGACTTACAAAGCCATGCCCAGCCCAGCCCTACTTGAAATGCTACACCTAAAGAAATCCCAATCCCCCAGTGCCACACGCTCCAGAGATCACAACCTCATTACCACAATTAACAGAACATGCTGGAGAGACAGGTTCATCTCCCAAAGACTGCCCATACTCTGGAATAAGCTTCCCATTCATGTCAAGCAGAGCACCTCGCTGACCCTTTTCAAGAGAAATCTTGACGAGTGGATGGGTAACAGAAAGTTCACTCCAGGGATCATTCCAGTTGCCCTACTGGATAGGGGCACTGTGAGCTAACATTGGGTGGCACAGTGCCTGGGCAATTTTTTTGGTCTAGGCTTGTAAAGGCTCCAGGGCCATTAGCCTAGTACACACCTATGAACCTAAAAACACATTAAAATATGTTCAAATGAAATCACATGACTGTATAAAAACCAATCAAGCTCATAACAACATACTATTAATAAACATGTAAAGACTCCCATTCATAAAAACTACAAGGACTTCCACTCAATTAAAGAGTGCATGCCTTCAAGAAAGGTCTTAAAGGTACCTTCACATTCAGTCCCGGAGTCCTATAAGCCTGCAACTTAATTATCCATTGGGGCTCACATTGTTCTACCTTATTCCTAATATCCTGAGATGTAAACTCTCATCTATAAACTCAAGAACCATGAATCTAAAAAGATCTGCAGGATCAATATCCAGGACGTTTCACTAAAGTATTCTTGACATCTTGTCTACGTATAACTGCTACATGTTCTCTAATACACTCCCTTAAAGTCCTGTTCATCTTACCAATATAAAAATATGAGCACGATGTACACTGCTAAATAAACCAAAATTTTTGAGGCGCAGTCAGCTCTGATATTACAATAGACGTTCCTATTCAAAACAGGATGTTTAAATGCAATCCTGCTATTAATATACATACAAAAATTACATTTACGACAAGGAAAGGTACTCCTCTGTTTTATTACAGTTCTATTACTATCACTGCCATAACAAAGAATTCTCCTCAAGGACTTCTTATTTGTAAAATCAAAATGTTGACACTCACCTACTATACTTTTGATTTTATCATCCGAAGAGAGGATCAGCCAGTTCTTCTTCACTATTTTACAAATCATCCCTATGTTGCTAGAATATTGTAGGGACAAATGTTATTTTTTGGTGTTTTTGTTTATTGGATTTTGGCTTCAGGATCCTTCGTCTACTGTGGAGTGCCTTCTTTTCTTTATTTACAATTTATATTTCATATGATACTAAGAAATGTTGAATTACTAATTAAATCTCAGATTCCAAGATATTATCTAGCAAAGTTCAAAATATGCCATTTAGTTCATGATTCAGGTAATAAGTTGCTTTAATATCTCTGTTTTCAGCTATTAAAAATTAGGCTTCCGAATAATTTCAAGTCGTTCATCTCTAAAACTCCTTTTAGATAAGGCATGTGTTTTCCATTCTGCGATTACATTGTTTAACTATACTTTTTTACATTTATCTTTAATAAAAAATAACCCAAGAATATCTGTTGTGAAAGGACCTTTAGTATCTAATTATAGAAAAGTTACAAAGTAGAAATTTGGACTCCTTTCTTAACCTCATACACTGAATATGGATATGAAAGGATAGAATGCTGTAAAATTGCACCAGTGGCTGAAAAATTAGGCAGCGGCTTAGTGGAAAATATATTTTCCATGGAAATAATCATACATAAATAACACATTATTATGTAAGTATAAATTCACTTTTTCAGAAAATATAGGATAGAATGCTATAAATCTAAAGCAAAGGTAGTGTCCAGTGAGTGGTCATTGCAGAAACTCACATAAACCTGTACATACTGCTATAAAAGTCTCCAATCAGTCCACAAACGTTGCATAATGAAATACATGGCTTTGCAGTGATATGCTAGGAACTCTGTCTCTCTTTAAGCTTGACAGTCCCTATCTGGGCATTGGCATCCTTCAAAAAAAAAAAAAAAAACAAGAATGGTCAATGGCCTGAGATTTTATGACAAGAATATTTCCCTATTCCTCTAAAAGTAAAACAATTATTTGCACCTGGAAAGCATTAATATAATATAACACAAAAAAAAAAAAACATTTCAAATTTTAAAAAAGTGAGTTTTTATTTTGGTAAGAAATTAAAGTCCAATCCTTTGTATTAGCTGCAGGTATGATCTGCCCTGCAAAAGTACACTTTTCCAAAACAAAGCCCCACTTCTGCATGCAAGAAGGTGACAACCCTATAGCACACTGATGACTCCCTACTCTGGAGAAATCTGTGAGAGAAATGGAATATTTTAACTGCAGCCAAGAGCAATGCAATTTGTTGGAAAGAGTTGTGTCAAACACCACACTCCTCTTGCTCCATCTCTCTTGTCTCCATGTATATAAATTTATACAATGTGTGTGTGTGTGTGTGTTTACATATACACTCACATGCATGCGCGAGTGCACGCACACACACACACACACACACACACACACACACACACACACACACACACATATATACATATAGAGAGAGAGAGAGAGAAAATTTGCATCCTAGCCCCTCCCCTGAGGAACTTGTGCAGTACATGACTGGCTGTGCCATACTCTATCACAATGGGCACACCCAACCTCCCCTGTCGGCTGTGTAATTTGCATCCTAGCTCCTCCCCTGAGGAACTTGTGCAGTACATATCTGGCTCTGCCATGCGCAACCCACAATGGGCACACCCATCCTCTTCTGTCAGCTGCGTAATTTGCATGAGCCACTAAATGATCCTTTGTCAGTGTAACAGCCGCTTCTTGTTGTAGACTTTGTCACCTTTTATCTCAGCTCTTGTGAACTACTTCTAGAATGGGAAGACAGGCCAGATGTAGCTTTACCAAAACTCCATGCATCAAGAGTTGAATCTGCTATGTTCCCAGTGGAGCATCTTGCTGCCACATTTATATCAGCCTTTTGTGATTTATCTGTGGGATGGTTAAAAACCCAAATTCATTTCCTGCTCTATATCACCTGACTCCTCCAAGCAGTTAAGATTTCCTTCAGTTTTGGACTTCCCTGAGAGTACACAACATTTTTTGCATTAAAATAGCAGCTAACACATTTATTCATGCTGTAAACAACACCTGGTCTTGCCCTCCACCAATGATTATGCATTAACCTTGATTTTATCAGTGAAATGAATGGCTCCACTGCTCAAGGCTAGTGTGATATATGACACAAATATGCTAAGCAGCAGTGGTATCACTGTTATTAAGTTTCATCCAGGAATCTCCACCCCAACACAAACACACACACACACACACACACACACACACACACACACACACACACACACACACACACACATCATTGTTCTCCTTTTTGGATCAGGTACCCAGTATCCTGCCCCTCGTAAATATTTTGGTCCACAAGCCTATATACTTTAAATTTCTTACAAACTTAGTATACAGAGCCATGCTAAAAACTTGCTGGAATCCAGACGTACTACATCCATAGTGCTTCAGTATTTCATTGTTTATTCACAGATGATCACAGAATCATATCCATCTAAAATAACAAGACCACCAGTGAATGAATCCATGCTGTTGCCCATCTGTGAGAGAAGCAGCCTTTACGAACTAAATAAACTAAATACTCTACTCCATAGAATTCTTTCCATACTTTTTCCTGGGATAGAAATGAGACTAACAGGTCTGCAATTGTTTGACTTCTTTCTACATGCAGTGCTGTGTAACTGGACCGTTGTAGTGAAACTACAGTCCTGACTTATACAGTTCACCATTGGTTTATAAAGCATTATGGCCTACTGCCTTAGCACCCTTGGAGGCAGTTCATTTGGACCACATACCACATACCTCATTTCTTAATTCCTCTGTTTCTTCTTCTGTTTTATATAAGAATAACACAATAAAGACAGTAATACTAATTTGGCAGGCAAGCTAGTCCTAGATGAAGAGACCCGTAGGAGATAATAAATAGGTATAAATGGAGAACACAGGAGATGAGGCAACTGACAGGGTAGAAAAGGACGTTCAAAAATATTGAAAATCAGGCAGAGCTACTGAATGAATTTATCATTTCTGCATTTATTCACAGGTCTATATGTTATTACTAGACATGTTGCCTTGGAGACCAGTAATCAGTCTATCCCAAATTCCCAACTGCCCCAAAGCACTGATTGGTTAAATAACATGCTCAAGGTCACACAGTAGGCAAATTAATCAAACTCTCTAACACAGAAAGTACTTCATTAGCTTATTTATTTATATTTATGATTTGGTTAGATGATCTCATCCAGTCATGCAAGAGGCAACTGGCAATTTAAAAATGTATACAAAGACCAGTATTTCATATTATACAAGAAGAACATTCATATATTCAGGTATTACTGAATCAATGCAAGTACACAGTCTCAGTACGGATCACAAGTACACAACAAGGGTTTTCAATTTTCATCACTATTCTAATCAAATGCTATACACAGACATACATACATGCTTATAAACAGTCTAATATATGGCAAAATAGGTTTAGGTTAAGAAAATAATAAAAGGCTGGCATTGGAGTTAATTAGATTTTCCATAGGTACAAATCAGTTTTGGTCACTGTTTTTAGCAGAATTTGTACATAAAGAAAGAATAGCAGTTGTGGTTTAATCATACTTGTAAATAGTTGTAAGTTTCAGTTAGATGTTCCATAATGTTTTTTTCATAAATTCAGCATAATCTACAGCGCATCTAGTACCCAGTGTTGGTGCTGCTCTCCAGCTTGAAGATGCGATTTCAAGAAAGATCATTTTCATATGGATAGGTTAAATTTGGGTTTGGCAGTGTGCAACTTTGATGCTACATTGAGTACCTACAGGATTTTATTTTCTATTTATTGGCTAGTGAAAGGCAGTAGCACTGATTACGTAATTTAAATGTAGTGTGTGGAGTACAGTGATTATGCTCTGATATCCTGAAAAAGACAAATCAGTTAAGCACTACTACTAAAGCGCAAGACCCAACCTTAAAGAATGTTAAGGACCCCGTGATTAACTTGTTAAGATTAGGTCTCAAACAACGCAGTCATCTCTGCCAGTACTGACCACTAAAGACAGCAGCAGAATAAAAAACAGATAGGTTTCTGCCTGCTGTCCATGCCATGTCCCTGACTTCCTGTTATGAACTAAGAAAGTAGCTAGAATAACAGCATTTGTGTTCACCTGCATTTCCTGAAGGATACACAGCTTGAAACTCAAATGTGTATCATTATTCTGTGTATTCATTCCTCGGTAATTTGTCTGAATACCATGGATTTTATAAGGAACAGACCAAACATATGAGGCAAAAATCTGGACATTCTGCAAAAATGTGGAGAGTTGACACTAATGGCAAGGTAAGTTTAAACATACTAGACTGTGTTACACTGTCTTTCTGACAGCACTCATTAATACTTTACAGCATTGAAAGATGGTAAACTACTTAGTATTTTTTTTCTGTAACAAGTAGTACATAAAGCATAAAAAGCTCCAAGCACTACAAAGAATTATAATCGGGTTTCCAAACACGACATGGATGCCAAGATTCGCCTCTCCAGGTTTGCTATGACTCGAACCACATAATAAGCAGGCTATGATCAGCAACCCGATCATATTTCTCTGTTAATAAAGAAGGAAGTTAACTTTTGTTTTTATGAGCAGCTGGCCTTTGATACTGATTGACAATGATGCTCCAAAACACTAAATAAGACTTTATTTTCAGTAACTTTAAATAGTGAAGCATTATGTATGGAAGTTAAAGTAATGAGGTGATGCATTTTTGACTCAGTTTACAAGCAAGCTTATTGCTGTGGCTTTCCCAGGTTCATTTGCTAATATATGAGAGAATTTACAGCAACGTTGTTAATTGGTTTAGCATTTTGCTACAACAGATTAAGCATTATCGTAAAATCTACTTACTAGTGTATCAAATACACAGGTATTTCTGATCTGTTACCACAGGCAAGGAACTGCCACACTAGTCTTTAAACTGACATATCCAAAGGAGCAAACAGCTTTTGAGGAGTTCAGTGAAGTGTTGTTGTTAATTAAACAATTCCAAAATAAGCTGGAAATATTTTGAAATGAGGTTTGCATCCCTGACTGCATTTTGAATTGTATTAGTGGGAAATGTCATCTTCATACAGGATTTCCAGGTTGGCAGGTCAAATGTCAGGTCACTGATAACTCAGGAGAACATAGACCTATTATGACAAATAAAACCTCTCCTGAAACTATCAGAAATGTTATAATCAGAAGTAATTTCTAAACAAAAATTAATGATACATCTTGAGAGACACCATTATGTTGATAGCTTATGATCAAGGAGATTATAATAAACTCATTTTAGATCTAAAAATAGGACTTCTGAGAGAAGCCCATTTCCATATTAGAATAAACTATGTTATGAAAGACTAGATGTAATTGTACTAAATCTGTATGGAATCCACACTGCTTTTCTGACAGTAAGCCATAAGTGCTTACATAATCAATAATTTGCTTCTAGAATACCTTTTTAATATTTTACAAAGGGGGCAGATATGTTTACAAGAGAAGATATTTGTCAACAGGTTTAATCAGGGAATGTTTAAAGCTAATGGGTATAATCCCTGTTATAAAACAGATTAAAAATACAAGTTAAAGGTTTTGCTAGAATAGCAAGACCTACTTTCATAAAAGTAGAATGTTGCATATATCATTGCATGTATAGTAGAATTCATTTTTCCAGGTATTTTTTCTGCTTGTTTTTCATGATTTGCTTTAAAGTAAAAGTGTATAATGCAAGATGCTATGAAGGCAGGGTTTGGGTACTGGGAAGTAATGTAGTGGGGAAAAAAGGGAACATTGCAGCTAGTGGTTTAGAGGTAAGGTCCCTAACTGAATTTAATACTGTTAACAAACATAGATTTAGGAGAGATTTTGTGCTAGTTATTTAATGGATTTATAAAAAAGTTTAGGATGTCTTTGAAAAAATGAGTGGGTACATCTCAGAAATGCAGACTTGGCTATATTGGTAGCTAATTTGAAATTGGCTTGGAGAGTTTTGTATTGAGTAAATTACAAAAAGTACTGGAGTTGCTTTTCCAAAATTTACATGCTTTATCACATTATTTAAGTTGACTTTTAATTAAAGAAGTTAAGCAAAGGCTTTTATCACCTCTAAGCCTGAGGGGTAAAAGAAGGTCCTATATGGGGTCAGTTAATAATGTATTAAAAAAACATGCTATACAGACGACTTCCAGCAGGAAAGGGGAATGTGTAGTAAGAAGTTAAATGAGTTCTCCTTCCCCTCCCTGTTTAAGTTGCTGCTATTTGATAAAGTTTATCAAGAATAGAGTATCTGATTAAAAGCAGGTTGTTGCCATTTGATAACATTTAGCAAAAAATAGATTGCCTGATTAAAGTAAGCGACCTGAAACAGACTTAATTGGCTGCACTTGGAATAATTGCAAAAAAAGAAGAGAGAAGTGAATTTATTGGCAGGTATAGAGGGAACCATTCAGCTACAAGGTTAATCTGGTCTTTAAATGACTCTCCACAAAAAAAAAAAAAAAAAGTCAAGATAGTACAACTAGTGATACTCGGTAAACACATACACATCTCTAGGATGAAAGCTTTACTAAAATAATGCAGAAATTGCTAAAATAAAATAAAATAAAGGTAAGTTATAAAAATATTCTGCGATTTTGCAAATTAGGCTTGTAAAGTTGAAATGTCTGTAAATACCCAGCCATCCTTACAGAGGGGCATCACCACTGTAGTGATAAAACTAGTAGATAAACTTAGGTAGACCAGTTTAAGGAGTGTGTCTGCAGTGGCATGTTTAACACTGTTAAGCAACCATTATATTGTCACATCCCATGGAGGAAGCATTTTTGGTCTTAGTACTTTCAATAAATGATCTTTAGACATAATTGGGAGAATCATGGATTCAAATATTTTGGGGCTTTGAGTAGAAGTCTTGGGGCTGAAATTGGCACTAAACTCATTTGTAGGAATATTAGCAATGTCTATTGGGTCAGAGTGGGAGGTATAATTATGAGTAAATTCACAGCAATGTATGGTAGCACTTTTTGTTTGTTTAGTTTTCTAACATAGGTAAACAAAGATTTATAATTATCTTTGGCTTCAGAAGTCAGCCTGAGTTCAAGGTCTCCTTTGGCGGACCTGATATTATGCTTCAGTTTTTTGTAATACTATTAATATTTTCTTTGATAAGAGAGGTCATCATGGTGGAAGGATAAATGTGGGATAGCTGTGGTGAAACTTAGAGTAAAACTGAAGGAAAAATGTCTAATAAGGTCTACAAATAAAAGTACACTGCATAACATTTCTGAATCACAACGACTTTCTATTACTGTTATAAAAAGGAAATGAAGGACTGAAAGCACATCAGCACTATATATATATATATATATATATATATATATATATATATAGATATAGATATTACTGGACTATAAATGGAAATGTTTTAAATGGGATGTGTTTGGGTAGTTATAGCAGCAAGTCTGAAATTGCACATGTATGTAAGTTCTTCCCTCGAATGTGGACAAATAAGAGGAAAAATGTGCCCCTTTCTGTTAATAACAGATATGAGATTGTTATTGATTTATTTTTCTGCAAATCTAAGAACACAAAAAATGAAGCAGACAAAAGTTAATCCATAGGTTTAAACAGAAAAGGTGTGGTCTTTTACATTATTCAGAGAAGTTAAATATATGTTCACTCTATGTGGATATAACAACGCATAAAGGGAAATGCAAAAATTGCAATTATTTTTGATAAGTGTTACAGATGCATGGATTTAAAAGGTGGTAAATGTCACGTGAAAAAGTTAAATGAATATCTGTTCAATGAATATGAAAATAATTGCCTCAGAGATACTGAATAGCCTATTTCTTCCTCTGCAACACATCATTTCAGCTGCTTAGTTTTCTATTCTGCTTTATTTTTACTTGTATGCTATCCTATACCATGTTGATGCACCAACACATATTTCACTGTTTAATTAACTCCCTGTTTGTCATTGTTACATTATTTATATACCTTATTCAATACCTTTCTCTTACATCTGTTTATAGCAGTTGCACATTTTTTAAATTTCAAATGTTGTCTTCCATTCTTTACTTTTCTAAAGCTAATCTGAATGCATATTTGTATCCTTCTGCTATTGTCCAGCTCTGTGGCCTGGATAATCCCCAACAGGGTTTTGTACCAACCCATACACCCATTAAATTAATAAATAGATAAACAAATACTGATTTGACATGGAAGAAAAGGAAATGCTTGGGGGCTCAGGCTTTAAAAGCAGTCAGTACTACTCTTTGCTGTAAAGCATGTTTACTTGAAATAGGAAAGAAGGAAGGCATTGAACTTTAGTTTACCCAGTCAGTAACTAAGGCTACTTATGTGGAATACACAGCAAGTCTACCCTACCTTTGGAGAGGCATTAAGCCTTCACCTTGGAGGGGAGAAAAAATACATACCTAAGTAACACAAATTTTGGAAGATAAATTAAGGTTATTATATGCTTTAGGGATGGTTTGGGGAAGAGAACTATATAACTGAAAATGTCAAAAGAAGAGGCTCATGCATGTTAAAGCTTAGAACAGGAAGGGTCAACAAAAAAGGACAGAAAACAAAAGATCCATATATGTCTGCAACAGGTGAAATGCCTAAACTTTAGTAGGTGCATTATATGTTATTGCGCATAAATATGGCAGAATTATACATTATTTAAAGGAATATAGTATGTTAGCATTCCCTGTTAAAAGATCTAATTTTTGTGCTGTCAAAGAAATTTAACTCAGCCGAGGTATTATTGCAAGAAACATATCTGTAACTCAAAAGCATGATAAACTCATGAAACTGGTTATGATCAAATATCTGGAGGGTGGTTGTAGGAGTACCACTACTTTGATAAATAATTGAGTTTATTTTAAAATAACATAAAAAAGAACAGCAGATACATTTTTAAGGTATATGATACCAGTACTACTAGATGGGCACATGACATTTATTGTTCAATGCTTATACATCCCAAGGAAAAGATAAGATGGAATTGGCCATAACACTTTTGAGCTGGTTGGCATTTCAAGAGGGTCAGCTAATATGGGTGGGGGAATGAAACAAAATTCTAAGGAAATAAGAGGTACAAGAGAGATCCTGAGTAATAGAGATACCAGCAGTGGGATGGTTCATGGCCAGGCATACACAAACTGCAGTAATGGAGGGCAAGTATTCACATCTACACATAGAGGAAAAAGGGTATACTTTTTATTCTTAAAAGATATAGAATAGTTTCACATACAGGGAATATGTTTTTTTCCTAAGGAAAATCTGAATATGGGGAAGAAAATGTTTATTGGTCTTATTACACTTTCAAATGATATGTCTTGATATAATTAATGTAAACATGCTTAGTTAGTTCTCATCTATGTTTACCTAACCAAATAGTGTTAAGGTTAACCAACAGAATTAGTTTTTGTGGTCTTGTCTTATCTGTTTTATACACTTGCCTACTAGTGAAATTATTCAAGGGGTGGGACATATACAACAGCAAAGAAAAGTGTTGCATGCTTACCTGTTATTAATTCTACTAAGATCCAGCTTACATCATGAGGTTGTACTGCTTGCATTAATTAGTATGGCTTACAGATATGCATCTCTTTGTTTAGTAATAAGACTGCTCCACTTTGGTGTATGCCAGGTCAGTTATCACATAGGTTTTTAGTTTTTACTAATGACTGAAGAAAGGCAATGATTGATATAACTTTAGGGTAATGTTGTTAAATCCAGCTTTCCAGTGTTGCCTATTTATTATTTCATGTGTTCATTCTTAATACAACTGTCAGAAATTCATTATTTTTAAGTTTTTGATAGGAAGAGGGATGTCAATGCATATCCTCTATGTGACCACATTACCTGGCGATGCAAATATTGACTGGCAAAAGCTGTCCACTACCTCTTCTACCCTACCTATTAACCTCCATAGCTTCCATCAACTTATCTCAACTCCCACTCGCTACAACAACAAAAATAGCAACTGCTCCACCATGGACTGGATTCTTACCTCTTACCCTACCTTCTATCATAACTCCAGTACCTTACCCAACTCCTTAAGTGACCAACTCCTTACTTGAGTCGAAAGGCACTCCCCTCAACTACCTATGTCCCACCACATTAGAGAATGTCAGAACCTATCTTCCTTTAATGCTGAAACCTTTAGCGATAAGCTTGTTGCTATTAACTGGAGTCACTTGAAGCACCTTCCCCTTAATGATGCAGTTCTCCAATTTAATCACACTTTTCTTGACATCCTAGACTCTATAGCTCCCCTAAGAAAAGGCAGAATCAAAACAACGTACTCCCCTTGGTGCACTAAGGGTACCCTCACTCTCATGAAACACAGAGACAAGTATTGGATTCAATGGCTAAAAACTAAATTTCCATCATCCCTCCAAAAATATAAAGAACTTTGGTACCGCTCAAAAAACATATCAATAAAGACAAGAAAATACTATTACCATGATGCCCAATTCACCCATAAACATAACCCCAAAAAATTCTGGCACTCCATCAATAAAATATTGCATCCTGGTGAACCTACCACTCCCAATCAATATCCTAACAATACCCCTTAAGAAACTGCCACCTTGCTCAATACTCACTTTATTGAATCAATTCAAAAAGTAACCCAAGCCTGTCAAAGCCAAACCCTATCTCACCCCACAAATAACACTAACAAAACCATCTCTTTTCTCACTCAACTCTGTCTCCACAGCCTATATAAAGTCCCTCCTACTAAAACTAAAACCGTGCTCTCCCTCTACTGACAACTCCCCCCTTTTTCTTAAACTCACAACCTACTCTATACCTACCTTGTCTCGATCCTAGTAAAAAGATCCATCCAAGAAGCCACTGTCCCTGATATTTGGAAATCAATCTACACCATTCCACTACACAAAGGAGGTAACTCCACAGACCCATCAAACTACAGACCCATTGCCATTCTCTCTCCACTCTCCAAAATCCTTGAAAAATGCATTCATAACCAGCTTCTTAAATACCTAATCGATGAAAACCTTCGGTCCCCCACTCAATATGGCTTCAGGCCTAATCATATCACTGCCACTGCCCTCTTATCTTCCACCCACACTGTTCCTGAGGTTAGGGATAAAAATCTTCTTGTATCTTCACTCTTCCTTGACCTCTTTAAAGCTTTTGATACTGTCTCTCATCTTAAACTAATTGCTACACTGCTGATCTTAACTTCTCCTCCTCCACTATTCAGTGGTTCTCAAGCTCTCTCTGTAACGGGCTCCAGTCTGTATGATGGCAATCTGCCTGTTCCCCTTTCCTACATATCCAAACTGGAGTCCCTCAAGGCTCTATCCTTGGTCCACTCCTCTTTAACATCTTTACTAATAAACTGTACTCCTCCTGCACCACCTGCTCCCTCATACAATATGCTGACGACTCTAATCTCATCTCTTTCTCTGACAACATCCCTAACCTTCTTTCCATCACCAAAAATACTTTCTCATCTGTGGAAAATGGCTAAATGATCATCAACTCATACTTAACCCCAAAAAAACTAAGCTACTACTATTCCTTCCCAAATCTCTCTCCCACCATAAATCCATCTTTACCATTTTTTCCTCTAATAACACCATTATCAAACCAGAGTAACACACCAAACTACTCAGTACTATAATAGATGACCAGCTAAAATTTGATATCCATATTCAACACTGTATTAAAAAAAAAACAATCAAAAATTAGGCCTGCTATACAGAAATAAAAAAATCCTAGCACCCCAACTCCAAACCCACATTAGCTCAAGCCTTCCTCCCCCCTTGCTTTTCTCAATGCCTCTCCTATCCTTACCCATCTCTAGTCATCCCTACTAACCAAACTTGTGACAAGCTTTTTAAATCTCACCATTGCTTTGCCATAAAAAAACTTCAATGACTGGAATTCCCGCAGCTCCTGCTTCTTTCCCAGTTGCAGATCACACACTCCCTACTAAATTAACCTTTAGTCTGTCCCTCTCTTTCATCCTTAATATCATCTTATATCCCAGCTTGTTCACTTCACAGCTCTGACCAGAACCTTCTAGCCATACATAAACCAAACAAAACTATTGGCAAACTCCTGTACAAAAACTCTGTGTCCCAAGCCTAGAACAGGCTACCTCCACACATCCATAGCATCAATTGTATCAGATCCTTCAAATCTGAAGTCAAAAACCATCTCCTGAACTCAAGAACCTGTCCTTGCCATAATCCCCTGTAAATTATCTTTTCCTATACATTTCTCCTCCACCTCTTTTCTACCTATTAAACGTTTTTGCTTCCTACCACCTCCTCTCTAGCATAGGCAAAATACACTATTTTTCATCCTAAATAACTACCCTCTGCACACATCAATTTTTACTCTATCTGCTGAAAACACAATGTTTTATTCTGCTACCAGGGAACATATACACCTATATATATATATATATATATATATATATATATATATATATATATATATATATATACACTCAACTTCCTCTCAGTCACATGTCCATGTAATGGTTATGCCTATAATAACTCTGCTTTCTCACACAGAGCAATCTATTTTTAAGTGTTGATCATTTCAACAATACACATCTTCAATTGTATTCTTTGCTCTTTACACTCCCTTGAAATAACCCAATTTATTATGTAGTCAAATAATATGTACTGTGTGGTTTCAACATTTCACATCAACATTTTCTATTCTTTATCTACCTTCTTGTAAATAACTCTTTATGATATTATCGATGTATAACATGAGTACATAGTGTTTCAACACTGCATGTCAACTTTGTACTGTTTGTTTATTCACTGTTCCGTAGATAATTTTTTTACTCTGTAAACTGGAGCTTTTCTCTTTGGGTCTCCACTGAAAATGAGTCTGTCAGCTCAGCTGGACTAACCTGGTTAACAAATGTCAAATATATAAATAAATAAGAGGGGAAACCAAGAGCTTATTACCTATAGAAGAAAAAAACACAAAAGCCAGTCAAATTCTTATTTATATACAATCTCTAGCACCTCGGCTTTGTAATAAGCCTTCAAGGAGTGTTTTTTCTTCAGTGTTTTGTCGGTTGGTGGTTTAGCTTATTACCTTTAACTACCTTTAGTACCTTTAAGGCACAACATCAAGACATATCACTTCTGTCTAGTTTCCCCCATGTCTTTCATGCTGCCAATTTTTTTCTGTTTTAAGTGCTTATAAGGCATGATATAAAGACTATCCCTGATTTCTAGCCCCCCCGCATACTGTAGGATATCTCATTAGTCTAGGGATGTGGAAGTGTGACAGCTCCCCCACACATACACTTACACACATACACAGCGCTCCCCATGCAACTGCACTCATGAGTAAATTCACTCATTCTCCCATACACACACACACACACACACACACACACTACACATACACTCCTTCCTTACACCACTCATGCCTCTGTATAGACTCACATATGCAGCCATGTACATATACACCCGCACAAACACCCCAATACTATCTGTCCAGTAAACTCCCCAGCACTTACATTTAACATGGTTGGGTGAATCCAAGCTTTTGGTCATGTTCCTTAACACAAGTAGCCAAGGTAACTTACACAGCCAAGTCTCTGTATCACTCAACTGCACAATGTACATGGCTAATTAGAATAAGCCACTCCCTCAGAATAAAACATTACTATTTGTGGTAGGGCACAGAGACAGCCCACTGTGGTGCTGTACCAAAGGTGGGCTGTCTCTGAATCACAAATGGTTATGGAGAGATGTACATCAGGCATACGCCTCATGGTAGCCTTTGTGAATTTGGAAGTAAATGTTAACACAAGAACAATAAGCAGCCTTAGTGTATTGTAATACAGTATTATGATTAGCAATCACAAAAAGATGATTCTAAATATGAATTAGGAAACTGGAATAAAAGAGAAAGCACGAATCAGCACTGAATCTCAATGCACTCTAAGTAAACTAAGTTTCAGCCAATCTGATAGCAAATCATAGTCAATAACAGCACCACCCTACTATGTAAATACTTTAAGTTTCACAAGTGCTTCTGTAAATATTAACTGCAACACCGAGACAAAAATCCTACTTCCATTTGACAGGGAAAGGCAGCAACAGCCATAGTAAAAACAGTGTTGTGGCACAGTAAAGTTTCTAAGCAGTCTTGCATAATAAAGTTTCTCTGCAGTCTTAGCACCCCTTGAATACTGCAAGCAAAATAAAATAAAAAAAGGTTTCAGCAAACATGGCAAGGAAATAAAAATTCAGTTATATAGGAAAAGCAGTATACCTACCTGCAGTGCAAATGAAAGTGTCAGCTAACATAAAATAGTCATAAACTAACAAGTGCATATGCGACAATTTAAAGTCTAAATTAATCTAACAGCACAACAGTCTGAAGAACTGATATATGTCAGTTTGTCTAATTTCTAGTCCAGCAACAAATATACAAAGACTCTGAATGTGAGGCTGGTAAAGTGGCTGAACGATATTTCATGGACTAATGGTCAACAGTATGGTTTCCTGCAGCACAGATCCTGTTTAAGACTGCGGAACCACTGAGGTGCATAAGGGGGGGACCATGAGGATGACAGAAGGAAGAGCTCTTACACCTTCATCACAGGAAGCTGCTTGGGAAATTAATGGATATGATAGGCAGGAAACTCCCTGTGTGGCAGCAAGCAGAGATTGTTACAGCTGAACTATTAGAAAAAAAGCAGTAAGTAATGGAGTGCCACAAGGTACAGAACCTGTACATGTCCCATTTAATGTACTTTAGCCAAAAGCTTTGGCCAGGTCAACGTATGCGGTGTGTACCATTTTGCCTTCATCCATAGCTTTGGTGACTTTTTCAAAAAAATCCACCAGGCTGAATATGCATGATTGCCTTTGATGAATCCAAACTGACATGGGTCCAATGTTTGGAGGTTCTCTATGTCCTGAATGATTAGTTCCATGGTAAGTCTTTCCATAGCTTTGCATATGAGGCTAGTCAGACTTAAGGGTCTGTAAATGCCTGGGTGTGTGGAAGGTCCTCCTTTTTGCAGAGGAATGATTGTAGCTGTTCTATGTTTGCTTGGTATAAAATTAGTATGGAAGCTGAGATTGAACAGTGTTGTTAGGGATGAGGCTAAATCATACTTCATGTTATTTAAAATGCATCCAGGGATATTGTCAGGCCCACTGATGCAGTATTTTTAGCTTTTGGTAGCACTTTTAGGACTTGGTCAATTATTTTCCTTTTTTTTAAAGCTTGTTGATATTATGGTTCCAACATGTGGGTTTGTTTCCAGGATTTGCCCTGCACTTGTTCTTATGGGGTACAGTGGCATCTATGTAGCTATTTACATGCTGGGATAGTGTGGTAGTATACAGTTCTGGGTATTCAGTAAAGTTAAATGAGTTTGGTGGGGAGTTGAAGCTTGCCAATGTGGCACTTAGGAGTAGGTAGTTTAACCTAAAAAAGTTTCTACAGGTACCTGAGGTGGAAGAGATCTCTGATTTCAATTTTATTTCGAAGGAGATTGCTTTACGGTCAGATCTAACAAGTGATGAAGGTATGCAAGGGATGGTGCAAGATGCTCCCATATTAGTAAGGACAAGATCCAAGATGTTATTCCCCTTAGTGGGTACTCTGTCTAATTGTTTCCCAGGGTTTGTACTGACAAAGTCCATGAATCGCTGTGCTTGTGCACTATTGGTAGTATAGTTTTCCAAGGCTATAGTTGGACAGTTTACATCACCTAGGAAAATGGTATTAGGTTTAATACAGAGTGATTCCAGTTCCTGTAGAGAGGCATTGTGGTTTTCTTGTGTCACGTAAGGAGTTCTACAGCCAGTTAATATATAGCATGGGATCTTTCTGATGGTTATTTGGACATGAACAAGATGTAGTGTATCAAGCTGTTTTATCAGCCTTGATGTGACTATCTTCTGGAAGTAGACTGAGACATCTCCACCTTTTTTCCCTGCTGTGCAGTAGCTAGTCTAAACATGTGGAAGGCATTATAGCCCTGCAAACCCAGAGTGCTGTCTACCATTTTAAACCATGTCTCAATCACTACAGAGATGTCAATGTCCTCCAGTGTGAGGAGATCTTGTAAGAAGTGGAGTTTCTTGTTTAGGCTCCTAGCATTGATCAATAAGACCTTCATATTTTTCTTTGCTTGCTTTGTTATGTTGGTAGGTTCATCAGGTTTACATTGACTGAAAAAAAAGCTACTATGTGGGACCATAAGTCCATTTGTCAAGTTTTCTCTATGTTTATTTCAGATTTATATCATAAAATTGACAACAAAAATCATATCTACTAATCACAAGACAGCTGCATTAAGAATTACAAACATCAGTAGACTATACCTTTAAAAATATATTTTTATAGGGGAAAATCCTCTCTTGCACCTTTATATGGGATATTTCATCCTGTATACCCCATTTTAGTAATAACTCATGACTGGGTGTGGGTAATGCCGGATTTACCCACGCCACTGTTGGCCTGGTTTGGTCAAGAGGGTGAAGCCCAAGTGACCAAACAAAGCCAACTGTGGGTGAATCCAACATTACTCACACCCAGCCATGGGTTATTGCTTTTACACAATGACATTATTTAAGAAAGAAATTACTTACTTTTCTTAAATAATGTCTTTGTATAAAGTTGTCATGGTGTTCTTCTGCTATGTTTCTGGATTCTGCCTCTTTGAATATGTACTGTGCAGGCATATGGGACTTATGTTCCCATGTTTACACAGTACATCAGTGCTTTGGAAAGCAAGCAATGGAGAAAGGAAGATCTACATTGCTATATATATATTTTTTTTTTTGAAAAAGAAAAAAAAAACTGTAACCTCCAGAGAGTTTAGAGGTATGGGAGAGGCACAGGGAAAACACAAGGAAAATCAGGTATGCATCTTTAGTTTTGTTGAACGAACTTAATTTTCCTTGTATTTTCTCTGCTCTCGCATGTACCTCTGAAACCTCTTATTTCAAGAAATGTGGACAAAACCATATATAAAGGAGGGGACAGATTGTTAATGTTGCTCTTATAAACTTAGAAAGCTGCAAGGAATAACTGTGCATTGTCTGAAGGAAAGAAAGTCTGAAACTGAGATGCATGTCATTATTTAGTGACTTTGTTCCTCAATGATTTGTTGGAAAACCACACATTTTATGAGGAATGAAGTCACTAAATAATGACACACTTTTCAGTTTAAAACTTTCTTTTCTTCAGACTAATGTCTGTTTACCATATACCAATATAAAAAAAAGTCTGGCCGTTCAATGGTACTTTAGCGATAGGACTTTTTTCTATTGGTATATGCTCAATTTTCAATCAACATGCTCATTTCTGAATGTTACTGGTCAGTCATTGTATGATATTAAATATAAAAATACACGCAGTCACACAACTATGAAGAAAACTATAACAAAACATTATGCCTCTACCAGCTCTGTCTCTACCACTTCAAAAGTCAACCTGCACCTGCATTTCATGTGTGATGAAACAAATCCCATTCTTAGCACATAAAATGTAACTTACACCCACAAACAAAACTCCAATACTTCAAATATCACACAAATAAAAACATTGGAATCAATTCTTAGCAAAACTCTGCAAATAAAGCTAAATTTAACTGACTGGCAGCTGGCTCTCCTTTACTTCTTATATCTGATAAACTGTAGTAGTGTTAATATTACATATTAGTTTGCATTTTGTTGACATTTTCACATGTAAGATGTTAAGGCTTGTATATAATCACTTTTACAAATATTTGCCTGATTTGATAACTATTAAATTATATTTAAGTACTGTAGTAAGCTCATTAAGTTAGCTGAGGGCTTTATTCTTCTTTGTTTTGTGTAAGCCTAATGTTGACTATAAATAATATAAAATCTGATTATTACCTGACCAATAAGATTGTAATGTTCACATGTTCAAAAAAGTATGCTTATGGCTCTTAAGCATTTTGTTTTATTCACTGCCACTTTACATTGTAGTTATGTTGATTTTGAAAGCTCTCTCTTTTATTGTATGCTGTTTGCCGACATTTTTCTTAGGTTATCCCCAGTAAAAGAGCTACTGTCACAGTAGGATTTGTCCATCCAGACAGTTTTTATAAACTCTAATGCATGGTCATAAAATATTTCTGCAACAGCAAAAATGCTTGCATTTTTTTATTTTATTTATTTTTCTATTTACAAGAGATATACTCCAGGTTTAAATATTACAACCATGCCTGTAGTCAATAGTGTATCAAATCCATAACGTTACAAAGAAAATAAACCTCTTTACAGCTAATGCAAAGATTTCCAATTCAGCAGATACACTAAAGGATGGTAGAAATAAATGGCATGTGACATTTGAAAACTGACAAAATAGACTGAACTAGGTTTCCATTTGAAATGGATATATCCAGAAACCTGAAGATGGAGAATACAAAGAGAGAACAGGTATTGCTACAAACAACTGCAGTGGAAAATGCTCTGATGATAGCCATTTTAAATGAACAAAGGCAGTCAATGAGGAAAATAATGAAAAGGATGAACTAATGGATAACATACACACAGACATAAGCAATCCAAAAGAAAAGTTTCTCTGTCAGGCTCTCTTCTACAATACCATGTCTGTGAGCAACTCTGGAGACATCATCTACAAAAAAACAAGGCACAGATAGAGGATAAAGTGATGGAAAGACAGACTGATAGACAACTCAGATGTATTTTATAGGAAGTTAAACTTAATGGGAAGGATACCATAGAAGTCATATGAAGAGAAATGACTTGATTCTCCAGAGCTGAACTTGCCAAAGCCACCCTTTGCAGTGCAGACAATGTGAATTTTATTTGTCAAAGTAAAATTCTCTTTTTTGCTACAGATGTAGCATCTCCAGACCATTTATTTAAAGTGGAGAAGGGGTTGAGGGGCACAGCCTGCCGACTTGGGGATGTTGCTCCCTGTCCTCTGCAGAAAACCATGTATTTGTTTAATAAAAAGTGGCATTTGTATATTCAGCTATGATGAAGCTGGATTTTACAAATCTGTCTTCATCCAATCATAATAGATCCAACGGCAAAATGACTAAAGAAGTTTAAGTTATGTACTATCCTAGGACGGAAGACACTATAAGAAGAAAAGAACAAAGCACATTTCATTGAAATAAACAAAGTTTACACAGGTACATCCCACCTTTTATACCAGGACATGTATAAGAACAAGAGATTTATTTATTTATTTTATCCATTTGCTATCAACATAAAACACAGTAGACCTAAGTACATTTTCTCTTGTGTGAGCTTGTATAATTAAGTGACTTGCTCAGTGTCACACAGTATTAAAGTGAAGACTAAAGGGATCAACCCCAGTACTGCAAGATGATTTGTTAGCAATTCATAACCTTAACATTCTGTGCTATGTTGCCAGACATGCTGTAATGTTAAAAACTGACAGAACAGCTGTAAAACAAGGATTTTTAAAAATAATTAGATGAATTTTCCTCAATGGATTGTAAATTCAAGCACAGAGGTAGAATGCAGGAATAATCTTCCTGAATGGATTGTAAATTCAAACACAGAGGTGGAATGGAAGAAACTTGGAACAAGCACAATGTTATTATAATGAAAATTTTACACAGACTTATAGTGTAAAAAGTACATATCTTACAAAGAGGCAGGGATGGATCCAGATTACTTGGAGCAAGTATCTCTTAACATGATAACAAATACATATTTATTTATTCATGTGGTTACCATGGTGAGCTGTATTAACTTTTTTCATGTAATTGAAACCAGAAGGTTAAGGCTATCATAGTCTTCCTTCCATGTGAAGACACGTTTCCTTGTTTTGAGTCCTGGTAAACTTATGCTATATTAGTCTAGTGTTATGGTTGTTCACAGAAAAAATGAGTTGACAGGCAGTAAACATGGGGATTTACATACTGTTCTGAAGGATGAGCAAGAACGATGAATAATGCTGTGACAACTCCCAGAGAACATTGGACGGGGAACTTGGAGTTGTGACACCGCCGAATGAAAAGCACCAGGGGATTTTTTTTTTATAATGCTGATTTTTTTTTTTATAAAAATATACTTCATTGCAATAATGACAATTATAACCTGAAGTAGTAATATACGTTATTGTAACACTCATAACATTAATGCACTAATATAAAAAAAGAAAAATACTTTTACAGATTTTTCCCCAGCAATTTGCAAACTATGCTTTAGTTTATTCAGAAATTACTGTTCAAAATTTGATGGGCAGGATCATCGCAGTTCTGTCTAAGACATTTCTCACACATGAATATATATTTCCTTTTTCTGTGCTTTCTTTTTTGATTTCTGAAAATAGATTACAACAAAACACCACTACATATGCATATGCCACATGTGTCTACCAGACTGAGATAAATTGTCTTGTGGGGTAGTGAAAAACTAATGTTTTGTGTCTGTTGGGGAACATTTCTTTGTCTTTTGCCATAATAGGTGTGTAAACAAGCCACAATACGGCAACTCAGATATTTTTATTATGTGGTAACAGTTATTTCTTAAAAAAATGCCCACAGTGCATAGAATAACTGCCGTTTAACAAGTGAATAGAATAACAGAAGGATGTTGCCAATTATACCATGCCTTTAGCAACATTCATCCCCACTTTTGGTATTTTCAACCATTTCCTGCAACTTTTGAATAACTGAGATCTAAGCTCTGTCTCTTATTTTACTACCAAACCCAATTCTCCCTTGAATTAGACATCAGTTACTATAATCAGTTACTGCCTTGCTTTGATACACTAAAAAAACAATATATCTTTGACAAGTGTGGCACATCTGTTTCTGGATTAAGTTATTGTAGACATATTCTCAGATTTTTTTTTTCACACGTCTCTCCAGGTTTTCATGAGATTTCTTCTGGGCTGCCTTGCATCATCTTCTAATTGCATTTGGTTTGCATAATAACCTCTTGGACAAACTGCAAAAGGTCTTGTTTAGGGAGCTGAAAATGTTGCTTCTAGGCAACTACTAGCTATGCAGTCCTGGAGACCACTGAGTACGCTATTCCAATATCTCCAGAGTACTGTTTTGTTGCATGGCTTCCTCTGTGTCATACAGTAGGCAAATGGAAGCTGAGGGAATCAAACCTAGGACGACAGGAAGCAGCCAGCTAGCACCTCATAGCCTTAATTGTCTGCATTGCCACTGTATCTTTTCAAAGGGTGTTGTCTTAAAAGTGCCAAGGGATTTCGAAACATGTAGACTACATAGCTCACATCTGTTAACATTTCTCCATTCAAATGTGCTTGCACTTTTTTTTCCACTGACAAGCATAACACAGCTTTCCAGTCATGAATTACTTAATAAACAATAAAAAAAAATGTTATTCCATGTAACTTGGTTTGTGACCTGCATGAAATATTAATAAGGATTCATTTGAATTTAAGAAGTTCTCGCACAGAAAGACAGAGATTAAGTTTATTCTTTTGTACTCCTTGAAAATATTTAGAAATTAAAATGACACTCATAGTCAAACAGCACTCTAATAATAAAACAAGCTTCAAGCCACATTATGTCATACCCATCAGCTGCACAAACCTATGCTTTAGCCCTCTAGAGAGACTTACGTCTATGAGACCTGCTGTTTCAAAATACACATTAGATTGTTTTCCTCTCCTAGGAGTTTGATGTTGACTTGCATGCCAGTGTTTTAATCACGGCACACCAAATCGATCTTGCTAGACTGACTGAAGTATAAAACAATGACAGCAGTTTGTGCCAGAATTAGTGCAACTTTTATTTTTATTATTTTTTAACCATGAAATATGACAACCTTATGATTTGTTTTACTTAGCAGGGGAAAGTGGTGTTAATGCCTCCCAAGAGAAATGACATTTCAAAATACTTTTAGTTTTTCCATGTAGAATCTTGAGATTTTGAGCCCTAAGATCATAAACTGTTCAGTTTTCATAACAAAATCAGTGAATTAGAAATAATTTAATGTTCCATTCAATACAGTATTTATATGCATACTACACTGCACTGTGAAACAGAATTGAATTTTAGAATATTTATGACTGCCTACATAGTCTATTAAATTAATGCTGGAATAAGTTCTGAAGCATACAATAAACATAAATACTAGGATGTGGTTTTCTTTATTAACAACACAAAAAGCTTAGAATTGCATGTTTGTCTGTTTATATTATCCACGTTTCAAATAGAAGTAAGCCCTCACATGGGCACCATTTCTCTGTTGCAGAGAGATAATTTCTAAACATGGCAAAAGGTGAGCAGAATACTGCCTAGTCTAGCAGCATACAGGATTGATGAATATTTTATAGGAGGAGGATTTTTGTTCCTAGCAACTTGTGGTTGTTCATGGTGACTTTAACACCTGTGGCTCTTGCTAAGGAGTTTAAGGATTTAGATTAGCTCACGTCATTGCTTCTGCAACCCTGCACTTGGCATGCTTTGGATTTAATTTTCCTGATAGATGTGAAGTCCATTAATCTGGTGATAGATCCTGTCTCATGGACAGTTTGCATTCTGCTTTGAACTGGAGTTAATTTGCTTTATTCTGCTTTGATCTTGAACTGAGTTCTATTAGTCATATCACTTCCAACATTTTTTCATTTATACACTTTCAGTTCCTTCCCAAGGATGGTATTGGCTCAAAACAGTATAGTAAATCCTTATTGCTGGCTCTTGACAAGCTGGACCCATGTTGAGTACATGCCTTCCTGTTGAAGGAATGTGAAGCATGGTTCAACCTGAAGCTCTTCAACAAAAATGAGTAAGGTTAGAACATTTTTGGCAGCGGGCAGGTTTGTGAAGCAGCAGACTTGAATTGGATGTTGTGACTTACCATTCAGAGATCTCTCAAGCCTTATCTCACTAGTTGTGATACCTGCTCAGTTTTCCCTTGCATGAATGCCTCTCCAAGATCTGCTGCCCTACATTAGACCCCTTGTATATTACTATGGCCACTAACAAGGCCTGCTGTTCCTCTTAGGTAGTGTTTAATATCCCTGACTATGATGCATTTCTAACTGTGATCTCATGTATGTGATCCATCACACACATGTAGGACTTATGTCCCTCAAAGTTGGTTCAGACCAGTCTGACAATTTCTCAGATATTGGCATCTTCAATGAGGACTGGGGTCTTACCATTGGCTTTGAAAGAGGCACTTCTATCTTGAAAAAGATCAACTTTGGATCTGACTGACTTCAGTAACATCCACCCTATGGTTATTGAAAAAGTAGTCTAAATACAGCTTGAGTACTATTTCATGGCTAATGAGCTCTTAGATCCTTATCTGTCTGAGCTTTGCTCTCCGTATTGCACCAGAATTGCTCTTATATGGCTATTTAATAGTCCTCGATGGCCAAGAACCAGAGCTGTTGTGAGGTTTTGATTCTGATGGACCAACATTTGGCACTGTTGATCATGGCATACCTAGCAAGTAATTGTGAACTTACTATGATATCTCTTCCTCAGTCCTTGAAAGATTATTATCTGTCTCTTAGGCCATATGCAGACAGTGGTTTCTGGCATGATTACCTCTGCCTCTTAACCTCTGGAGTGTGGCAATCAAGGCTTGATCATGGGCACATTATTTTTTACAGTGTTTATGCTTCATTTAGAGGATCTGTTTAGGAGGAGAGGCTTGAAATACCATTGATGTTCTGACAAAATTCACACCTACTTTTTCTTCCCTGTCAGAATACAGTGGTGTGGCTGAGTGCTGTTCAGCTTCATCTGATTACCAACACCGGTTGCACAGAAAGCATTGCTGCTCCTTCCGGACAGCAAACAGAGTGGTATAATACTTCGCAAACAGGGCACAGCCACAGATGACACAACTCCCAGGCCTTTGGGAGATATGTGCCACTACAGAGGACACAACAGCAAGCCAAAGAATGTGGCAATGCAACAGGATACCGTGTGACTGCAGGGAAACAGTAACATCTTTACTGCACACATACATGGGAACAAAGTGTATAATTCTACTACTTGATGTTGCAATGCAGAACACATTAGATGTAGAAGTGGGGGCAAAGATACATGGGAAGTCCAGAATGCTGCCATACTACCACCCCTAACCCCTCAACCCCAATCTCCAGAATTACATGAAGATTTTTTTCTGGTGTTGTGTCATATGATAGTCTCTCAATATTCTGTTCCATTCTCATTAAACTACTGACATAAATTCATGTAAGATAAAATTGATGCGTCTAGGCAGCCCCCTGGGCACCAATTTAGGTCTCCACTGTTTTCTGGGTTCATAAGACCCCATACTGTCAAAGACATAGATGCACTAGAAATGGACAGGAAATGTTGCAGGCAGCTGTTTGACATTATGGTATTTTGTATCATATTTACAAAGATGTCACCTTATGTAATTGTGGTCAACAAACTGGAAAACATCTCTGCATACTGCTGGTAGAAATGCAGGGAAATGATGCTATCTTTATTGCATATGCTCGGGAACAAGGGGTAGAAGTGTACTGTTTGATGTTACAGTGTGGTAAACATCTCCCTGACCTGGGAACTGTCCTGTCTGTGCCTCACCCACACCTACACAACACACACCCACATATATGGAGGTCCTCAACAAAAACATACCCAAACAAAGGAGACCTCCAAGGAAAAATACACTCGATTTTCACAGCCCTCCACACCACATACCATGCATAGTTCACACACCTGTGTCTCACAACCACTAAGGCTTAACCATAAACCCAACATATTAGTTATAGGAGACTCTATTGTGAGACACATAGGTTTGCCTTTCACCAGGCTGGATAAGGAAAAAGTCCCGGTTAGTTGTCTGTCGGGGGCCAGAATCTGCCATATCACACACACACACACTCAAGTCTCTCAACAACAGGTACTGTTATGACTCTTTTATAGTCCATGTTGGTGTGAATGACTTCAGACGTACCTCCCTGGACTATATGAAGAGACACATGATTGAACTTGTTGAATATGTGTCCATGGCAGGTATGTCCCTAGCCTTAAGCAGCATTCTACCATCACCCAGAATGATGTGCCTCAATACAAATAGAAAATGAATGACTTTAACAATTAACTTAGTTTCTGGTGTCTTTCCAGGGGGATCCAGTACCTTACAGCCTGGGAAGATATGATCGATAGACTATGATGCTTTGCCAGAGATGGCCTGTATCTGTCTCACTTGGGCTTCAGGCTTCTAGCAAAGGCACATGCCTCTCCCATAGTGCCTTTTTTAGAAAAAGTGATGAGGTTAAAACTACGAACATAAAAATTTCAACAAAATGCAAATTAAAGGTCATGCTGCTAAACACTAGGAGTCTAAGCATGAAACTGCACTCAATGCAAGCATTCTTAAACCTGGAAAATGTTGACATCTGCGCAGTCACAGAAACCAGGTTCAAAGCTGCGGAAAGCACCCCAGCCATACCTGGTTACTCATCCTATCATACATTCAGATCCCAAACTGTGGGTAGTAAAGCCAAAGAAGGTGGAGTTTCAATATATATTACAGACATACACAACTCCAGGCTGGTCAGACTGTATGACACACAGGAGACACTCCAGGTGCACTTACCTATTGACAAGACCCCTATACAAATCATAACTAACTACCAGCCCCCAAATTTGACTCAAGATGCCCAATCTGCCTATCTAGACCTCAAAAAGTAAAAATACACAGGAACAGATGAAAGATGCGGTACAAGAAAACTGTGTAAACTTGAAGTAAAAAAAAGTACCGAACCAACATGGTTAGGCAAAACCTCTATTTACTGAGCATAAAAGAAATTGATAAAAGTGAGCGCTTTCACAATAACACTATCGCTTCTTCAGACTAATAAACAAGTAGAAAGACATGAGTTTAAAAAGAAAACAAGACCAATCAGCTATCATATGCAAATCTGATAAATGAACTAAAAGGTACACACACACAAGCAAATTTATCACATTAATAACAACGTCCTAAGCACGCAATCAGTTGTTAGGATTTTGGGCACCCAGATTGATAGCAACCTGACTTTTGACCACCATGTTTCTTCCATTGCATGGAAAGCTTTCTACATGGCCCACCTCATAAGTATCTCATCCAAGGACAAGGAGGTCATAACATCCCTGTATTCTTCCCTTATAAGGCCCATTATTGAGTACAATGCCCCTTTCAGCATGTATCTCGCAAAGCACATCCAGCAGCTGGGTAGACCACAGAGATTCTTCACAAGGAGAATCCAGGGACTCAAAAATCTACCATACACAGATAGGGTAAAAGACCTATCCCTCTACTCAGTTTCATACAGACTCCAAAGAGGTGACTTTTGTCTGGCATACAAGGCAATCTCAGACCCTGCCTTGATGGGACTGCTGCATATCTGCAAGTCAAGCTGCACTCGAGTAATCCACACGGCTGGCCTCAACCTGGTCTGTGACATCAATAAGACTTGTTGGCAGGACAGATTTGTCTCCCAGAGACTCCCCCATTTGTGGAATAGATTCCCTCTCCACTTATGCAGAATACCTCTTTACCCCTTTTTAGGCATAACCTGGATAACTGGATGGGAAATATAAAATACATCCCTGGGGTTCCACCCATGTCCCTGCTGGACAGGGGAATTGGGTGCTGATCTGTCTAAACATGAGCTAAACTCTTGGCTAGGCTTACAAGGGCCTCAGGGCCAATAACCTAGTAACTTCCTATGATGCTACAGCTTCTGGAAAGTAGCTACAATTTCCTCTTCTTGAGAAATGCCTGAGCGATGCTCATGCAGACTTGGTTATCAAAATGTGTGGCCATGCCATACAGGGAGGCCAGTTGCTGAAGATGGTGCCACAGAACCTGTCCATAGCACTTTGGAATGGCCCACAGCTGTGATGGCAGTCTTCACAAAGTCTGTAAGTACATACTGTGTGCACAGCTCTGTTATATAATCTGTATTGTACACAGATGCAGTTTGATGGACTTACTAGTCATGATGACATAGATCAGGGATACTATCATCTTCATTGTAGCTGTACCTACATAGAGGTGGACCATGTACAGCTCTCTGAAGACAGTGGTATGGGTTGGAAAGGATCAATCAGTAGTTATCACATATGAGCCTACCAAGTCCTTGGAATTAGTGTCTGTGCTGTGCAACACCACAGGGATGCCAGTATTGCCCACAGTGGGCACCCTCTGTATAAATATGCCACATGTGACAAGGTACAGCTGGTATCATATGTCCTGCTGCATTGTTGGTGTACCTGTGACAGTATTCTTCCTTCTGCTCTGTGTATGTGAAATGGTACTCGAGTCCATGTCTTCAAGGCATGGCTAGCAATACCGCCATGTCTCCATCATGCAACACATCTGGAAGATTGTTTCTGATGTGTCCCTTGATGTTGCTGTACTGTCCTTAATGTTGCCTATTACCCTAGTCACTGGTGTGCTATACTCTTCAGCAGCTCTTTATCTGTGCAATTGTGTGTTGTGATGGCTCACCCACTGCATTTCTTACATCTCTTGAAGATACACAACTAGCATTCTTAGTCTTTACTGCTCATTTGTAGGTGGTACAAGTATTACAAATCTGCATCCACCTCTTTCAGATCAAACTGTACTGTACAACTGCCTCAGCTGCCCAGAAGTGTATTCATCAATTTTCAAAAGGTCATTGTTAGCTTGTTGTCCTACTGGCATGCAGAGGTTTTTTTTTTACATGCACCATCAAGTGGGAATCAGCTGTTCTATGTACTCCTTTGTTGCACTAACATTATTGTACCCTGTTACAGCAGTTATGGTTGCAATAAGCAGGGTGGTTTACTTTATAGCTAGCATTTTCTTTACTGAGTTGCCAAATGATGGCAACATACCTCTACACTGTGCAGTTTCATATGAGCACGCTAGGAACCATGCCTGTCATTATACAGCCACTTAGACTGTTACAGCGACAGTCCTTATTCTACTCGGCCTATTTACTGTTGGCATGTGGTTCCCAGCAAGGATGTACTCACTCAATCACCATACTACCTCCTTACTATGTTTATTCCCTCTCTAATGATCAAGAAGCCATTCATCAATGGCTGACATTAAAATCAGTTAAAGATAAACATTTCTAGAACTGAGGCTATGGCAGTTCATGCAACCTTGACAGAGACTGCTACTGCACTGTTCCATCTTCTAATTAGTTATTTTATTTATTCTCTGTTGATCTGGACACTGGGAAATTTCCCCTACTCTTTTTTCGATAAGTGCCATGCATCTTTTACATCCACCAAAGCTATCATAAACTCAGGCAAATGGGGCCTCGGTTTAATGTCTCATCCACAGGACAGCATGCTGAAAAGTGCTGCAACTTCATTATGCTGCATTGCTGTGGCAGTAGTGGAAAATCAATCTGAGCACTTGAGCTGGCAAGTGTGCTACCTGTTGAGCCACTGATATTGCATGACCTACATTTATATTTACATTTATGGCAGTAGTAAGCTTGAGATTGTCTCTAAAGTGATTCCAGGCAATCAGATGACATTTGGTGGCCAATAGTCAGCTGTAGTAAAATCTGCTTGTTTCCATCTATAAAACATCTCCAGCACCTTCTTATTCCTTGACTGGATCTCACTGGCTGATGTTCATGTCTATCTCTTTTTGCCTTGACCACTATAATGCCTTATACCTTGGGCTTCTTGAACTTAACCAGTTACAGATGGTACAAAACTCTGTGGTCAGGCTACTGACTAGTGTTTTACATCATTACCATATCACATCTGCCTATGGAGGTTATATTGACTCCCATTCCATTATTGTTTCATCTTAAAAAATGACAGAATGAAAGACTGACCAGACTATCTAATCCACTCAGATATCCCTGTGATCTTTCATCTAAATTCATGCAGCCTTCCAAATACACTATTTACGCAATATATGAAAATAAAATTTAAAGGGAAATGTAATTTAACACCACTGTAGTTCATCTGATATATGGCCCCTAACCCTTCTGCCCATCAAAAACATGCCTACATTATTTCTTTATCCATTTCTTAATTATGTTGGTGAGCTTGTCCAATGACCCTTTACAGCCATGATCTGAGCCAGAGGCACACATAAACATTGTAAAAGAGTGCTGTATACAATACAACTATGCATTTCAGTTTACAAAAAACACCTGGCAATTGAATATGCAATTATAGGTAGTTACTAGAATTGCAGACCAGGAGACCATTGAAGTGCCTAGCCCAAATTCCCAGTTACTTCCAACCACTGTCTGGGAAAGGGACTTGCATACAGTAAGCAAATAAGGGCTAAGGGAATCAAACCTTATACAACAGTAACTACAGCCTTAACCTACTGCACCAAGTGACAGACAAGCACAGAGATTATATGGAAATTTGTTAAAACAAGTACTGAGTGGCATACGCAAAATATACAGTTAGAAAAATGCTAGACAATTTTCAAAATGTTTAAAACAGTCTTTTGTTCAAAGTTAAGCGATTTTGCAAATATTCTGAGAGAAATTTAAATTATTGTATTAAGCATTTGTGTGGATTTCACCTGATGTCTCTGGTTTACTATCGCAATTCAAAGACATGCTGCCAGGTTGAACTGGTGAAGCTAAATTGTCTCTAGCTATGTTTGTGAATGTAAAATTGTCTGCACCCTGCAAAGGGGTGGCTTGCCATGCAAGGATTATTCCTGCCCTAAACCCATTGCTTATTGGGACATAATCTGGCTCCAGAACCTTAAATGAGATGAAAGCACCCATAAAAAGATGGATATTTTAAATGTATGCACATCACTTATTTTATGGCATGTCATATTTATCACTCATTCTTTTTATCGTGTTTTCACTCTACAGCAAAATGAAAACTAACATCTAGCTTTCTGCATACATATTACATACAATATGTTCTAAATTCTGCAGACATAAACTTAAGTGGATGGCAGTCTTTATGCTACATGGTGAAAGAATCGACAATATGTCGTTTTATGGATTATGTTAGAGTTAGAATAAAGTCTGAATTCTAGATTAACCCACTTGCTTGCTGGTCCTCCTTACCAGTGCCTAAAGTATGGGAATCTATACTTACTGATATCAAATAAATACCTTACCCAAAATTCTAAATAGAGCTAAAAGATTATTGTCACAATAATGCCTCATGCGAATGTGACAATTTTAGATACTTTACCTACAAGAAACTTACTTTACTCTGTCAACCTACCTCCTAACAAGTTTGTACGGTATCAGTTGTAAATGCAGTTAAATCAGGAGTCACTCTGTCTGCACTGTATATAATTATATATATATATATATCTATATATATATATATATATATATATATATATATATATATATATACAAACACACACACACACACACACACACACACACACACACACACACACACCTTTGTATATTCCTCCACTTGTGTGACTGCTCCAACATTGAATATAGTGACCGATTCTGCCTGTATATACTGTAATGAGCCATAATCTGTAGGAAGAAAGCTGCTATAAGGAGGTGGATTCAGTGAACATAAGCATGAGTTTTGTGTACATCGGTGAGCATCATATGTGACTATTAATCCTCGTGTCAAGATGCATGTATTACATTTTTACAATAATACCTTTAGTAGGAATCAAAGCCATGAAAAATGCCCAAACTCTGGCAGAGCTAAAAATTTTCTCTAGAAGTGTAGTCAGGCCTAATAAAACACAGCAGTTACATTTCTGCCAACTTCTCACTCTCTGTTTCTTTGCCACAGGAATTCCAACACCCACAGAATTTGCAGCTGACAGAAATTTCCTCTTAAACTCAAGAGATGTCTGCTTCTTCATTATTTTGTGGTAATTATACTAGAAACACAAACACTAACAACAAGAGAAAGACCACAAGTTTATCCTGTCTGCCTAGTTTCCTTAAGTTACTCAAATCTTCTGCTCCTGAGTGCTAACCATTTATACACAATAGTAGCAGAAAGCTTGTTGAGGCCAATGAATAGTTTGGTACAAGAAATGTAGCAATAATGCATAGCTCATTTACTCTCAGTAATGCCCAAGTGGGTATTGTCTTCTTAACAAACTTGCTGCATTGCATTCATAATGTTCACCCCCTGTCCTCCATGATGGAAATAAGCATCACTAATGCCTTGCTGAGTGTCAGCCTCTCTCTCTCTCATAAGCAATACTTAGCAACATACCTACCTACTGATGGCATAATGCATCAATGAAGAATACTGGGCTGTCTTATGAAAGAAGTACAGGAAAACTGTAATATGGTTAACCTATAGGTCAGGAAGTGTGACTGGATGAATACCCTTGATCAAAGGTCAACCCTTGCCTATCCCTCTGTTTCATTTTCTTAGTTTATTCATTCACAGATGTGTGTGTGTGTGTGTGTGTGTGTGTGTGTGTGTGTGTGTGTGTGTGTGTGTGTGTGTGCGTATACACTTGCTAGCAGCTGATGGGAACATAGCAATGGACATCACCACCAGTTTCTCACTTCTCACCCCAAGTACATGCACAAATTCTCAAAAAAAGTTAATATTGGTACATACTATATTGCCCTTTTCCTTTTTTACATGGAGATATCTTCTAGGTCACAACTCGTGGTGGTTACTTATGAAACCATTGTTATGTGTTTTGGCATTACTAATGCTTGTGTGTGTATGTATATATATATATATATATATATATATATATATATATATATATATATATATATATATATACATATGTATGTATGTATAAATGATGTGATACTATATCGCAAACAAAAAGACATTTCCAGTAGACAGCTGTATTAAATGTTCCAGGCTGCCTAGTCCTATTTTTCTCAACTAATATTAACACCACTGCTCAACAATATATGACGCCCCTCCAATGGGCCAGTGATCAAGGAGCCTCATTCCTCACCACTGTCACTGGTGGGCAATGTTCACCATGAGAAAAATAGACACACACAGTATTTTCAAATGCAGCCCTCTGCACCAAGTACAATTTCCCTTAGGAGCACACAGAGAATACAGATTCCAGTCCTGGGGCTGAGCCTTCTCTCCAGGCCCCAAACAAGACTCTCCACTGACCACTATAGAACTGAGTCATTAGCCGGGTGTTCCAAGCCAAGTCTTCCACCACCCACTTGATGAAATCAGTGCTCTCAGTGCCCTTGTTCAAAGTAGCTGTCACACACAGTCTCTTTGAGATTTGATTTTCACACACACACACACACACACACACACACACACACACACACACACACACACACACACACTCATCTGGGAAAAGCTGGCACAGCTTTCCTGCTCTGCCACATCCACCCAAATTATAAGGTAGATTTGCTGCCACCAGAACAGATGAAGCCAGCTACTTTAAGGTTCTTACCAGGGTACCCAATTACACTTAATAAAACTAATACTTATACAAATGGTAGTGTTTAACAAAGCAGCAACATGTTTAGGAACACAGAGCCGCAGTGCTACTAAATAAATGCAAATACTCTCAAAGATTAAATATTTTCTAAAAGACCTGCCACAATAAAAGGTTTAACTATATTTAATAATAAATAACAAAAAACATGAAAATGTTGGCTGTCTATTTGCAATAAACACCAGAGTTTCAATCTCAGGAAATATAAAAAACAACACAGATGAAAAGACTTAGACAGATAGTGAAATAAAACAAATAGCTAATCTCACTATATTTTTAATTGACTGAAGAATTATTGTTCCCTAGTCAGTTACTAAAGCAAGGCAAGATGAAAGTGGATAAGTGTCTTGTCAGGTCTAAAAACAGAGTGCACACCTCACATCTCTCACTAATGTTCCAATACAATTTCAGTGCTGGCTATAGGATGACATCACATCTGGTCACCTGACTCTGTGGTTCCCACACTACCCTCTCACTAGAAACTGAGCCAGAATATGGCACTAATGTGTCACACTACACAAATTGAACTTTAGCTAAGGTTTATTACAGCATATGGAAAATGTAAAACTAACAAGCCATTCTCTCGCACCCCAGGGTAGCAATAAGTTCACCACTAAGGACAACTGAGCAAGATCCCAGCTGAGGCTTTTCACAGACAATGTCTCTCTGTCTGCATTCAGACCTGTGAGATACAATCTTTATGGCGTAAACCAATTCATTTAATTTCAGGCTGTTTTTCTTAAGGTTAGCTGGGCTGAGCTTAACCCCCTCCCTTCCAATATCCTCTGTTAACATATATACATTTCATCAGTTACAACAATATTTATTTATTTGTTTTATTTTACATTTGGTGGCAGGGATAGTCCAACTGGATATATGTCTATTTTCAGCGAAGGCCCAGGGAGAAAAGCTCCAAGATAATAATATACATTGAACATTTAGTAAATGCTAGTTTCAAGCAGATTACAGTCATAAGCAATATCAGTATATTTATTTTCTGTCCAACAGGACCCACTGCTGATACATTTTTAACACAAGCAACCTTACAAATACATTTTTAATACAAGCATCTGTACAAATCAGTTTGATATTCAAATGACATATAATTCTTTACAAAACTCCAACCAGCTATGGTGGCATATGTTACACATGTACAGCCCTACTCCCCCTGGCACAGCTGGCACTACTTCACATCATCACAAAGGGCATGAAAATTCAGTATACACTTATGCAAAAAGTTGTGTTCTTGGTAAAAATGTACACAAAGCAAAAGTCTGCAAGACTGAAAAAAAAAATATATGTATATATATATATATATATATATATATATATATATATATATAAATATATATATATATATATATATATACACACACACACACACACATATATATATGTATATATATATGTATATATATATATATATATATATATATATATATATATATATATATATATATAACACACACACACACACACACACACACATATATATATATATATATATATATATATATATATATACACACACATATATATATATATATATATATACACACACACACACACACACACACACACACACTCACACACACACACACACACACACAAAAAGTACTGAAAGGAAAAGTGACAGCAATAGTCTATATGTTCATAGGATCATAGGTTCATAGTTAGGTACTAGGCTATCGGTCCTAGGGCCTATACAAGCCTAGCCAAAATGGTACCCTGGCTTTCGCCACCTAAGAAAATTATTTTCCTGTGCCCCTGTCGAGCAGAGCCACAGAGGTGATCACCGGGGTGAATTTCCTATTTCCCATCCAATCATCAAGATTTTTCTGAAGAGTGCTAATGAGGAGCTTTGTTTGATATAGACAGTTTGTTCCAGAGAATGGGAAGTCTCTGGGACAGGAATCTATCCCTCCAGCATGTTCTGTTTATTGTGGTGACAAGGTTTAGGTCCCTAGAGCATGTAGCTCGGAGGGATTGGGATTTCTTTAAGTGGAGCATGTCCAACAGCTCTAGGTTTGACATAGCTTTGTATGTTAGGCAGAGATCGCCTCTGAGTAGATGATATGCGACAGAGTAAAGCTGGAGTTGTTTAAGAAAGTCTGTGTAGGGCATCTGATTGAGGCCAGTAATCCTCTTTGGGGGGTATTTCTGCGGCCTTTCCAGTTGTTGTAGATGTCTTATGAGGTACATACCAAAAGGAACATTGTACTCTATAATGGGTCTAATGAGTGATGAGTAAATGGGAACAATGACCTCTTTTTTCCTGGATGAGAAACCTTTTGTGATGAGGTGTGCCACGTAGAAGTATTTTCTGACTACTGTGGCGATGTGACTATCAATGCAGAGACTACTGTCCACCTGTGTCCCAAGGTCTCTTATCACACTTTCGGTGTTAAGTAGACTACCACCTATATGGTAGCTCATGGGTACAGAGTTTTTACCAAAGGGGATGACAATGCACTGTTTGGCACTAAGCTTGAGGCCATGGCTTTGACACCAGGCATCTGTCTCAGTGAGGCCCTTTTGCAGGATGTCCACATCATTAGGAGTTTCAATTATGGCTCCTAGTTTGCAATCATCTGCAAACGCTGTTAGCCAAAGACCTTCTGTGTTAGCCTGTACTTCAGAAAAGTAGATACCAAACAGGAGAGGACCCAGGACTAAACCTGGTGGTACTCCACTTGTCACTGGTGTGAAGTCTGATTTGGAGTCTGCTGCTTTCACAGTGTGGGTTCTGTCAGTCAGCAGTTGGCAAACCACCTTGTGACATAGGGATTTATACCTAGTTTAGTGAGTTTATCTATAATTTCAGTGTGAGGGATGGTGTCAAAAGCCTTGGCGAGATCTAGATAGGCTGTGTGAACCACCTTACCCTCGTCTATGGCTTTGATGACTGCTTCAAAGAAGTCAATCAGGTTTAAGAGACATGATCTGCCTTTTACAAACCCGAACTGGGTGGGGTCCAGAGTTTGGAGATTACCAATGTCTTTGTTTATAAGTTCCATGATGATATGTTCCATGGCCTTGCAGACCAGGCTTGTTAGGCTAATGGGGCGGTAGTTCCCGAGGTCCATGGTGGCTCCCCCTTTGTGGAGTGGGATAACCGTCACTGTGCGTCATTCAGACAGGATAAACTTGTGGTCTTTCTCTTATTGTTAGTGTTTGTGTTTCTAGTATAATTACCACAAAATAATGAAGAAGCAGACATCTCTTGAGTTTAAGAGGAAATTTCTGTCAGCTGCAGGTTATGTGGGTGTTGGAATTCCTGTGGCAAAGAAACAGAGAGTGAGAAGTTGGCAGAAATGTAACTGCTGTGTTTTATTAGGCCTGACTACACTTCTAGAGAAAGTTTTTAGCTCTGCCAGAGTTTGGGCATTTTTCAAGGCTTTGATTCCTACTAAAGGTATTATTGTAAAAATGAAATACATGCATCTTGACACGAGGTTTAATAGTCACATATGATGTTCACCCATATATACAAAATTCATGCTTATGTTCACTGAACAAAGCCTGAGGTGAGGCTATGATTGAAAATGGTGCTTAGGTGGGGTGCCAGTTCATTCTGTAGTTCATGTAAAATGCAGCCTGGGATGTTGTCAGGTCCCATGGATGCTGTGTTCTTGGCTTTGGAGAGTGTGTTTTTTACCTATGCAGCCATGATTACAGGGACTTTGCATTCTTCTGGCATAGAGATGGGCCCTTTAGGGGGTGAGGGAGTGTAAAGTTAGCACTGAACCTATCTGCCAAGATGTTGGCAATATCAGTTGGTTCTGTACATTTGGTGCCATTGTGCTGTAACTCAGAGCAGATCTGAGTGTTGCCATTGAGATTCTTGACATAGATATAGAATGCTTTGTGGTTGTCTTTAGAATCAGTGGCGATTTTGTTTTCATAACTAGCTTTGGAAGATTTTATGAGGGATCTCAGCTTCTTACTGAGGCTGACCAGGGAGTTCTTCCAGTCATGGGATTTTACTCTTTTTTTGCAACAGTTTCTTTCTTTCTGTTGTAGAGTTTGTTCATAGCAGGGGACCACCAGATTGGCTTCCTTTTTTTGGAGGATAGCATCTTGGTTCTGTTAGGGATAGCACGATCCATGCACTTGTGTAAGTGCTTATAAAATGCATTTGTGTAGGATTCAGCAGTCGTACCTCTATTGTCCCTCTGCATGGGTGTTGTGAAATTTGCCACTTCTGTCTTAAGAAGTGTGAAGTTGGCTTTGGAGAAATATTTTACAATGGTTTCCCTAATGGGGGGGTGGGGGCGAGATGTGGACGTCTAGGCTGATTAGCTTGTGGTCAGATCTGACCAACAAGGAAATGACCTCTGGAGTGGAACACCAGTCGCCCATGTTGGTAATGACCAGGTCTAGGATACTGCTGCCCCTGGTGGGGGTGTGGATAAGTTGATCCAAGGCGTTGGAATTTATGAATTCCAGAAAACTTTGAGCAAAAGAGTTGGTACATGAGTAGTTTTCTCAGTTAATGGTGGGGTAGTTGAAATCACCCATTATTAGGGTGTTGGGTTGTACCCTAATATTTTCCAGTGTATCAAGAAATGAGGAGTGGGAATCCTGGGGCATGGTGAGGGATCTGTAGCAAGTTACAATTTGGATTGTGGTCTTGCCCAGAGTTAGTTGCACTTGGATAATCTCGGACGCATTATGCTGAGCAACTAGCCTGGAGGTGTTTATATCGTTAATGAATATGGACACACTTCCACCTTTAGTGTTTAGGTCCAGGTTAGGTGGCCGGAAGGTGTTCCTAAAGGAAAGTAATAAATGCTTAAAGAAAACATTTAGTATTTAGTACAGTATTCAAAGGAAATATTGTTATTGCTACTGTGTAAAGTTAAATCTATAAAACGTTCACCAGTTTTTGATACAAATGTAAATTCAATGCTATTCTGGGAATTTAAATTCAACACTACAAATAATACACCCAAGATAAATGTACAGAGTTTACAAATACAAGTGACACAATTTTGCAACCTACTGATCTTGTACTGGAAATACATACCAAAAGCAAGCAAAAACAGTGGGGACTGCTGATCTGAAAGTGATTTATAAGGAATGAAAATAAAAATGAAACACAGTACAGCAAGAAACATTGTCATTAATAATAATGAAGGGTAACAGCCCTAGTTTTCTATGAAGGAAATTAATTCAAATTCATTAGAAAGGTGAGAAGCAGCACTCACACACAAACGCAACCTCACAGAAGGTGTTTATAAAACACAAAACAGCATTTATAGATGACACTGGCATATGAAAAGAAATTACAACTAGTATTTCATTTCCACCAGAAATAAATGTAGATTTTTCGGACTCAGATAAGTTCATCATGAAATGTATACTACGGTAAAAGAAGAAATAAACAAACTTAAAGAAAAAAGTAGTTACTCCTGTAAAATATTCAGAAATATGGTTTGCCTAGCAGACACATTTGTTGCTAGACCACTACGTCAGGCAGGAGTGGTGGGGAGGGTAGAGGAGGTGATAAGCATAGTTAGACAGGAAAGGATAGGTTGATTAGTATGGAGAGGGAGCATTTAGATTTATGGAGTAAGGGATGAGGAGATGGAAGGTGGACTGGTATTTAAGGTCAGTTTAGGGGAGGGTTCTTCTCTTTGGCACTACAGATTTGAATTACCCTCCCAGCCCATCCCTGTATTTTGGTCATCTCAGTGAGTTTTGAGTGGAAGAAGGGACAATTTAGTTGGCAAGAGATTAGGGTCCCCTCCCCTTCCTTTTGATGGTCATTTTACTCCCTGATGAGTCAGGTGAGTGGTGTTATGCTGCTTGAGGAATTGTGGACTGTGGTTAGTGAGCATTAGGGCACTGCTACAGTTTGGTTGGTGAGCAGTCCACCACTCTACCCAGTTAGCTGGATGTATTTTTTATGATTTATAAGGAATGTCTTGTGTAGGTAAGCATTCTACCATGCTGCCAACGTTGGTATATTTGTATTGTTAAGATATGACGGCATGTTATGGATGTTTAACAAAGTTGACTACAAACATCATGGATGTATTGGTGGTGCCAAAAAGTGACAATAGTGGTGTTCCTATGGTAACTATTTTGAAACCTGATAGCATGTGTGGAGATTTTAAGTTAACTGTTAACCAAGTAATACCTTCCAAACAGCACCCTACCCCACTGAGTGGAAGTCCCATTTGCCTTCTTAGCAGGGATTAAGAAGCTTTCTAATTATTTAAGAGTAATATGTATTAATAAATGGTTTTGGATAATCAGTGTTAAGAAATAATTAATAATAAAGAACTGTTTACATAATATTGTTTACCATATGGAGTCTCATCTGGCCCTGCATATTTCAGGGATTATAGAAAGTTTTTCTGCAAGGTTTGCCACATGTTGCTGGTCATCACAATTGTATCCTAGTTACAGGGCTTACATGAGTACTCAAGAAGAACTTTTGTACAACTTAGAAAAAGTGTCAGAAAGATGAATGGTGCGGGTTTTCATCATAAAGGAAATGTAAAAAGTGATGTTTTTGAAAAGGTGAAATACATAGGATAGATACACATCCTGCAGAGACAATGTTACTCAAATAAAAATGTGCCTGTGCATAGTTTATACAGGGAGTCATAAGTACAATAATCTGGTACAGCACTTGACTATTGTAGGGTTAATCTAGATGCTAGTATACATTGTGAAGTCAAATATTCTGCTCTGAAATACAATGAATTCCATCCAAGTCCTGCCTCCAGAAAGCTTAGCTCGCTTGCTCTGCAATGCTGTATCTAGACAATGTTTCTAAATTACTAAGCCACTGAAATAAAGCTGTTACATCATTTGAATGTTATGGTCAATAAACAGCAGTCAGGCCGACTGTTCTATCAGAACATACAGTGACACAAAAGTAGCACTATGCAAAAAGTTAGTAGAAGCACACTTGGGGATCATAAAGCTTCAAAAAGAATTAAAATAACACTACAGCCTGCAGCTTAACAGGTCACAGAAAGGGCATTATATAAAAAAGTATATAAACAACAGTCTCACTCCCCCAACACTGAATATGCTCTGTTCTCAGTGTAGTCCCTTAATCTCTGTGCATATCAACTGTGCCTCAGAAATAAACTCAATCATGGCAATAGAACAAAAGGGTAATAAAAGAAAGTCATATGGAATAAAGGATCCTTTGTTGTTAAATAAAGCCAAACTGGAGAACAGTAAAAAGGGGAAGAATTTAAGTATGGCATGGAGAGGCTGCAAAAAAAGCATTTGACAGTATTCCACATTCATGGATAAAAGAGTGGTTAAAAATGTATAAGATACACCCTACACTGCTCGATTACATTACAGTGACCATGAAATATTGGCAAACCATTTTGCAATGTAATCATAATAAAGGACAAATTATTATTCCAGGGATAAAAATTTAAAGGGGATGTTCCAGGGTGACTCTTTGTCACTGCTGCTCTTCTTATCTTCCCCTTAACTCATTAAGCTGTCCACTTAATGGATTAGGTCATGACTACGATTTGGCTCCGAGAAAACAATGAAGTGTAAAGACTTCTCATCTTCTTTCTGTAGATGATTTAAAACTGTATACTTCATCAGATGACGAACTGAAAGCACAACTCCAAGTGGTCAAAACATTTTCAGATAATATAAGAATGTCATTTAGTCTTAAATGTGCAAAAGCAACCTTTAAAGCAGGAAAACTGCAGCACCAAGAAAACATCAGCTTGGGATTTGATATAAAAGAACTTGAGTAAGAGGGAGTGTATAAATGTTTGGGAACCGATGAAGGATCAATAATAAAACATGAACAAATGCTAATAAAACTTAGTAAGGAATATTTTAGAAGACTTAAATTAATACTGAAAATGTTGACAGGTAGGAACAAAGTTCAAACTATAAACCAATTTGCTCTTCCTGTCCTAACTTAAGTTTTGGAGTGACTGGCTGACCCCAAAAGGTGTTAGATAGGTTGGACAGGAAAACAAGGATGCTATACTCATCAAATGATTAGTAAAAATCAGTGTGGGAGGTATGTGCCTCCTCAAAATTGATTACATGTATAGATCTGCAGTCGTGGGACTGCATGCATATCTGCTGACCTCATGAGACCCAAACATAATGAAAGTTTTGAAACATGAGGAGAATAAGTCTAAGATAACTTCCCTGCTTAGTTTAGCAGAAGCATATCGGCTTCAAGCGGAAATGGAAATCAAACCAGAAGTAGATAAAAATCAGGCACCTGAATGTGCCATAAAACAAAAGAAAGAATATAAGGTGAAGGATCAGGTGAAAAGGCAAAAAATGTGGAAAATGCATAAATACAGTTGCAGCTATAGGAAATTCTTGGAACAACCTCATGTTGATCATGATCAAATGCAGAAATGGTTAAGGAAAAGTAAATTTAAACCAAAAGATGAAAGGTTAATGTTGGTGGCTCAAGACAGTGGATTATGTACACTTTGGTTTACAATGTCCATTGAACATGTGGAAGAAACAGACAAACGTAGGTTTTGTAAAATAGAATTGGAAACAGTCTCACATCTTGTTGCAGGTTGTGAAATACTAATGGCAGAAGAACTGTATACTGAAAGGCATAATAATGTAGCAATACTATTGCATTGGGCATTGTGCAAACATTATAACATTGAAGTAGCTGAAAAACACGAAATATGAGCCACAAAGCATTATAGAAAATGAAATTTATACCACATGGGATCACTCATTACCAGCAGTTCAAAAAATAGATGAGAGAAAAACAGATATAGTAGTCCATGAAAAGAAGACAAAAGTAGCATTGATCATTGAAATTGTTACACCCAATGATTACAGTGTCTTACGTAAAGAAAGACACAAGGTCATAAAATACCAGGATATGCAGGCAGAAATGAGGCAATGTGGAAAAAGTATACCCAGACAGTTCCAATAGTAGTAGGAGCAATGGGTCTTATAAAAAAGAATTTATAATCGTACTTAGTATGTTACCGATACATGTAATTCTGTACGAATTGCAGAAGGAGTCATTACTGGGCACATTGCAGGTGCTGCAAATAGCACTTCTAGCTAACATCAAAGATTGAAACAATACTAATTTCATGAACTTATCTATTAGTAGTAGTAATAGTATGAACAAATTTCAGACTCAGGAATGGGGTACATTCCCATCATGGCATTAGAAACCCAAAAGACTTATAGAAATTAAAAAAAAAAGCATCATGTATCCCATTGCAGATTAACAAAAAGCTGGGCAATGTGTGCAGCTAATATGGCATGGAGTTGTTCTATACATTAAGGGCTGTAATGAAGAATGTCTTACATGGTTTAACTTGAAACTGAGCACAAAGAGAGAGAGAGAGAGGGAGAGAGAGAGAGAGAGAGAGAGAGAGAGAGAGAGAGAGAGAGAGAGAGAGAGATGCATCTGTGTCTTCATAGGTTCACAGGTAAATACTAAGTTATCAGTCTGCAGACCCTTACAAGCCTAGCCAGCAACTAGAGATCAGAATCAAATCCTGTAACTTGCATCTGTAAGCAGAAGACCTTAACCATTATGCTAACCCTTCCAGCAAAATGACATAGAAAAAATAGCAGACAGCAAAAAGAAATAGAAAAAAAAAAACAAGGGTAAGGCAGCAGCTTAAGCTAAGCAGCCAGAACATAATGGTGCAGGTTATCTAGATAGCCCTTTAATTAATGGGAATCCGGACATTTTTTTAGCACAACACAGTGAAGTTCTTTGGTGGGTGACTGCACTACGAATTTAATAATGCTTGCAGAACGTGAATGCAGACCTCTCAAATGGCCCTGTTTTGGCAGAACATTCTAATTTTCAAGCTTGATCTACCCCTGCACAGGATGTCCCTATTTTTGAAGGTATGTCTCTGTTTTCAAGATTGATTGACCCCTTCACAAAATTTTCTGAGTTTCCCTTATCACATGTGATTTTTAAAATGTCTGATGCAAAGAAAACTACATTACATGACCAACATACTAGTGGCAACAATAATAAAAAAAAAGAGGACACCCACCTTACATCTCTGTTTTCTAAAGGAAAATAAATGATCTTGTGTAGTAGAATTTTGCAATACAGTTCATTAAAGTATAAATTTTACACTGTCTCTATGATAATGTATATATATATTTTTCCATTATTTTTGTCACTCTGTTTTTTAAACATGTTTCTGAGTAGCATCTCACATTCCTACTTGAAGCAAAGAGAGTTATGTGCTATTTTGTATTCAGATTTTATGCTAATTTCAATGCCTAGAGTTTTAGCAGAATGTTTCCATGTTTTAAGAACATTTGTTCTGGTTTTCAGTATCTGCAGGCTGAAAGGTAGCTTGAGCACTAGTAGCAGAGACAGTAGTTAAAAATGGGAGGGGTAATATTTCTGCCAATAGCACATCTAGCATTTTTGGAAAGTAAATTTTGACTTTTAAGTGACAAATATATGATAAATTATAACAGTGTAACTACTCAGAATAATACATGGCGGGGTATTGCACATGCACTAGTCAGGGATCTGGGAACTCATGTAGATAGCAACCTAACCTTCGACCAGCATGTGCCCAAGGTAGTATGAAAATCATTCTATGTTGCTCAAGTTATAAGCAAGAGTGAGGCATCTAGGTCCACACAGGTGATCATACCACTGTATTCATCCCTCATAAGACCCCTCATATAATGCCCCTTTGGTACGTACCTGAACAGACACATAGCAACTAAAATTTTCACAAAGGTTCCTTATTAAAAGGATACTGGGAGTAAACACAATGTCTTACATTAATTGCCTCAAAGATCTGGCTCTTTACTCAGTACCATAAAGACTTCTGAGAGGTGATCTTTGCCAGGCATGCAAGGCATCACTGGACCCAGTTTTGATGAACTTTTTCCCTTTGGGAAAAACCATGTACCTATGAATTACCACATAGGTGGCAGTACACTAAACACCGAAAGTGTGATGAGAGACTTAGGGACACAGGTGGACAGTGGTCTCACCTTCAATAGTCACATTGCCACAACAATCAGGAAATCCTTCTATGTGGCACACCTCATCACTAAGGGCTTTTCATCCAGAAAAAAGGAGGTCATTGTCCCACTGTACTCATCCCTCATTAGACCCATTATAGAGTACAACGCCCTATTTGATATGTACCTCACAAGACATCTGCAACAGCTAGAAAGGCCACAGAAATACCTCAGTAAAAGAATCACATGCCTAAAGCAGATGCCCTATGCTGACTGTCTAAAGAAATGCCAGCTATACTCTGTGGCATATCGTCTACTCAGAGGCAATCTCTGCTTAACATACAAGGCCATGTCAAACCCTGAGCTGTTGGACATGCTCCACTTAAAGAAATCCCAATCCCTCAGAGCCACACGCTCCAGGGATCTAAACCTTTTCATCACAATAAACAAAACATGCTGGAGGGATAGGTTCCTGACCCAGAGACTCCCCATACTCTGGAATAGACTGCCCATACATGTCAAGCAGAGTGCCTCCTTGGCCCTCTTCAAAAGGAACCTTGATGATTAGATGAGAAATAGGAAATTCACCCCGGGGATCACATCAGTTGACCTGCTAGACAGGGGTCCAGGAAAGTAAATATTGTGGGAAGAACTATCCAGGGAATTGTTATGGCTAGGCTTGTATAGGCCCTAGGGCCGATAGCCTAGTACCGACCTATGAACCTATGAACCACAAAACAAACAGTTTCAGGACTACTAGATTAAAAGACCTAAATTTTGCTTGTGTCATAAAACAGGACATGTTGGGGAGACAGATTTGTTTCTCAAAGAGTTCCAATTATCTGGAACAGGATCTCCATCCATGTGAAGCAGAGTTCCTCCTTATCCCTATTTCAGCACAACTTGGACCAATCAATGGGTAATTGGAAATTTACCCCTGGTCTAGGGCCTATGTCTCTGATGGACAGTCAGATGGAGTCAGTAAATCACACCCTATATAAATCAAACTTGTGGGTCACATTTGGGATGCACGGCTAGACTTATAATGGCCCTAGTGGTCGTTAGCATAGTATAAACCTATGGCCTAAGTTGAGGAATCCTAAAGACATACATTCTTGCAGAATATAAAGAACTACTTGCCCTGACTACCTTTCCCATTTTCTTAAGTTTTGGATAAGCTACAGATTCTACTTAACCAACATTTTTTCTCCCTTGCAGTCACATCATTGTTCCTGACCACAGAACCTCTTTAGGTAGACTACTTTAATCACTCATAACCCTTTCAGAGAAACAGTACTTCTCATAGCACTTTAAGTCATTCAATTTTTTCTTCAGATTGTGTCCTCTTGTTTTCATGAGCTTTGTTTGACAGATGCTACACAGAGGAACTCAAATAATCGCCTTTAGTTTCTAGGTTACAACCTGTGAGAGTTTTTCTCCTTTGGTGACACCGGGTGGCTAGACTGGTTGGAGAAAGATTTTTTAGGGATGTCTCAGAATGAGATACAGTATCCAGAATGTGGTATATCATGCTTCTACACTCAGGTTAGTAAAGTTAAAAGAGGAGGACATTGTGAAGAAATGTAAAGAAAGTTCATACATATAGCCAGATAAGTGCAAGTATACTGCAAAGGTTTATCGTATGTTAATAGAAAGCATACAAAGGTTCTTCTCCTTCTCCTTTTAGCTTTTCCCATTAGGGGTCATCATAGTGGAACAACGATCCGCAGATCCTCTGCAAGATATAACTGCTATTTAATGAACTATAAAAGCGTAGTTCATTAAACAGCAGTTATATCTTGCAGAGGATACCACTGCTCTGGAACAGGTTCCCCATCCCCATAAAACAAAGTTCATCCCTGTCCATATTCAAGTGCAACTAAGATCTATGGATGGGAAACAGGCAGGAAACAGAAAGTTTATTCAGGTACTGCCCTCTGTACTACTAATGGACATAGTCAGCTCCTAAATGCTTTGCCCCATGCATGGTCCCGGCAAATTTTCTATGGTATGATCCCAGTTAATCTCAATATGGTTACTATATATGGGTAAGGCCAAGCTATAACCAAATGGTATAGGTCATTTCGAGCACAAAGTGGGAAATTGGCTAGGCTTAAAATGGCCTGCAAGGGCAACTAGCCTAGTACTTACCTATGAACCTATGATTAATCAAGTGCCTGCTTACTGGCATCTAGTGATCGCATGAGTGGTAGAACATGCGTACTTGTCAAACATATAAAGTCATTGACAGTGTGTGCATATGTGGCATGTCATTTTGCTAAGTAAGATTTTTCTCTTGTATAGTAAGTGCTTGCTATTATATGGGTTGCCAAGTCTAACAGAATAAAGTATGTGTGAGTAGGAGATTGTCTGTGAATTTTCCAGTGCATGCAGGAAGGTGTGCAGTGAGTGAATGAATGAAATTGTGTTGTGCATATGAGCTTTTTAGTGCTTTGTGCAACATTGAAAGTGTGCAAGTTGGGGTTGCAATGTGTGCACTCAGTGGTGAAGAGTGTGAAAAGTGTGTGCGCGCGCACCCGTGTGTGTGTGTGTGTGTGTGTGTGTGTGTGTGTGTGTGTGTGTGTGTGTGTGTGTGTGTGTGTGTGTGTGTGTGTGTGTGTGTGTGTGTACATACACACACACACACACACACACATACAGGTGGTAGGTGTGTTAGAATGTATGTTCAGGTTTGCTACGAGCTGTGTGAAAGGTGTCAAGTGTATGTTATGTGAAATGGGAGACTATCTGACTGCACCTCAAGCAGTACTAGTCATAAGGTAAGTGTATTCTCATGGTTGATTAAGTTTTTGGGATGTAAAGGATGTGTGTGGGGCTTGCCTTCCACATTACAGATAAATGTGGTGTGATTTCTATGTGTTTCAAGTACATGGATTTTTTTAAACTTTTGCTAACTATCTCAGTGATATTTAATACTCCTGTGCTGCATGTACTGATTTTGTTGAATTTATCACTATTTTCAGCCTACGCTTGTTAAAGAAATGCCATCTGATTGTTACTGCTCTACTCTTAGTTTGTGTAAACCTCTTCTGATACTGCAAAAGCTGTTCTGAGTTTGCAAAAGTTCTCCTGAGTTTGTCAAAATATTTCTAAGTTATGCAAAGCTTTTCTGTGTTTGCAGAAGTTTTCCTATGTCTGTGCACTATTTTCTGTATTTGGGAGCTTACTTCCAAAGATTCCTGATACTGCAAGAGTTCTGCTTTTTGTTGTAGATTATTTGTTACTGCACTTTAGCTCAAAACCATTTAATTTTACATTAAGGGTTTTTTATGCACTATGCTGGGAACAAAGGGCTGATTCAACCCATACCAGTTAGGAACTGTTGGTGGAAGTCTTACTGAATGTTTATCTGATTGACCTGAAAGCTTAACTGAGTAAAAGTCTTTCATCCTGCTGGTATTTATGTATATTTGGGAACATTTCTCAGGGTTTGTGAACTTATTTCCAAGGATTTCTGATACTGCAGGAGTTTCTGCCTTTTGTTGTAAAGCATTTGTGACTGCACTTGAGAGGGTTTTTCACCACTATGGTGGGAGCATAGGGCTGATTAAACCCATCCAAGTTGGGAACTACAGGTGAAGGGCTTACTGAGTGTTTATCTGATTGGCCGGGGGCTTAACTGTGTAAAAGTCTTTCATCTTGCTGGTATAAAAGCCTCACATCAAAAGCAGTTACCAGTGTCTTGTATATAACCAAATCTCTCCAGTTTAAAATCCTCTACAGGAAATGCTCTCCATAGTCTTCCACTGTTCACAGCTGCCTGAAGAGCTGGCAGTTTGTGCAGAGGCAAAACCATGGCAGGTTGTCTAATAGTATACTACTAAACACTCTCCCTTAGACATTTACATGACTCTCCCCATTCCTTCCAATCTTCTAAGGATCTGGTATAATGGATAGGCACTTCCTTGTCATCTCTGTTTCTGACCTGGTGGTTATGGGCATCCTGAGGCAGTGTTGCAACTGCCTCACGTTCACTGACAACTATTTAATTTTAGAACAGACAAACACAGTGTGTGACAGATGTAGATACACAATATCATTGGAGACAAAGTTCTGACATAAACACACAAAAAATACAAACCAGGTTGTCAGCATTACACCCACAACACTCACTACTAACACTAAGGAACAAACAACACATAGACCTACATATGTGGAGGTACTCACTTGTAAGGTATCCACATCTCCAAGACCTCCTAAAAGAATCTTTCAGTGGCCCTGCACACACTCTAAAAAGACAGCACTTCACACAAGACATAACTCTGAAAATCATAGTAGCCCTGCTTCCAGGCCCATAAGGCAACACACCACACAGCCAAACATTATAGTCATTGGGGATTCCATTGTAAGATATACTGACGCCCTCCTTACCAGGCTAAACAGGGAGAAAATCACAGTAAGCTGTCTGTCGGGAGCCAGTATCTGCCAGATCATGCATGCAGGTCTTTAAACCACAAGTACCAGTATGACATAGTCAGAGTCCATGTGGGTGTAAATGACCTAAAGATGTACCTCACTGGACTATATGAAGAGAGATATGATGGAGTTATCTGAATATGTATGTATGAATCTACCCTTGAATAGCATCCTACCTTCACCAGTGATGATGCCACAGTACCAGCAAAAAATAACTGACTTCAATAATTGGCTTAGTTTTTAGTGTCACAACAAGGGGATCCAATATCTGTCAAACCTGGGAAACATGATCGACAAACCACGATGCTTTGCCAGAGATAGTTTGCACTTATCACCACTTGGCTTCCAGATACTGGCAAAAACTTTATCTATCCCATAGTGCTGTTTTTAGGCCGTGTCAAGTTGTTAAACCTTCCAATATAACAAAAATCACTCACAAATACCTAAAGGTACTGCTACTCAATGCTAGGAGTTTAAATAAAAACAGCACTTCCTGGAAGCACCCCTCACCCTGGAGAATGCAGACATATGTGCAGTCATGGAAACATCAATCAGAACCATGGAAAGCACCCAAGCTATCAAAGGCTACAATGCCTTTCATACAGTTCGATCTCCCTCAGCGCAAGACAAAACAAAGGGAGGAGATGTTTCAGCGGATATAAAGGACAAATATACTGTTAGACTGGTCCAACAACATGACTCACTTGAGCTGTCCATGATCAACTAATCATAGGAGTGACCCCTTTAATGTCCATGCTAGCTACAGATCCCCTAACATGAGTCTAGAAAACCACACCTCCTACCTAAACCTACTGGAATCTTTTAACATCCAGTCTAACACCATACTTATGGGTGATTTCAACTACTCCTCCCTAAACTGGAAGACCTATACTTGCCATAATTCACTTGCTCAGAGGTTTTTGGACTTCATCAACACAAACACCCTAGAACAACAAGTTAGCTCCCCAACTCAAGGAACAAATATCCTACACCTAGTACTCATGAACATGGGGCAATGCTGCTCTCTCCCATGTATGAACTCCTCCCTGCTAAGATCTGATCACAAAATGACCTAATTTAGTATTAAAACTAACCTACAATCCCCATCAAACTCTGTATCTGTTAAGAACTTTGCTAAGGCCAATTACTTCAAACTAAGTGGCAGCTAATTAAACGTCCAAGCCCCTTCAAACCCAGATGATGCTGAGGCCTACTCTGAGCTGTACACAAAAGCACTGTACAACCACATTCATAGCTGCATAGAGGGGACAGTACCCGTCCAAGTCAAACCTATGATTACTGACAAAAATAAACCACCATGGTGGACCCCTGGCTTAAACAGGCTATTCAACAAAAGGAAAAAAAAAACTCTCCAAAGCCAATAAGGAACAGACATAACAGTGCAAAAAGGTTCTCACCAGTCTAAACAAACAAATTACAGAGCTGATGAAATCTGCTAAAGCAAACTCTGAGGCAAAGATAGCCTCCTGGGTGAAAGATAACCTAAAAGCTTTTTTTTTTTTTTTCAATTATATTCGTAACCTGAGGGAAAATGCTCAGCAATGAGATGAGTTAATCACAAACTCCAACACTTACACCCAGCCTGAAACTATAGTAAACCTGCTGGCTGACAACTTCAGTTCAAACTCCCCCTGCAATCACTTCCTACCACACTCAAAGAAATACCCTCAACCATCCACCTACCGTTCATTATGAGGGAACAGGTCATTACTGTGCTCGCTAAAGCCAAAAACATAACCGTCATGGGTTCTGACAACATTCCAGGATGCTTCTTAAATAACTTAAACCAGAATCTATCAGGACCATTAGAAACCCCTTTTAACCTCAACCTCCAGATGAGCTTTGTCCCAGAGGAATGGAGAACTGCTAAAGGCATTCCTCTGTGCAAGGTAGGGGTCCATCAACTGACCCAGGGAACTATAAACTCACAAGCCTGACCAGTATTATCTGCAAGGCCATGGAGAGAATTATCATGAACCTGATCAATAATGACATAGGAACTCTCCAAACATTGGACCAGATCCAATTTGGCTTTGTCAAAGGGAGGTCTTGCCTCCTCAATCTGATGAACTTCTTTGAGAAAGTCACCAGGGCCATAAATGAGGATAAAATCGTACACACCACTTGTCTAGACCTGGCCAAAGCTTTCAATACAATCTCTCACTCAGGGATCATAGATAAATTTACTGAGTTAGGCATAAATCCCTACATCGTCATATGGATAGCCAGCTGGCTCATTGACAGGACACGTTGTTAAGATAGGTGAATATACCGCTGATAAGAAACCTGTTACTAGCAGTGTCCAACAGGGCTCAGTGTTTGTACCCCTCCTGTTTGACATATACTTCTCTGAAGAGAAGACCAATGCTGGGAGCCTGTGGCTCACCAAGTTCACTGACAACTATAAGCTGGGAGCAATCACTGAATCCCCAAATGATGTTGGCATCCTACAAATAGGCCTAAAAACAACAAACAACTGGTGCCAAAACCATGATCTGAGACTAAATGCTAAAAAATGCATAATCATACCTTTTGGTAAACCAGATATACCTGCAAATTATAATATTTATATTTCACCCCTAAAAGTAGAGTCAGTGGTGAGGGACCTAGGAACACAGATAGATAGTAACCTAAATTTTAACCATTAGGTAGCTACGGAAGTGAGGAAATCCTTCTGTGCGGTTCAACTTATAAGTAAAGGCATAACATCAAGATCAAAGGAAGTCATAGTGCCATTATGCTCAGCCCTCATCAGGCCCATAATCAACTACAGTGCTCCCTTCTGCATGTACATAAGCAGGCACATATACCAACTGGAGCAGCCCCAGAGGTTTCTCACTAATAAAATACAAAGCTTAATACACATGACTTACCCAGACCAACTAAAGGCCCTATCCCTTTACTCAATCTCATATTGTTTATTAACAGGGGACTTATGCCTGGCCTAGGCATTCTCTGATCTATCCCCAATGAAAAATGTTACATATTTGCAAGAAAAATTATACGAGTGTTACGCTTTCCATGGAACTGAACTTTTAGTTATGTACTTACCATAATGATAGATGTATGTGATCCATCTCGCCTACATTCATAACTGATGGGCTTGGAGCCGAGAATCGGCTCTGACTCCGCCGATACACTAGCACGAAGTCTCTCATTGGCTGGGCCAACCCCCTTATCCCAGGATGCACCACGCCCAAACCCCCAGATCTTGTTTGCCCCACAACAACTCACTCACATGAGCCACTCCAACTGTACAATAGTGTTTCCTCCAGATCCAACAGGTAGGGGGAAGGAGGGTGGAGACGTCTGAATGTGGCGAGATGGATCACATACATCTATCGTTATGGTAAGTACATAACTAAAAGATGTAATGCGATCCTATCTCGCCTACATTCATAACTGATGGGACAGCGTCCCTAGCACCTAGATACTGGGACGCTCACTGGAAAACACTCCTGAGCACTGAGGAACCAAAGGACGCCCGACCTCTAGAGGCCACGTCCAGTTTGTAATGAGAAATAAAAGTATGTGGAGAAGCCCAAGTGGCCGCTGCACATATCTCATCCACCGACAGTCTGGCGTGGAAGGCCACTGAAGTTGCCATAGCCCTAGTAGAATGCACTCTAACTTGAAATGGAAGATCCCTTCCTGTTGATGCATAAATAAATGAAACACAATTCCTAATCCACCTAGCAATAGTGGTCTTAGTTACTGCTTTTCCAATCCTGTTATCTGCAAAGGCCACAAACAACTGGTCTGATTTCCTCTGCTGCTGTGTCCTAGCCAAGTAAAACCTCAGTTGTCTATGCACATCCAACTGATGAAGTCTGTATTCTGCCTTGTTGGAAAATTTTGGAAAGAAAACTGGTAGCTCTATAGATTGCTGCAGACAAAGAGCAGAATAAACTTTCAGAAGAAATAATAGGTTTAGTCTTAGAGACACTCTATTCTTGTGAAAGATCAGATAAGGAGGCTTAACAGAGAGGGCTTGAAGCTCCGAAACTCTTCTGGCTGAAGTAATAGCTACCAAGAAGGCAGTCTTCCAAGATAAGAACTTTTGCTCACAAGTGGCCACCGGCTCGAAGGGATGAGACGTAAAGGCTCCTAAAAAAACATTCAAATCCCATGGCAAAACAGGTTGCGACACCGGGGGGCGAAGCAACCAAGCTCCCTTAAGAAAGGCCTTACACAACTTATGACTCATGAGTGAAGGCTCAAAGGCAACATGATAATTAGAAATCGCTGCCAATTAGACTTTAAGCATGGAGACAGCAGAACCCTGTCTAAAAAGAGTTGCCAAAAAATCTAATACTGCGGACACCGAGGCTGTCAGAGGGTCAAGTTTGTGCTGTTGGGCCCAAATGGCAAACCTTTTTCCATTTATTAGAATATATCTCCTTAGTGGAAGCTCTGTGAGAAGAAGACAGAATCCGGACCACCTCAGGTAAAAGGATATGCTGTCTGACTAAAGTAGGAAGTGAAGCAGCCAAGCCATTAGCTTGAGAGTTCGCAGTGATGGATGAGCCTGACCTGACTGAAGAGTCAGGAGGTCTGGAACTGGGTCCAGAATCCAAGGATCCTTCACTGCATACTTCCGAAGGAAAGGAAACCAAACTTGGCGGGGCCAGTGTGGTGCGATCAAAATCATGTTGCTTCCCAAGCAGATCGCCTTCTGAATCACCTTTGGCAGTAGTGGGACTGGAGGGAAGGCATAGAGCAGACCGGAGGGCCAAATGTGGACTAGAGCATCCCTGGGTGACCCCCCTGGGGGGGAATCAGGGAGAAGAAATTGCTGCACTTTGCATTCCAAGGGCTGGCGAAAAGGTCGCAACAGGAAACCCCCATTTGGAGAAGATCCGGGCTGCTACTCAGTTGTTCAGGGGCCACTCATGAGGCATCAGAATAACTCTGCTCAGCCTGTCTGCTATCACATTGGACTTCCCCGGAATGTGCGTTGCCACTAGAAATCTCTGGGAAGCGATCGCCCAGTTCCAAACTCTCATGGCTTCTCTGCAAAGAGGATAAGACCTGGTTTCTCCCTGCTTGTTCAGGTACCGTACTACCACCATATTGTCTGAGAAGATTGTGATGGTACCTTTGGGAAGAGAGCTGTGAAGTGCCTGCAACGCTAGAAGCACTGCCCTCATCTCCAGGACACTGATATGTAAGTGGGTTTCGTGATCCTGCCATGTGCCTTGAACCATCCTGTCCGGATAATGCCCCCCCACCCTATCTGGGAGGCATCCGTGGTCACTGTGGCAATGGGGGAGGGGGCAGAAGAGTCACCCCTGGTTCAGGTTGGAGGAGAGGAGCCACCAACGAAGATCTCGCCGGCATGTTTCCGTAATGAGAATCGGGTAGGACAAGGGCAGATCTTGGTACGACCACTGGGTCGACAGGAGCCATTGGAGAATTCGCATGTGCAATCTTGCCAGTGGGAATAGAAGAATGGCAGCCGCCATCGACCCCAAAAGCTGAAGGACCATCCTGGCTGGGGCTTTGCTTCGGGGTAGTAAGGCTAGGACTTGGTTCCGTAGTATCTTTATCCTCTCTATTGGAAGGAATGCTCACATCTTGACAGAGTCTAGCTCTGCACCTATAAAGGCAACACGCTGTGATGGCAGCAATACAGACTTTTCCCAGTTGAATGTAATTCCTAATAGATGTCCCAATTTGATGGTAGCACTCACAGCTTGAATAAGAAGATGCCTGGTGGGGGCGGTGAGGAGCCAGTCGTCTAGATACGGAAACACCTGGAATCCCAGATGTCTCAGGTGAGCCGTCACCACTGCCAGACATTTGGTAAACACCCTGGGGGCTGTGATGAGACCAAAGGGCAGGGCTCGGTACTGGAAGTGACTGGCTCCTAGGCGGAAGCGTAAATGCACCCTGGACGCCCTGTTTATCTTGATGTGATAATAGGCGTCCTTGAGATCGATGGAGGACATCCATACTCCTTTTTCCAGCAATGGGAAAATGGATTGCAATGTGACCATCCGGAACTTGGACTTCTTTACGAAGCGGTTTAGGTGGCTGAGGTCCAGAATGGGTCTCAAGTCCCCTGTTCTTTTCAGCACCAAAAATAACTTTGAGTAAGTTCCTAATCCGGTCTGGTCTGCGGGGACTGGCTGGATGACTCCTTTTCTGAGCAGCTTTGCGACCTCTATGGCTGCTTGATCCCATTGACTGGGTGGCACGTCCGGGATTTTCCTTGATGGAGGAGGGGGATGGATAAAGGGAACGGTGTAACCTCCGGCAATGATACGAAGCACCCACTGATCCTAAGTGATGGAACCCCAGGCCCTTGGATGCATCGAGAAATGACCCCCAACTGGCTCCGGAGACGCACAGTCGGGCAGTCCCTCAGGGACGCTGGAAGGAGGAACCACGAAAGGATTTGTGATCTCCTGAGTTGCGGGGGCCTCTGCCGCCTCTGGGGCGACGTCTTACAGAATAATTCCCCCCCTCTGCTTATGGGGGGGGGTCACTCTGATGGGCAGAGAAAGACTTTTGGGACTTTCTGAACCACATCTTTCCTCCCCTCTGAGCCTTGGGATAAGGTCTCGAGGGAAGCGAAAAATGGGCCCCAACGGCAGACAAAGTCTTACCCTCCTGCTCACATCTAGTGAGTGTGTCTTTCACCTTGGGTCCAAAGAGAGAGGACCCATCGAAAGGGGCGTTGGTGAAGGAAGACTTGAACGCCTCCGCAAAGTGACACAAGCGCATCCAGGCTTGTCTCCTAAGGGCTACGCCTGAACTCGCTGCCCTACCTGCCCCTTCGGCTGCATACAATATGAGCCTCATGGACGAGTTAACAACGGATGAAAGGGTAGACAGCTGGGCGTTGACAGGCTGCGTCAACGCCTCAGGCACATTACCCAACAGGGTATCTTCCAACTCCTTTATGAGATCCCTTTGGAGCCTCGTAAAATGACATAAATAATTCAGCAACCACAGGGTAAAGGTCGCTGACATCAGGGTATGCTTCCCGTACCTATCCATGCTCCTGGACTCCTTGTTAGGAGGATGGATAGAAGTAGATGCCTCTGCCACATCTTGCTGGGTGGCAGACGCCACCACCATAGCATCAACCGGAACTCCCTTGGTTATAAACTCCTTGCCAGGGGGTGCAGATAAAAACTTGTTGGGGTGAGAAGGAACTGGTTCCACAGAATCAGGGTGTTCCCACACCCTTCGACAAATAAGGTCCAGTAACTTATCAAAGGGTGGAGACACCCAAGAAGTGGAGGGTTGGGCTCCGAAGGCCTTGAGGAAGACCGACTCCTCCACGGAAGGGGTTTTGGATGGCCAGTCACCCCTCTGTCTCAAGATCTCCAGGATATCGGAGAACGAGACATTGTCAGAGGACGACTTAGGGGACCCCTCCGCATCATCGGGGTCGGTGTCCGAGGTGACAGACTCATCTGGGGAGTCTATGTGCTTCCTCTTGCACAATTTTTTCCTGGGGGGCTCTTCAGGCACGACCTCTGAAGGCTCCTCGGAAAAAAGGGGACTACACAAGGAGGAATCCTCAGGCCTAGGAGCCGCACTGTCCGAAGACAGGGGGGCACCAGAAGCTCTAGCCACCATGTCTAGGGAAGGAGTTGCAGATTCAGGTGAAGTCACTAGGGACTTGGCCAGCGCGCTCCTCATAGCCTCGAAGGTGGGCCCACCAGAATCTGAGGAGAGACCCATCCCCGAGACCATGACTAGTGCCGGGGTTCCCCTAGCCGAGGCGCCTAGAGGGAGACTCGGGGCCAAAACCAGAAGCCCCGATGAATCCCCCTTGGGCCCAGCTGAGGACACCCGAGAACCGAAACCTCTGGAAGGCACAGAAAGGGTTGGAGCTGAAGACGGTGCTGACAGACTAGCAGTGGGTCTCGGGACTGACTCAAGGACTTCACCCGACTCAATGAACTCTGACTCCGATGACACCAAGGTTGTAGGAGGAGGAAGAAATGGTATTGAAGGGGCTGGCTCAGAGGCTGACTGGGCCGGAGCCAAAAATAATTTGGATAAGACAGGTGACTGGAGGAGCCTCTGGACCACCCTACCTACATCCGAGTCTGAAAGCCTGGAGGAAACAGAAGGGGGCCGAGAGACCTTTCCTATCGGCTCCAAAACAAGGCTAGGAGGCTGACTCCGAATCGGCTCCAAAAGGATTGGGGCCAAAGCAGACTCGAGCAGAACTGAGACCCCTTCTGGCACTGATGGTTCAGGAGCTGACGAAACCTACCCCAGAGCAGAAGCACTCTCCAGCGGCTCCGAGACCAATGGAGCCGATGAAGGAGACCCCGATTTAGACAATCTATCCTGCGGCTCCAAAATCAGTGGAGCCGAGGAAGGGGACAGAGTACGTGCTCTCTCACCGAGACTCCAAAAACAGTGGAGCCAAGGAGGGAGAACCAGCTTTAGATCCTCTATCCTTCGGCTCCGAGGCCAGTGGAGCCGAGGAAGGGGACACAGATTTAGCCCTTTTTGCAGGAGGCTCCGACGGACTTGTCAGAGCCGAAGACTTCTTTTGCCTCGATTTTGAAGAGGGAGAAGAAGCCAAAGCTTCCTTGAAGGCTGGTTTGATGAGACCCTTCAGGATAAGCTTATTTTTCCTCTCATGAAGTACACAAGAGGAGAAAGCATGGCAAACACTGCAAGACTCTTGCAAGTGTTTAGCCCCTAAACAATAAACACAGATGGCGTGGCCATCTGTCAACGACATCTTATAATTGCATTTCAAACATTTTTTAAAGCCCGATGGCTTATGTTCCTTTTCTTTACCAGACATACCTACTTAAACGCACTCAAAAAACACACAAGGAGGGAGGGGGGGAGCTCTAACTTAAATGCTCTGAGAGATAGGGCAAAGGCCCTTTAACTCAAATGGGCCTAGCCCGCCAAACAAAAGGGTTTACCACAACAATTCAAAAGACACACACAGTCAATCACAAATGAACTAACAAGCAGATAGCTATTAAAATAGCTGTTTGAGTATAAATTCTAAAGCTAACTGTCCAAAAAGCAACCAAAAGGCCAAAAAAGAAGGGTACTTAGCCACAGCCAAGTCGAGACCATGTCGTTACTCTAGGAGCGGCAAATGAGATCTGGGGGTTTGGGTGTGGTGCATCCTGGGATAAGGGGGTTGGCCCAGCCAATGAGAGACTTTGTGCTAGTGTATCGGCCGAGTCGGAGCCGATTCTCAGCTCCGAGCCCATCAGTTATGAATGTAGGCGAGATAGGATCGCATTACATCCTTATTTGTGACTCCAGACAGATTCGTATCCAAAAAATTACCTCGTCTATGGAAAAAAACTTCCCATCTTTGTAAAAGAAAGCCATTCGCTCACTCTCTTCAAAAATAATTTGGATAAATGGATGGGGAACCATAAATTCACTCTTGGGGCACTGTTCGTGTCCCTTATGGACAGAGGCACTCTGTGACTCTAACACCCAAAGATCCACTACCCTGATAGTAGCCATATCTGGGGACTTAAGATATAATATTGTCATATCCTGGATATTATTGGCTAAGCTTGTAAAGGCTCTTGTATCATTAGCCTAGTAATCACCTATGTACCTATGAGTGTTGTGCTGGCTGAGGGTGTATGCCTGCATGTGTTTCCAATGTGTGGGTGCTACTGTTAAGTAGGTTAGGTGATGTGTATGCTCTGTCAGTGTTTTTTTTTTTTTCATAATTATTAGTTGGTCATCAAGCAGCCTGTCATCGATACTGTGAGCAAACCCAAACACAGTCACTGAATAAAAAATAGAAATAAAATATATCATATTTTGTGTGTTTACATGTTAAATGACATAAGTTGGTTCATAAACAAATTTAGCTTATAACTGTACCTCCACTTTTCAGATAGATTCATGCTGCCTCAGATTTTAAGAACTTTGATGCAATGTTTTTCATCATATTTACATTAGACAATTATTGTAAATGTTATGGACTTGCTGAAAAAAGGTTCTTGTGAACCATATAGATGTGTCATCAAAGTAAGTGAAACATCCCTTTCTATTCAAAAGTGCACTATCTTAAGATGGAATTATATCCTTCCTGACTAGGTCATGATATGTTCAGACTATTGGTTGTTTGCCTGTTCTGTCTTCTGGCAGCCATGGATGTGGTTTTCTTAATGACACAGGTCCTTGAACAGTCTCTCACATACAGCATCAGTGAATCTCCCAGCATCAATGATATGCTTCCTTCATAAAGGCCCTAGACTTTAACTCTGAGGAATGAAGCCAGTGACTGTGGTTCCTGCTGCATGGCAACTGTCCAAAATAGTCCAGTTTTAGGCAAAAGTCCAAGCAACAGCAAAATACTGCACTTTGTTGTGATACAGACATTTCTGTATAAGAAATCTGGAAAAATGCTTCATTATATTTTTTCAGGAGACCCGATGTTTTTAATTCAAAGTAGATAGAAACATAGACATATTCCTCAAAATTCCTTAGCCCTTCAGCATCTTAAGTAAATGGCTGCTATGGTTTCATGCTGTGATCTGCCTAAGTAGTTACAACTTTGCAGTGCATGCCTAGCTTCTCCCTTGTTTATATTACCTTTTGGCTTTTTTATTGTTTTGCATGTATTTGTCTGTGTGCTGCAGCTACAAAACCAGTCAAGTTATGAAGAGCTGATAACCTAAACAGTGGTTTGTACTCTAATACTAGTTTCCAACAAGAGAGAGAAAACATTTGTTGATACTCCCAGTATCAACATTTAGAATCACCAAATCTGTCTTCACCTAAAATACATAAATATTGGCCCCTACTGAAATGTTGACACTTGAAATGCTGAATGCCAACAAGTTGAAAAAAAAGACCAAACAAACAGAAGAGAGAATATCGAAAATCGCTCTTCTCTTTTAAACTTCTTTTTGCAGAGGGAGCAAGCCCCCCCCCCCCCAACACCCCTGAACTTACATATGCCAACTCTGAGATTGCTATATGTCAGAAAAAGGGAATATTCTGAGAAACAGCATCTCAGACTTCATATATATAAGTCTGATCTTTCAGCCACTCAGTCCCATGTTTCAGGAATTACTCTAGTGGGGCCCGGCATTTAAAATGGTTGCCATGCATACTACTGTTCTGCTAAGCTTTTAGTCACTTCACAACCAGTTTTATACACTCTGTGTGTAAAGCAGTTTGAGACAGAAAAGAGCTAAACTGTGCGTTCGCTAATATAGATATGCCATTTCATCTCTGATTCCTCTAGGATTGTTTTCTGATGCTGGACTGGCATTCTGTACCAAGAAGACATATTTCATCATGAAAATTTGCTGTAACCTAAGTGACATCTGTTTGGGATACTAATGGTAAAAGCATACTTATCCAGAATTTGGAAAAGTGGAAATAACATAAGTTTCAATCAAATTATGAAACATTTCATCCTACAGGAAATGTCATACTGTTCCGGGGGGGTCAAATAATCTCCCAAAACGTGAACTGCCAAATTACAACTCTCAGAAATGAAATAATCAAATATTTTTTCAAATTACCTTTTGTATTCATTCATTTGTTTTCTGATACCTACTTTATCCTAGCCAAGGTCACAGGGGAGTCTAAGCCTATCTGGAGAAGTAAATGGCACAAGGCAGTAAGCCCATAAAGGAGTGTATGCCAGTCCATTTTTTTGGTAATTATGTAATGTGCCACAGATTATTGACCCATGTGCTGTGGTGGAGGGAATAAAGGTAAAGATCCTACTCCCTTCCCCATTTAAGATATGCTTTTGAGTGAAAAAAATTTAATCTTTACAATCTCTTTAAAAATAAGTCTTCTGTCATATGACAACAGTTAGGGTTCCATGGTTGAAACACAATGCTCTAGTCATCGACACTAAAAAGTGCTATCACAAAACTGTCACTACTGACATACCATTCAAAACTGAAAACCCACTCTAATGCTTTAGAAGAATTTTTGCAGGACGACTTTGTCCCCGCACACACAACACGGGGAGTTGCACCTTCCATTATCCTGCTATATAAAAATACTAACCTCTTCCCTGAGATATCATAATCTTGATCTTACTAAGCAAATCACTAAGATCACAGTTTTGTGATCAAATCCACAGTGTTGATCACTACTGCATCATATTTATGCCTGGCACTTGACATGAAATGTAAAAATATTCTCATATTCACTATATGCTGGGCATTTGTTTTACAATTTGTACATGGCTAAGTTGTCCTGAAGATAAGTCATCTCTGCTAAATAATACCAAGATCAATATTACAGTATCTTACAGCATAATAGTTTGATGTAAAGGTAGAGACACTTCAATGGTCCAGTTTTGAAATCTTAACCAGAAACCAATGAAACTGCACATTAATGAGGGATATGAATTATCCATATGCTGTACATGTTAATCTCAAATCCAGAAAGTGAATACTTTTGTACATTTCTATGTGACAACCAAGACCAGGGCTCTAGTGGTGGTGTGAAATGGTGTTTAGGAATGAAGCACTGTTGCAGGACTGGTGATACTAGGAGGGGTCAGTAAACTCTCCCCATCAGAAAGAGCAACTCTCATAAAGACAAGAGCTCAATAATTAAAGTAAACAAGAAACTAAGAGCACTAATTAAATCCAACCAGGCCAACCAGGCCAATTACAACGCCAAAATAGTCTCTCAGGCTAAAGGCAACCACAAGGCCTTCTACAGCTATGTCCCAAAACCTCAAAGGTAACATAGCAGTGTGCTGAACTGGTAGTAAATGGTACCACCTTCACTAAGCACAGTAACATAGAAAACCTGCTAGCTGACAAAGTCAGCTCAAACTTCACCCTGCACTCCCCCCTGCAACTCCCCAGGAAATCCCTACTAACATAACCCCCCCAAAAGTATTAGTAGGGAGCAGGTTATGGCAGCTCTTGCTAAGGCCAAAAACACAGCCTCAGTGGTGCCTGGCAATATCCCAGGCTGCCTCTCAAATAGCCTGAAACATGACCTGTCAGGACCACTTGAGTCACTTTCCAACTACAGCCATAAAACAGGCTACATACCAAGAAAATGAAGGACAGCAACGGTTACCCCCTTCACAAGGGATGATCATCAACAGACCCTGGAAACTACAGACCTATTAATCTAACAAGTCTAATATGCAAAGCTGTGGAACAAATTATCATGGAAATGATCAGCAGAGACATTGGTGATCTACAGATACTAGACCCATCCCAGTTTGGTTTTATCAAGGGAAGGTCATATCTACTCAACCTGGTAGACTTTTTTGAGAAGGTAACCAAAGCAATTGATGAAGGGAGAATGGTGCATGCTGCTTACCTAGATCTGGTTAAGGCATTCAGTACAATACTCCACTCAGTTGTTATAGACAATATCACTGAACTAGGCATAAATCCATACATAACTTAAAGGATTGCCAGTGGACTCATAGACAGAACCCAAGCAGTCAGGATTGGTGAGATCACCTCCATCAAGAGGCAGGTCACCAACAAAGTACCACAGGGCTCCTTGCTGGGCCCACTCCTGTTCGGCATCTGCTTCACAGAGGTCAAGGCTAATGTCATCGGCATCTGGCTCACCAAGTTTGCAGATGACTGTAAACTGGGAGCTATCATAGATTCTCCCCATGACACCAATATACTGCAAGAAGGTCTAACACAGACAGAAGAAGTAATTAGGGACCTGGGGACCCAAGTTGATAGCAATCTCTCATTTGACAACCACGTGGCCAAAGTGGTTAGAAAAACATTTTATATAGTCCACCTAATCATGAAGGGATTCACATCTAGATCAGGGGAGGTCATCGTGCCTCTTTACTCATCCCTCATCAGGCCCATAATTGAGTACAATGCCCCTTTTGGGATGTACCTTACCAGACACCTGCAGCAACTGGAAAGACCCCAAAAGTACCTCACCAAGAGGATCAAAGGGCTCGAACAGATGCCATATGCTGTTCAGTTAAAGAAACTCCAGCTCTACTCAGTGGTATACCGCCTGTTCAGAGGCGATCTGTGCCTGACGTATAAAGCCATGTCCAACCCGGAATTAATGGACATGCTGCACCTCAGAAAATCCAAATCCCATCGAGCTACATGCTTGAGAGACTTGAACCTCAGCACCGAAATAAATAGGACATGCTGGAGGGACATATTCATAACCCAGAGGCTCCCTTCACTCTGGAATAAAATCCCAGTCCAGGTTAGGCAGAGTCCCTCATTGACTCTCTTCAAGAGGAATCTTGATGAGTGGATGGGAGATCGTAGGTTTACCCCGGGTATCACTTCTGTGTCACTGTTAGACAGAGACACAGTATACTAACCTCAAAAAAGGGCATAGCAAAATTAATTTAAAATGGGTGGCGAAAGCCAAACACATCCTGGCTAGGCTTATAAATGCCCTAGGGCAGATAGCCTAGTATGAACCTATGAACCTAAGTGACTGGTGCCAAAGTCAATGCAAATAAGTGCTTTATAATGCTTTTTGTGAAAACATTAACCCAGACAAATTACTTCATTGATAACACACCCATAAGAATTGGCAAGGTAATTAGAGATCTGGGAACATATGTAGACGGCAATCTAGCTTTTGATCAACACACAGCAAAGATGGTAAGAAAATCATTGTACATTGCCCAACTTCTAAGTAAGGGCACTGTATCCAGGTCCAAGGAAGTTATAGTACCACTCTACTCAGCCCTTATCAGACCCATCTTTGAGTATAATGCCCCCTTCGGCATGTATCTGACTGGGCATATGCAACAGCTGGAATACCCTAGGGGGTTCCTCACCAAGAGAATTGAGTGTATTAACACAGTGTCCTATACTGATTGCCTTAAAGCCCTGTCTCTATACTTAGTCTCCTACAGGTTGCTGAAAGGCAGTCTGTTCTTACCTTATAAGGCATCCTTTGATCCAGCCTTGATGGAACTTTTGCACATCCACAAAAAAAAAAAAAAAAAAAACAACAGCACCAGAAACACTAGTTCCAGGGATTTAACCTCTGCTCACAACATAAATAGATCATGCTGGTGAGACAGATATGTGTCTCAAAGGATACTCATGCTCGCGACTGGGCTCCCCATCCATGTGAAGCAGAGTCCATCCCTAACCCTATTCAAACATAACCTTGACCATTCAATGTGGAATGTTAAATTCATCCTGGGGATGGCTCCTATGGCTCTTACAGACAGGATGACAGTAAAGCTTCCCTAACTACCACAAGATGGGAAAGCGTAAATTCAACTCAGGTTGGCCCCATGTCTCCTATCAACAGAGGCCAACAGCAAACATTCCCTAACAAGCATACCCCTCCCATATAACTTCTTAGAAGCCCCCAAACATACTTTTCCTAATATACCCCACCAATTTAGATGCACGTTACAAGGGGACACAAATGGATTGGGTTGCGTAGCTAGGCTTATAAAAGCCCTGCTGGTCATTAGCCTAGTATATGCCTATGAACTTATAAATTATAAAATAAAAATTATACAGAGTCCTGAGTTAGGGGAAACATGCACTTAGGAATAGTTAATATTAATGGACAAAAAAGGCATAAATCAGGATAAAAGACATCATGCGTCAGTTGGGTAGAAACAGTATATGTTTGTATGAAGAACATTGAATGGTTACCCTTGCTGTACCAGCTAAAGAATATTAACACTACTATTTAGGATATTTTAACAGTACAGTGAAAAAAGCTCAGCAGCATTATGGTAGCGTGTGTCAAGCATTCCATTAAACCACAGCATTCAGAGCAACATTAAGCTCCATTTCATTAAAGCACAAGTAAAAATGTCAGCACAGTCTGAGAAACTCAGCACTGCAAAGGCAAAGTAAGTAAACAAACCACTCTAGGACTGCAGTAGTGATAACTGTAGACTCACAGAGGAGTGGCAAGCATAACTGGAGGAGGTAGAAAATAATCACTGTCCCATGCTACAATAAGCAATGCACTGGCTACCAAGTAAATTCAGACAGGTAATTAACAACAAAATATTCATACAGGAAAATAAATAACAAAACATGCACTCATATGGAATCAATTTCAAGCAGTAATATTATTGGAGAGCAGTCATAAAGGAGAGGAAAAAGCAAACTACTGTTGCTGATGAATGTTGACCAGCAGCTAACAGTGGCATGTCCTGTACTATAAGCAATGCATGGACATTAAGAGTACAGTATGCAAAATAAGCAGACTATGGCATCAAGTGCAAGTATAAAAAAATCTTGTCTTGCACAAATAAAAGACAAACACAGAATGGTTAATAAAAAATAAAACAGCAATACAAAAAATATGATCAGCAATACCTACCTCTGATGGCAACTGCAAAACAAAAGTTACTGAGAGCAGTTGTGACTGTCCACAGATGGACAACCTTTTCATCAAATAAAAAACAATTTTTGAATAAAACCCAAAATAAAAATGTAATGATTATGATCTTAAATGAATACCCCTACCCTTGACAGATGATGAAAGGAAATAGTACCTTGACAGTAATTTTGGCATGTAGAAAAAAATGGGCACCTCACATGTATCAAATATGCAGACAATTCCACCCTGTTATGCTTATTTGCATCTCTAGACAGTATCTGAGGCACTCTACAACTAAGTTTTAGTAGAATGTATGAATAACTACCTTGCAGGGGCCTCATAGCTAAGTCTCAAATATTGCTTTTGTATGACATCTCCTTCATTATTGTGTTGAGTTCATAAATTATCACTGCATCCAGACAGAAAAATGTCTATCATCTCTAAAGTTCAATGTTTAGGAAGTATTCTAGACCAAGCCAAGGCAAGAGACAGTAAATAAGATCAATCGGCAATTAAGACCCTTGTTTTCTCATTTATTTTTGTAAGAAATACATTACACCAGACTTGAAAATTAAGCCATTATTTCTATGGTTTGACAGTATTCCATATACAAATTCAGCTAACTTAGTGACTGATAAAACAGTCCTCCCCACAGTTGGGTAGTGTTCGAAAGACATGAGTGCGTAAATGGGCGTGCCTTCATTGAAGGTTGGGCGTCGAGCTGGCACCTCGGCATTTTGTAAAAATCTACTGCCAATCATTAGCGGACCGGAGTTCCGCTGTGGCGACTCCTTACCGGGAAAAAGCCGAAAGACAAACAACAACATGTATAAAAAGCAAGGCAGGATTAAGGCAGGTGTTGATGGTCCAGGCATACATTCTAAAACAGGAACTTGGGCTTATACCTTTATTTTATGCTTTTAATGTTCATTTTTTAACCACATACAAGCTGCAAAATTATGGCTTTTACATTCTCTGTGAGTCATCTCATGAGCATGCATATTGTATGTTAACTCCCTCTTTAGTATTTAACAGTGTTTTAGCAGTGACAGAGGGGTTAGCTTTCCTGCTTCACACGGCTTGGCTATCCAGTGCATTTCTTAGCTTTGGTACATTCTGTTTACAGTCTACACTTTTTTTCTTGTGTCTACATAGGTTTCTGCTATGTTCTCTGGTTTTCCCACACATGTCAAAGATATGAAGTAAGTGAATTGGTAAGTCCTCTAAAATTGTCCTCAGGTTTCTGTTAAAGAGACCATAGTCAATAATGCAGGTGGTAAGCTGTATGAATGTAGCTCTTCCTCAAGACCTTCAGCAGATCTGGATTTTTTACATATTATTTGAAGTGCTTGCTCTGCTGGAGTGTACATTACTTATCTGCTGGCTTTTTGTTGGCTTCAGCAGAGGTAAGCATGATATGGGGCAGTATGAACTTAATTGTGCTGAGGGATGACTTTCACTTTACTATAAGTACTGGACAATGCAAACATTCAGTGTGAGGTTTATGATGTGCTGGAGAGGTAGGATGACAAAAGTGTGACACAGCTTTAAGAATGTAGGTTTAAATGCTCTGAACCAGCAGAACAATATTTTAAAACATTTCAGCTAGTGTGTCCTACAAAATAAGCACTAAGAATAACATTGCAGTTGCATGGGATTGCTGGGTGGACATCCTGCATTTTTAGGTACTCAGCAAATGGTTTTGTAATGGAATGGGTATTTAATAAAAAAAATTGGCCACTATGGTCTAGATTCATATGGTCAGTAGTGGGGACCTGGCAACCAAGCTGATAATCTCATTCTGAACTTGATCTCTGTCAACAATCCTTCTGTCTGAAAAAGGAAACGTTTGTTTTGGTATTTTTGATATATAAAGGCATGGGGTGGCTGAATAAATGCAGTGCAAAGGCTAAGTGATGTAAGAGGAAAGCATGCTGAAGGCATATATCCTGTCTATTTGTTTCCATTTACTGTTTAAACACACATACACTGTCTGCTGAAGGGGGATATCATACAGCCCAGTGAAGAGTCAGCCTGTCAAGGAGATCTACAGGGCTATCACAGTTTGCTCCTGTTCAAGGAATAGAACCAGTCTTCCCTCTATCCAGTGATTATACATGCAATCTAGAAGATGCTCCCCAGCTGTCCCTATAGTTATTGGGCCCAAGGGTCCTAAGGCACTATTCAGTTTGGACGAGCTGCTTCTCCCCCAGTCACTACCATGCTGCATACCTCTAGGTAGGAAAATAACTTTTTAACTTTAAACTTGTTCTCTCTCTCTTCCATTGCTTCACCACAGGTACTGCCAAATTCCATCCATGCCTCGCTGTACTGTAACACCATGGGTACTACTGACTGCCAGCTAAGCCTTATTGCACTGTGCCATCATACATACTGCAAACTGCAGGCAAGCCTAAATGCACTGTGTCATCAGGAGTACTGCTGTTCTCCAGACATGCCTCACTGCCCTGTCACCATGGGCACTGATTTCATCCAACTGTGTCTTAATGTACCTTGTCACAATGGAACTGCTGTCCTCCAAGAGAAGGCTGTTGAGGTTATACTGGTTATCATCATGAAGTTCTTTAAACATCCTTCAAAAAAGTCATACATCACTCCTTCATGCTCTCCATCTTCTTCCAGGCTACGGAGGTGAGGATGAATTGGAAACAATAGCCTTTAGTTTTCAAACTAATCCTTTTTGGCTAACTTATTTGAATTTGCACCTTAGAGCAAAATTACAAAATATGTATTTTACTAATCTTGCACAGAAATGTTCTTCTAGGACTTCCAAAAGTATTTTGCAACTGCACAGGCATAAGGCTACTTATTTTGTAATTTGGATGTGGCTGGCATTTTACCAAGAGAATGATATAGTCCATGACCCTCACCCCTCCAAAACTGTGTACTCACTGTACAGTGTATTTGTGATGAAATGCACAACACCAGTGGCAAATTGTCAATTACATATGGTTTGCATTATCCTGAAACTGTAATCTTTGTAATATAAATTGAATCTATCACTTTCCAACATAGGTTAACTTTACTGAATGAACAAACATGCAATATGCTCATGGTATGATGGCAGTGATTAAGGGATACAAGACTGGTCTCTATATGGCACCTTTCTAATGTCATTCAGGCAAGTGATGTATCATAAAACACATCTGACATTTTTCTGTGCCTTCAGGGTACTGGAATGATATTTCTTGTAGCTACCCAGGCACTATTTGGAGATCCATTGATTGTTAATTTTAACTGTTAAATCATTGAACTAACGTAGCACATTCCCAAAATGTGGGATACTGAGGACAGAAAGTGTTCAGTTGTTTTCATCCAAGCTTCCTGCAAGCAAGATTACTACACATAATATTTCCTTAGGGAATATGGACTGTACCTTTGTAAATACATGTTATGCAAATCTGTACATTTACCTTTTATTCATCATTCTAACAGATTTGCTTATTTTTATTTGCCACATTTTTTTAAGTGCAGAAGGCAGTGGCTTATAAACATAATTTCCTAAGAAACCTCTATATCCTAGACTATTGCTGTGAGGTTTTTCTGTTGTCTCAGACCTTGCAGTTAGCAATATAGTTACTTCTGATGGATGGTTTTGTTTAAAATTGACTTTGTTTTAGTCAGAAAAAGGTTGATCAGCTAGTTCAAAAAGTAACTTGGATTAGAAAATGTTAATCTTGCCTTAAACTATATTTAACAGATTGGCTGTTACAGCCCCTCTTCTTGACTGGATTTGTACTTTCAACTTTAACATATTACTTTGACATCCATGTTGACTCTCTCAACCATATGCCACTTTTTAAATATCTGTCCCCAAACTAAACCCACATCTATGTTTTTCATTGTGTGTGTACGTGTGTTATGTGCATGGGTGTGTCGATAGCTTTTATGTTCTCTTATTCTCTGCCTGCACTGTTAGACATTTCCATCAGTCCTCTAAAGTTTAGAAAATCCATGTCTGCCCAACCCATCTTTATTTCCATGAAGATTTTTCTAGATGGCTAATATAAAGTTAGCTTTGTCACAAGGAAGAGGGAGAACCCCTTGAAAAAATCTGCAGAAAGTCTAGACTAAAAATAAACTCACATCTATACATGGAGAAATAAAACAAATGCAAGGATGCAGTCTAATGATCCTGACCTTAAAAAGTCACCTACTTAGAACACTTCTAGAAACTTGTAATAGGCATCTTAGAAACCCCTGGACTGTGTTCAATCCTTCGTGGATGGATATGTCGAAAATACTATTTCTCGCGCTCATTAATAAGTCATGTGACTTCTAGCCAACTTCCTGCCACAGATCACCACTTCAAAGCAGCCTTTGCATGCCATGCTATTCACACTTCACAGTTTCCTGACAACTGATTGCTGCATAAGCCTCTCCATTAGCTTGTCAGTGCATCATCTGTTAATCAGATGTACACAGATATAACCTAGGCAAGTAATAGGATTCTAAAGTCATTGTTGCAGATTTCTTTGAACAACAATCTAACAAGAGGTTCTGTTTTATACATACAGGCTCTTAATGTTGCTCCATTAAAATCCTTCATATCACTGGTAATAAGATTTTAATTCATGCTGTGCTGTATCAGACGTAGACATACCTTATCTTTAAGATAGTTACTGTCATTCCTCGTAATGTTTGTATATTTTGCTGAATTGTTAGCTTTACGCTATATCATAGCATGTAAAGTAGTATACTGACTGTAGTATTTAAGCTGAATGTTTAGCCGGACATGTTAGCATCCTGCTGTGAATGCATTTGTCATGTTAACTGTTTTGGTTGTTTATAAAAACACATTAGTATTACCAGCTATATCACCAGCCACATAATGTACAACACTGAGGCATTTATCAGAACAAGCTACTTCTGTCATTCTAAAAAAACACTGAAATACACCATTTCACTTCAACTTTTTGATTTTCTTTTCCAAAAAGCATGTTCAGAGACCCCCCCACCCCAAGATTTTTTTAGCAGATTCCCATATATAAGACATTGCAGGATCCACCCATATAACCTGTGTGTTGGTAATAGCATACTCTTTCTAGAATGTTAATAGACATTCTTATTCTTCAGTTTCCTAGCAGAAGGGAATGCTACATCTTCTGGTTCCTGAGATGAATACCTGCTGGTTTACCTTCTATGTCACCAGATGTCTTGATAGTCTGCACTCACCCATGAAGAGTCCATTACTGTAACAGCAACAGCAAGACTGAGCACTGTTCTGAAAATGCTGTCATAAGGCTCATTCGAGTTCATCAGTTTCCCCTAACTGTTGTAGCAGCTTGCTGCTATCCAAGACGGCAAACTGTGGAGGGAAAGACAATATAGCTTCCATTATGAGTGGACTAAAGCAAATTCACCAGGGATCAAAATCTCCAAATTGCATTTGCTGAAAAAAAATGGCCAAAAAAACACTTTTTTAAGTGTTATTTTGTGGGGGGCAAGCCCCCCACCTCCAAACTGATGTATACCAATGCCACAACTGCACCAACTTGAAGTGGGGGGGGGGGGATTCTCCAAAAAAGGACATCAGTGCCAGAAAAATTGCATACAGTGATTTCCTGTGATTGTTGACAGGTTGAACCTTGGGAAAATGAAGCTCAAGAGTGCAATCTTCATCCACCAGTGGGGAACTGGACTAGTAGGTTGTACTAGTAAGATTTTCTTGATTGTGGGCAGAGTAGGTATCAGTGGCAATTAATCATAGGTGTAATTGATAGGTTTATTAAGGGAAGGAGCTGTACAGCCCAATTCAGAAGCCTAAGAAGAACCATAGGTGTCTAGAGCCGCTAAAGAGAGGGAATTGGAGGTTCAGAGAATTGTCTATGAGGAAGAGATGTTTTTCTGATGACTTTACCAGAGGAGAGACCTGGTACCATTTGCCCAGAAATAGACCACAGCCAGAGACTTTGTATTTATTTTACTTCTTTCAGCACCTATGTTTTAATAATTTACTGTGTTTTTCTTTTTTGTTATAGACCACAGGCTTGTATCTTTGTACAATGACAAAGCCAGCCTTTTATTTAAGCTTTGTAAATTAAATTGTTTTTATAACTCGGATTAGCATGCCAGCTGCATTAATTTTCCACAGTATATGCACACATATACTGTATATTGTATATAAACAAATCCACAATCATATACATTATGGGAGCCACACTTGTTTTTTTGTAATCATTAATGTACAACTATAGGTTTTGTCCCAGAATACTGTTGTTGCAGTATCCTAGGGACTTCTCCTTTCCCTGAGATGCAATGACCACTGAATTGGTGTACACAAGAAGCAGGGATATAAGGTTGGGATGGGTTGGAGTGCACAGAGGGATTGCCCCCTTGCATAAAAGCATATATTTTGCTTATTTTTCACTTGAAATGCTGCTTGCCTTTGAGTGACATTACTCTTTTTTGTCATAGTTTTGTGTGTTGATCATAAATGCATTGATAGTTTGTCATGGAGACATAAACACACACACAAACAATTTTGTGAGGTATTTGTTATATCAGAAGGGGAAGAATCTAAATGATAACTATGGCAACATCTTCATCCAATATGCTGCATACATTGAAACTAAATTCAGCAGAGTGGCATCACTCTTCTTTTTGGCGCTATGTCGTACCGACCTTAGGGCTATGATCAGCTTGTTCTTTGTCAGAAAACTGCACAACCAGCAATCATGACACTCTTGATTACTTTTACTATTCCATCATGTGGCACACTTTGTCAAAGGACCATCACCCTACACATTACTTAATAGTAATTTCTAGAAACACAACAGAGAAAAAAATCCCTCATTAGTCTCAACAGGCAAATCAGAGAACTAGTCTTCAACAGCTAAATGCAATATTAAAATAGCCTCCCAAGCAAAGGATAACCACAAAGTATTTTTTTAGTTATGTCAGAAATCTTAAGGAAAACACTCAACAATGTGCTCAGTTGGCTGTAGATGATACTACCATTACTCAGCCAGAAGAAACTGCAAACCTGCTGGCCGATAAATTCAGCTCAAATTTCACTCCCTCATCTCCTCTAGTCACTCCCCATAAAATACCCCCTATCATTCATTTGCCTGTTATCACAAAAGAACAGGTCATCACTGCACTCTCTAAAGCTAGAAACATGACATCAATGGACCTTTAATGGAATCCCAGGGTGCCTATTAAATAGCTTGAAATATGACCTAGCAGACCCACTCAGATCTCTATTTAACCACAATCTCCAGACAGGCTTTGTCTTAGTAGACTGGAGGACAGCAACAGTCACCCCTCTGCACAAGGGGGGGACCAACAACTGATCCAGGAAACTAATGACCTGTAAGTCTGACTAGACTCATATGCAAAGCTATGGAAAGAATAATCATAGATCTGATTAACAATGATATGGGAAATCTCCAGACTCTATTACTAACCCTGTTTGGCTTTGTCAAGGGCAGCTCCTGCCTGCTGAATCTGGTGGACTTCTTTAAGAAGGTCACCAATGCCATGGATGAGGGTAAGACAGTGCATACCACCTACCTTGACCTGGCCAAGGCATTTGACATAATACCCCACTTGGGTATTATAGATAAACTCACAAAATTGGGCATAAACCTCTATGTCACCAGATGGATAAGCAAATGGTTCATAGATAGGACACATGTTATTAGAGTGGGGGAATTCACATCCAGCAAGAGGCCAGTCAGCAGTGGAGTACCACAGGGCTCAGTGCTGGGCCCATCCTGTTTGAAATATACTTCTCAGATGTCAAGGTAAATGTAGATGGCCATTGGCTGACCAAGTTTGCTGATGACTGCAAGTTGGGGGCAATCACTGACTCTCCAAATGATGCTGATATTCTACAGAAATGTCTGACATAGACTAATGATTGGTGTCAGAGTCATGGCCTCAAAATAAATGTGAAGAAGTGCATAATAATAAAACCCTTTGGGAAATCAAATACCCCTGCAAATTACAACATTGATAGCACCCCCGCCAAGAGTGGACCCAGTGGTGGAAGACCTGAGTACACAGATAGATAAATAGATAGTAATCTGAACTTTGACCACCATGTGTTCAAGGTAGTGAGGAAATCCTTCTATGTGGCTAAGCTTAAAAGCAAGGGCATGGCATCCAGATCTAAGGATGTCATTGTACCACTGTACTTGGCCCTCATCAGGCCAATAATCGAGTACAATGCACCCTTTGGTATGTACCTCGACAGACACCTGCAACAGTTAGAGCTTCCTCAAAGGTTTCCCACCAAAAAAAAAAATACAGGGTATAACCAACATGTCATATGTGGACTGATTAAAAGCCTTATAACTGTATTCAGTTTCCTACTGATTACTGTGGGGGTGATCTACATCTGACCTACAAGGCAGTCTCTGGCCTAGCCCTGATGGAAATGTTGCATATTCACAAACTTAATTTAATTGCATGTGCTCCAAAGAGCTAAACTTGTTCTCTGACATGAATAGATCATGCTGGAGAGCCAGATATGTGTCTCAGAGTTTGACCCTCCTTTGGAATAGGCTTCCTGTTCACGTGAAGCAGACCCCTTCCATGACCATCTTCAAATACAATCTGGACCAATGGATGGGAAATCACAAACTGACTCCTAGGTTGATGCTGTAAAAGTAATCACAACCCCAACTTGCTGATCCTTATATTTTTCTACTAGAGATAGAAAATTGGGTAAAACTGGATAGACATACAAGGGCTCTTGATTTATTAGCCTAGTAATCTGCTATGAACCTATGAATACAAAAAAGAAGTTATGTACTCACCATAATGTTCCATCTGAGTAATTATACTTCATTTTCTGCAACCTGTGGGTATTCAGATCCATATCGGATCCGAGCCGGCAACTTTTTCAAGCATCAGCTCCAAGCTCTAAGCTCCTCCCCTTACCCATAATCCCTCACATCTCCTACCTTCCCTCAGATCGAGTTTGCCACTATCAAACTGTTAGCAACTCAATAACATCACCAACCTAGAATAGGTTCGGGGGAAGGAGGGCAGGACAGTTGCAGAAAATTAAGTATAATTACTCAGATAGAACATTATGGTGAGTACATAACTTCTTTATCTGAAGTAGTTAACTTCATTTATCTGCAACCTGTGGGACAGAGTCCCCAGCTACCAAAACTCCTGGGAGGCCCTCATGGATGGATATTCCTCAGCACCACAGAGCCAAAGGATGTTCATGCTCTCCCTCTAGAGATCAAATCCAACTTATAATGAGAAATGAATGTATCTGACCTTGTCAAGGTCGCTGCTGCACAGATATCATCCAGTGAAACTCTGGACCAAAAAGCAGCAGAAGTCGCCATAGATCTGGTAGAATGAGCTTTAACAGGACCAGGCGGGGACAGACCTTTGTCCTTATAGACTTGTAGTATACATTGTGTAATCCATCTAGCTAAGGAGACCTTGGATATGGCTTTGCCCAAAAAGGGTCTAGAAAAGGACATGAATAACTGGTCAGAAAGGGTTTAGTTCTGTGTAAATATAAACAAAGCTGTCTATGAACATCTAGCAAATGCAGTTTATATTCACCCTTGTTCTGAAAATTTGGAAATAAAACAGGCAGGTTAATCATCTGAATAATGTTTGATTCAGAAGCAATTTTCCACAAGAAGGAAGGGTTCATGCGGAGCAAGACCCTGTCTTTATGAAAGCTCAGGTAAGGGGGCATGGCAGACAAAGCTTGAATCTCAGAAACTCTCCTGGCCAAAGTAATGGCCACTAGGAAAGCTGTCTTCCAGGATAAGAACTTCAAATCTATTGATTCAAACTTCTCTATCTAATAACACAGCAGGTGATTCCACATTTTCCAACTCGGTTGGTAAAATATGGAATCAACTACCTCAAGACCTCACAACTCAAACATCACTCCCAATATTTAAAACTAAACTAAAACTCTTCTTATCCAACCACTGGCTTTGCTCTTGCAATAACCCTGACTAAGCATTCTTACCTCCTTCTTTTTTTGATTCTTTACACCCATTCTTTTTCTTCTTATATCTAACACTCTAAATTATCCTCTATATAACTGTTTCTGTTATTCCATATGTAATAAAGGCATACATAAATATTTTTTTTTCAACTTCCAATGTAGTTGTAATAGGGTAATTAAGTTCTTTATTTTTATCTTTCTTTGCTAAATCTCTTACTGTACTCGAATACTATTACATCCTGCCATAGGCTTAAAGTACATTGTTTTTTTTTCTATTATTAATTTGTATGTTATTTGGTACATTTTGTTTATTTTTACCTAAGTAGTATTGTAGCGGAGCTTTTCTCCCCGGGCCTCCACTGAAAATGGACATGTATCCAGTTGGACTAGCCCGGTAAACAAATGTAAAATAAATAAATAAAAATAAAAAAATCTACTGACGATGCAGGTTCAAAGGGAGGAGCAATTAATGCCTGCAGAACTAGGGTAAGGTCCCAAGGAGGAACTGAGTCCTTAACTGGAGGGCGTAAAAGAAAGGTGCCTTTCAGAAAAGCTTCAAAGAGGCCAGAGCATTCATATTTTCGCCAACATGAAAATTGGAGATGGCCACCAGTTGCACTTTTACCATGGAAGAACTAGCCACTTGGAAAATATTTGCCAAAAACTCCAACACTGCAGGAACTGGGGCTGTAAAGTGATCTAGGTTCCTCTGAGAAGCCCAAATAGAGAAACATTTCCATTTGCTGCGGTAAATCTTCCTAGTGGAAGCCTTGTGGGATGCCACCAGAATAGTCTTTACTGAAGATGACAGACCAGGAGTCCTAGCAATCAGGGGAACTGGAGTAACCAAGCCATCAGCTTAAGCTGTCCAGGTCGAGCGGACAGGTGCCCAAGGGATGAGAGATGAGATCCGGGCAAGGATCCAGAATCCAAGCAGGAATTAGAACATGAGACCAGAGGAAGGGGAACCACACCTGACGAGGCCAGAACAGGGCAATGAGGATCACTTTGCACCCCAGTCGGCAAGCTTTCTGAAGAAACTTTGGAATGAGAGGTAAAGGGGGGGGGTAAGCATACAGTAATCCGGGAGGCCAAGCATGGATGAGAGCGTCTCTGGGGGAGTCCCCTGGTGAGGGGATCAGAGCAAAGAACTCGCTGCACTTCGCGTTGGAAGGAGATGAGAAGAGATCGCAGCAAGGCTGACCCCATGCAAGGAAGATCTCCTTCTCTATCGATTGTTTCAGAGACCACTCAAATGGCATTAGAATAGCCTAACTCGATTTGTCTGCTAAAATGTTGGAGTGTCCCGGGATGTGCGTTGCAATCAGAAACCGACTGGTGGAGATCGCCCACTTCCACTCTCTCACAGCCTCATGACAGAGAGGGTAAGATCTGGTTTCCCCCCTGTTTGTTGATGTACCAGACAACAGACATGTTGTCTGACTGAACTGCAATCATCCCCGGGGGAAGAACAGCGTGAAAGGCTTGCAATGCTAAAAGCACTGCCCTCATCTCCAGAACATTGATATGCAATCTGGTCTCAGTTTGGGACCACGTGCCTTGGACCGTCCTCCCCAAATAGTGCCCCCCCACATGAGCAGGGAGGCATCCATGGTCACTGTGGCTTGGGTTGTGGGTGCTATGAAGGGTCGCCCTGCCAAGATTTCCGGCGATTGGAGCCACCAGAGAACAGAAGCCTTGCAGGATTTGCTGATTCAAATTGGATAGTCCATGGGGAGGTCTATCCAAGACCACTGTACTGCAAGGATCCACTGAAGCACCCGCATGTGAAGGCATGCACAGGGAAGGATCGAGATTGCTGTGGCCATAGAGCCTAGGGCTCGGAGAACGTCACCCGCCATTGGCAGCCTGGGGCCAAGGATCACTGATACATGGGCCTGTAGGCTCTGGACCCTGTCTCGAGTTATAAAGACTTTCACTTGGAGGGTGCTCAGCTGTGCCCCTATAAATTCCAAGATCTGTACCGGGTTCAAGAGGGACTTGGAGACATTGATGGTAATCCCTAGGTTGACTGTAAAATGCAGGAAAGTCTCTGGCCATGCAAAGAAGATGCTTGGTGGCAGCATCGAGGAGCCAATCATCTAGGTAAGGAAACACCTGAATTCCCCTGAAGCCTCAGGTGAGCTGCTACGACTGCCATAACCTTGGTAAACACCCTGGGGGCTGTGGTGAGACCGAAGGGTAGGGCTCAGAACTGGAAATGATTGGCTCCCAGCCAGAAGCGAAGGATTTCTCCGGGAGCTTCTGCAAAATTTGATATGGTAGTAAGCGTCCTGGAGGTCTATTGAGCACATCCAGTCATATTCTCGGAGATAAGGTAGAATGGATTGCAGGGTGACCATCTGGAATTTCTGCTTGGCTACAGTCAGGTTCTGGGTTGACAGGTCCAATATGGGCCTGAGGTCCCCCATCTTTTTTGGCACTAAAAAGAACCTGGAGTAAACGCCTAATCCAGACTGATCTGGGGGGACCGGTTCGATGGCTCATTTGTGAAGCAGCTTTGAAATCTCTTATGCTGCCACCTCCCTTTGAGCGGGTGGAACATCCAGGAGGAGTTCTGGTTGGATGGGAGGGGTAACGAACAGGATGGATAAGCCTATGGATCAGGGGCGGCCCGTGCTATTGGACCGCAGGACTGCAGCCCTCCCAGCTGTAAAGTAAGACATTTAAACAAAATATAAAATAAAAATAACAAAAAAAGAAAAGAAAATGAACCGCAAGTCCCGGAACATCACGCATGTGCACTCGCAGCATTTCCAATACTCAGACTGCTGATGAATGAGTCTGGAGCATGCACACAGAATCCAGATTGTCTCCACCAGCAGTCCGGACTACAACATGTGCCTCTGCATTTACCCAGCAGTCTATGCAGTAATTCTAACTGCATAGACAGGAAGAGGATCAGAGTGCAACGTCCGCAGGCAGGGTGGTCTCGCGGGACAGCTAGAATGAGCCTTAGGTTCTCTCGTGGGATAACAGCTCCTCGGGCATGGCAGTGATGGTGCAGGATACAACAAACGATGAAACTTCGGACTTACAGGTAAGAGGTGTGTGTGTGTGTGTGTGTGTGTGTGTGTGTGTGTGTGTGTGTGTGTGTGTGTGTGTGTGTGTGTGTGTGTGTGTGTGTGTGTGTAATGCCCCAATCACTACATGGTGGTGAGTAGAGAATAAGGCTTGAACCCTGTACCTTGGGCCCAAATAGCAAGAGCCTGAATTCCCTACCCACCACCATTTGTAAAAAAAATGCAGATTTTTGCCTCATATTTGTTCTGTTCCTCATAAAATCTGTGGCTTCTATATGTTTGTTTCTCAACACAGCCAGTTGTGCAGTGGGGCAGTGGTACCATTGTTGCCTAACAGCTACAGGTTGTCTGGTTTGATTCTTGGCTGGGGTGCCTTCTATGTGTTGTCTGCATGTCCTTCCTGTGTTTGTGTGGGTTTGCTCTGGTGTCCTCTCATCTTACAAAGACATGTCTGGAGTGTTTCTTCCTCTGCCAAAAATTACCTTTTGTTCCAAGTCAGACTTCCCTAGTTAACAAATGTTAAATACATAAAAATGACAAGCATTGGAATTTCAGACTTCATATTCTTCAGAAAGTACATGGTAACACAAAATCTATTATTATAGCAAGTTTATAAGATGGATATTTGAAATTTGTCCCTATTTGTGGGACTGTATTCCCCTATTATTGGCTTTGTCCAGGTTTTTTGTGCCAAGGCTGAGAGCTATGGTGATAACTGAACTCACTGAATATGTTTGGGGGCTGTATTCCTCCATTATTGGCTTTGTTCAGGTGTTTTGTGCTAAGATGTGGACAGCTATGGTGAGAAGTGAATTCACTGAATGTAGCCATTTAAGTTTCAGTCTTCCTCTTCCATAAAATAGATGATTAATTTGGCATGGTGGTATGTTGCTGTGACTGTTTTGCTCAGGGTCCTGGGTTCAATGCTTGGCAGTGAAATGTATGGTGGTAACACAGCATTTTATTCTAGCAACTTTCCAACATTATACAAGCAATGTTTAAAATGTGTCCCTGTTTTTTGGTCTTTTGCCCCCACCCCCCCCCCTAAATTTTGGCTTTTTCCAGATTTCTTGTGCTGCAAAGTTCAGACATACAGCTGAGTGTCAAGTAGATTTTACAAAAAGCTGAGAGCTGCAGGGGAACAAAAGTTTAGTGATGCTTATGCTCAGTCTGCTTGCATTGTTAATAGCACAACCGGAAGTGTACTTGCTTTTGATGCAGAAGGCTGTGGGTTTACTCCCGCAGTAGATAGATGCATTGCTGATACTGTACTGTATTGTAAAGGGGGTGGGTGCTGCAGCCCTTTTTAGTGAAGATACCTAGTAACTCAGAACCTGTTATCAGTTTGCCATCCATTCCCTATTGCAATTATTAGATGACTTTTACTTCTGCAGAGACTGTGCATATTTACTGATACTTTGATCATGTTTTCCCCATGAAACAAGTAGATAGCTGTTGTCAGGCTTATCATTTTTTAATGAAACATAGGCAATTTATTTCTCACGGGTAACAGACACTTTATTTGTAGATGAAACAATGACATATAACGTTGTTTGCCAGCAGCAACCTCTTCATTAGTTACAGATTTCTTTAATGTGGAATTATTTAGATGACTTTTACTTCTTCAGAGATTGTGCATATTTACTGATACTGGTGGACTGTAGAAGTTTGAGTAGACTTTTATGATAGAAATGTTCTGAATTGGGCAGTTTTGTCGTTATTGGTGCGTGCATTTTTTTCATTGTTTACTGGAAAAATGTTTTGAATTGGGCAGTTTTGTCATTATTGGTACATGCATTTTGTTTCATTGTTTACTGGAAAAATGTTCAAAACAAATTTAAAATGCCCTCTACAGCTGTACTATATTGTACAAGGAATACAATTTAATAAAATCAAAAAGGTGTATCAAAGACCATGTGTATGTTTCATGTGCAAGGAGCCTATGATTTAAAAACAGCCCAAAGTTAATCTTTATCTGTCACTGGCAAAATGTATTTTCTTTGAATGTGGGTTTCAATGCTGTTTCAATGAATGTAAGTTTCAAGGGCAGAGAAGTTTTAATGCTAAGTCTGTTTTCATTGTGAGATTGCATTGCTTTGTTTAGCAGATGTCTTAGTGTTTGTGCTGTAAAATGCAAAATAAAACTTTCAAATGAAGTCCAAATCATTGTAGAAGTAAAGCAGTATTCACATTAGTGTTTATGGTAAATGAGATGAAATAGTCAAGTAATGGTTCATTGGAATAGCTGAAGGGGGGAGGCTCCATTCGACCACGATTTTGTGAGGGGGAAGGGCAGCAAACTCAAAGACAGCCCTGGCTGAACTATACCTCTCAACTGTCCAGATTTTCACAGAATGAATAGATTTTTTGCTTCTTATTTTTGGTTTGTTCCTCGTTAAATGTGTGGTTTTCTGGCAAATAATTTAGGAATTAAGTCACTAAATGACAGACACTGAGTTTCAGACTTCATAACCTTCAGAAAAAGGCATGCTAAAGCAAGACCTGTTATTCTATCAACTGTCTCAGTTTATACAACAATTTTTTGTACTGTTTATAAGTATATTTGGCCTTGTCCAGATTTCCTGCATTAACAGGTTGAGAGGTATGTGCAAATAAATTGCTTTAAAGAATTAGGCATATCCAAACCTCTGAACTGTCCCTGATTTTGGCTCAAAATGTTGCTCTTCCCCTAATAATCCCGCCACAAAATGGCAATTTTGGAAGAAAACGTGGAGGGTTTACAATTAAGAAGTAACTGTAATAATCAGAGTTATAGATTACTTTTATTTCAGAAATGCATGCAGATTCTTTTATTTTGTCAGCTGCTCATGTTAGCAGTACTAATATTAAAAATGTGTCCCTTTTTTGACAGGTTCCCAGCTGTATTGTGTGGCTATTTTATATTTTTGCATCATATTTTGGTCCATTTTTCATAAAACTGTGTTTTTTTGGCAAATTAGTAGCAAATCATTAAAGACTGAAGTTAGAAAATAATGACAGACATTTGTGTTTCAGATTTCATACCCTTCAGAAATTCATACTAATGCAAGACCTACTACTCTATTACCTTTCTAAGTTTATAAGAGCAATATTTAAAATTGTCCTTATTTTTGGGCCTTGTCCCATTTCTATGTATGGCTTTGTCCAGATTTCTTGCTCTGAGTTTGAGAGGTATGACAAATGTGTCAGGGCCATCACAGTCAGCCAGAGACATTTCAAATTGTGACATACTTGTTGTACCCCACTGCCTCATGTAGTGTGACTCTGGATGTGTCCAAGCAAGGCAAGGAGCAGTTATGCAGTGTAAATGTGCAGAGTATCCCCCCATCCAAGGTAGACACAAGTACTACTTTTATTCTGTCCTTGATTTTGCAGAATGTTCGGGTTTGTCATATTTTTATACTGTTAATTTATGTTTATTATTACTCAGAAAGTGCCTGTTGCTCTGTGTTTAATTAGCAATGCTATAATGACCATCAGGTAAGCTTATCTGAGATTGTAAGATGCAAGTAAGCTTTAATAAGCATACTGCTAAAGAATTGCCAACAGTGAAAGCCTTTCTGTTGCCATACAGAGAATACTTGCATAACTAGATAATGTATAAGCCTTGGGTATTGAAATGCATATGACAGTGTTTGTAATAAAGAACAGGATTACATTATTATTTTAAGAAGCTCATTACATTTGTTGGAGACTTGCAGTCATCTTTGCAGGCTTTACCTGTAAACCAAACAGAATGCCAGTCTATTGTATGTGGTCCATTACCTGTACAGTAATCCTTTAAGCAATGTATCTTGAGCTTGTTTCTTGTTTGCTTTTCATTTTTTACTTTGATCATGTTTTCCCCATGAAACAAGTAGATAGTTGTTGTCAGGCAGCAGGTCTTTTTTGGATAAGAAACATTTTTACAAGTGGGGGTATCACAGAGATTGCTACTTTCAGCATGTTACCTGGTACTTTAATAAAGCTGAATATAAATTATAATTGGAACTGAAGTACAAGGAGAAGTGGTTTGAGTTGAGTGCTGCTTGTTTTTCTTGTACTTGATTTTGACTGGCATTCCAGTTGTTGTGTCTTTCGGCTTTTCCCAGTTAGGGGTCACCACAGCGGAACTCCGGTCCGCTAATGATTGGCAGATAGATGTTTACATGCAGAGTTGCCAGCCCTGATGCACAACCTTCAACGAAGGTACGCCCATTCACGCATGTCTCCATGCAGAAGAAGCTCTAGCTGAGAATCGAACCGGACAGCATCTTACTGTGAGGCGACAACGCTACCGCAGCACCACCACCGCAGCACTTGACTAATGTATTTAAAAAGTAATTTATTTTTTCATAACTCACAGTCTTTTTGTTTCCCTCTAGATATTAAGTAAGCTGTCATGCAGCTAATGCATTGAAATATTCTTCTACACTTCACATTGTCTTGATTGCACTCTCATAATGACGGTTTGGCACCCAGGGCAGCGTATTTAATTAAAATTCCAGGTTTTGTGGTTTTGAGCATAGCTCCTTCCCTTTCTAGTTGACCACACCCCTTCCCATTGGCCCCACCCATTCAGCTGTCTCCTGCAGCCCCCCTTCAATTTGAACTCACCAGCTGCCACTGCTCTGGATATTATTTGAAGCACCCAACGGTCCGCCATAATGGACTCCCAAGCCATTAGGTGCAATGATAATCTTCCCCGACTGTCTCCAGTGTAGGACAGTTGGGCAACCCCTCAGGGCTGCTGTGTGGGTCTGTCCGAGAAGGTCTCCCTAGACCCAAAATTCCTCGCCCCCCCCCTGCCTCTGGGGCGCCTTCTGTCTTGTCGCCCTCTAGGGGACGAGTTATCCTGAGAGTCCCGGGAAAACTGTGATTTTCAGAGCCACATCTTTTGCCCTCTCTGATTCCTAGAAAAAGATCTTTGAGGGCTAGAGAAGTGGACTCCACTGGCAGACAGAGTCTTCCCGCCCTTCTTGCTGTGGACCAGAGTGTCACATACTGTCTTCCCAAACAGGGAACATTTGTGAATGATGCCTTGAAGGGGTCCGCGAATTGACTTAGTCTGAGCCAAGCGTGTCGCCTCATAGCAACTCCAGTCCCAGCCGCCCTAGCCACTCCTTCCATGGCATGGGAAAGAAGATGCATGGATGTGTTCAATACAGATTTGAGAGTCGACATTTTCACGAAGAATAATCGCTTGTCCTCTGGCAACAAAGACTCTGAGGGTGACACAGTGAACTCTGTGACTAGGTCTCACTGAAGTCATATGACATGTGCCAAATAATTCAGCTCTTGAATGGAAAATGTCACAGAAGAAAATACTCACTTCCCAAACTGATCCACTGCCCTAGACTCCTTGTCCGGAGGGTGGACCGAGGAACTTTCCCGTGCCAGTTCCCTCTTGGTGGCAGCTACAACCATCATAGCATCCACCGGGGATCCCTTGTACCAGGCCTGTCTGTCTGAGGGAGGAGAGAGGATCCTGTCCAGGCATTTTAGTATTGGCTCTATGGTGTCAGGCTCCTTCCATGCAGTGTGGTAATAAGATCCACTAAGGGATCTGCAGGAGGGGACACCCAGGTTGTAGATGGGCCCATGCCAAAGGCCTCAAGGAATACTGACCCGTCCATAGATGGTTTTGTGGCTGACCAACCTCCCCTCTGGTGGAAGATCTCCATGATGTCTCCAAAGGAGACATCCATGGGAGGTGACCTGGGGGAACCCTCTTCTTATCTAAGTCAGTATCATCTGTCAGGGACTCGGGGGAGTCCAGGTGCCTCCTTTTACATGTGTGCTTATGGGGATGCTCTTCAGTAAGACTCTCTGAAGAGGGCTCATGAGTCATGGGGGGTTCCACTATGGGATCCACCTGGGGGTCCTCTAGCAATAGCTATCCCTGGGACAAGCTGAAGGGAGTCGTGACCAAATCCATGGGAGCCTGGGCAGAGTCCAAGGAAATAGGCTGGGGTCTCGATCCTTGGGAGAGAACCCTCTCCACCACATCAAATGCTGATGGAGAGCGCACCTCCTTAGCAACCAACAAGGAGGAAGCTCTGCCCAGCTCCGCCATGAGGATTGGAGCCAAGGCAGAGGTAGCTGGGGTTTTGAAGGAACGGCTCGGATCCGACAACATCAGAGCCGAAGACACCTCCATCCCCTCGGATCCGACTCCCCATTCTCGGCCCCAAGAGTTGCTCGGGTCCGAACAAGTCTGATCCAAGGAACTCAAGGTAATCGCCGGTGTCAAGTTTGGAGGAACCATCGGTGCCGAACCCCCAGCTTCAAGGATCCTCGGATCCATAAACTCTGAAACCACAGGCCGGATTGGGGAAGGAGAAATTGGATGAAAGAAGGGCATGGAGGTCCCCTCTTTGGCTGGAGAGGGGCCTGGCAAGACTCCCATTTGTATTTGGGTCTGAATGAACCTCCTCCTCATCCTATCCATATCTAACTCTGACAGACTACGAGTCGAGCACGAGGGGGTGACCGACTCAGATCTGGCTGGTCGGTGCGATGACCTCAATGAAGGCATCAGGTCCAAGGGCTCCGTCGGCTCTGGGGAGAACCTCGGGGAGTGGAGCCAAGATGTAGTCCCAGTCACTTTGGAGGGCGGGCTAGGGAAGGACTCCTGCTCTGGAGGCTGCTTGCGGTGCCTATCCCCTCTCTTCTCTTTGTCCTTCTTTTCCTTTCCTTTAGTCCCCCCTTCAACAGGCCTAATGGGAGGTTGAGTCCCAGCCTGCGGGGGGGGGGGGGTTCATCAGATACTGGAAGAGTCGAGGTCGAGGTCGAGGTCACCAAGTCTAAGGCAGAAACTGGAGGAAGGCCCTTAGCTACCAGCTTTGCCTTCCTTTCTTTTAGGGTCCTAGGGTTGAACCACACGCACACTGTAATGAAAGATGGGGAACACCCAGACAAATAACACACAGACTGTGGCCATCAGCCAGTGAAAGCTTATGGCCACACTCTGTGCATTTTTTTAAAAGTAGGTTTTGGCTGCTCAGCCATACTATAAACCCACTCAGCCAAAACTTAACCCAACACTACAACACACACACTAAAGTCGGGAAGGCCTACTATACTACTTTACTACAACTTTAACTTTTTTTTTTTTTTTTTTACACAAAATAAAACAACAAACAGCAAAGGGGAGGATAAGGTTAGGTTAAACTAATGACCACACACTCACACACACACACACACACACACACTAAAAGCACAAGAAAACTATTTACTTACTACACCCAACTTGGAGCTAAAGAGATCACATTGCTGATGCATGAAGTGGCAAATGAGATGTGAGGGATTATGGGTAAGGGGAGGAGCTTGGAGCTTGGAGCAGGTGCTTGAAAAAGTTGCCGGCTTGGATCCAATATGGATCCAAATACCCACAGGTTGTAGATAAATGAAGTTAACTACTTCAGATTTTATATATATATATATATATATATATATATATATATATATATATATATATATATATATATATATTTCATAGGTTCATAGGAGATTACTAGCCTAATGACCACCAGGGTCTTTACAAGCCCAGCCATGCAACCCAATCCAGTTTTGTCCCCAAGTTCCTTGAATGCCTATAAGGTCGGGTATGTTAGTAAGGAGATAGCTAAGGGTTATGGGGAAGAGGTAGATTAGTTAGGAATTAATTTACTTAGTGTCAACCCCTGTCCATCAAAGGCATGAGGGCGAGACTGGAGGTGAATTTGAGATTTCCTATCCAATGATCAAAGTTTTGTTTGAATAGGGTCAAGGATGAACTCTGCTTCGCATAGAGCTTATTCTGTAGTGCAGGGATCCTTTGAGACACATATCAGTCTCTCCAGCATGTTCTTTTTTTGATGCAGGCAAAGTTCAAGTCCTTGGACATAGTGATTCTGGTGCTGTTTGTTTTGTGGATGTGCAAGAGATTTATCAGGAAGGAATTTGTGCACACAAGTAGACTGTGACCTAACCTTTGAAAACCATGTGTCCGCTGTAGTAAAAAAGGCATTTTACGTCACACATTTGATTAGCAAAGGCATAGCCTCAAGAGCAAAAGAAGTTATAACCCCCAATATACTCATCCCTTATCAAGCCCATAATTGAGTATAATGCCCTCTTTGGTATGTACTGTACCAGGCACCTGCAGCAGCTTTAAAGCCCCAGTGATTTTTAACAAAGACGATCCAGGGTCTTTAGCACATACCTTACACAGACAGACAGACTTAAGTCTTTGTCATTGTACTCAGTAGCATATAGGCTGCTTAGAGGAGACTTGTGCCTGGCTTACAGAGCAATTTCCGACTCCAACCTGATGAAGTTGTTGCATATTTGTAAGTCAAATGGGACTAGAATTATCCACTCCAGTGACCTAAATCTGGTCTGTGATTTAAATAGGACATGCTGGAGAGACAAATTCATCTCACAGAGGTTGCCTCTTCTCTGGAATAGGCTACCAATTCATATTAAGCAGAGCTCCTCTATGACATTGTTCAAAAGAAGCCTGGAGGAATGGATGGGAAACTGCAAATTCTTGCCGGGAATAGCTCCCACATCCCTCTTGGACATGGGCAGTCATTACTAATAATAATCTTAGGCACTGACTAGACTTTTTCTTTTGAAATATAATGGGTGTAATAGACTAGGCTTAAAACAACCCTTGGGTCAATAGTCTAGTAACCTCCTATGAACCTATGAATCAGAGCTGGATCTGAGGATGCTTTACCAGGCATAGATTGTCTCTCAGTAACCTGTAGAAGACTGCAGTTCTGTCTTGCTTTGCAAGAGTAATGTGCATTTTAGTGAAGTAAGAGAGACTACAAGCTCTGAACCTTTTAAGTATTGTTTGTGTGAAAAAAAAAAGTATATTTAATTAATGACAGAGTCGTCTTTTTTGTTTCTGTTTTTGTTCTTAACCTCGTAAGACCTAGTCATATACTGTAGTTGGGGTTGTGAGTGGAGATTGGGGCTGTGTGAATGGAACAAATGGCCCAGCTGCTTACTGTTACAGTTCTGCAAAGCTAGAACTACAATACTTTTCTGTCTGTACTTTACGTTATGTAAAATAATTAGCAAGTTTATGAATAATTCTTAATGTGTTACTTGATATATGTCAATTTAAATCATTGTTCCCTTTTTCTATAATTTCAATTAAAAAAGTAACTTATTTGTAAAACAAGGGGAGCAGTAATAAGTTTTGCCTAGGGCGCAAAATAACCTAGCACCGGCACTGGATATACAGATCTCTGATGGGGAAAATATGTGCTCCTGACTATAAAAAGACAAAGCAAACCAAGAATATAAGAGGTGCAGACAGCAAGAATGCTAAGAGTAGCAGCATCAGTCATGCAGCAGAATACCTTATCTATTAGCACGAGTTGTCCCTACTGGTATGTTTGAGGTGTCATCCATAAGTGAGTGAGGTACCATCCATAATTTCGCTAAACAAAACATTAGAGTATATTAGGACATTGTACTAGTTGTCATTCACACACACAATCTTCAGGAATACATGGCCTTCCCACACCTGTGTTCTGTTCTACCTACCACAGGGATCCTTCAGAGAATAACAGGGATGCGAGTATTTTATAGGCCTCTGTCTGTAAGATATTTAAGTACCTGGACATAATGTATTTACATGCAGAGGAACACGTGACAAACAGGAACAAAGGAGTAGTAAAACAGGCCTATGGTCTACACACCTTTCTGACCAGAAAGATCCCAGGCAGCTATGAAGAGGGATCCAAAATATCACAGACTATAAGCCACCATCCACATGATGTGATGATAACCCAGACTTCTTAAACAAGCTAAATATCTACTTCAGCAGATTCGAGGAATTGAATAGAGCCTCACCAGAGAGACTACCCAGAAAATGAAGATGCCACATCACTATGCCTCAACGTGGAAGAAGTATGCAGGAACCTACGTTGGGTTCATCTGGGCAAAGCAACTGGTCTGGATAGGATCCCGGGGAAACTACTTAAAAACTCTGCTGATCAGCTGCCACCGGTCTTCACAGACATTTTCAATATATTTCTCAGCCAGGAAAAAGTACCCAAATGCTTTAAGACCATCGACATCATTCCGCTGCCCAAAAAACCATCTCCAGTATCATTAAATGATTACCGGCCAATTGCATTTACCTCAGTTCTGATGAAGTGTTTCAAAAAAATGGTCAAGGATCATGTAACATCCTGCCAACCTGCTACTTTTGATCCTTTACAAACTGTTCTACTGTGGATGCCATAGCCTTAACACTTCGTCACACCTTGGACCACCTGGAAAATAAGGACTGTTACGTACACATGCTGTTCATATATTTAAGCTTGGCCTTCAACATGGTTATTCCACGACAACTGCTGTCTAAGCTGAGTAAACTCGGCATAGAAAACACAATATGTAACTGGATCCTTGACTTCCTAACTGAAAGGCCACAAATAGTTTGAGCTGGAAAGCATCACTCAAACAGCATCACCCCAAACACTGGGGTCCCACAAGATTGCATACTCAGTCTACTTCTTTTCACAATTCTAACACATGACTGCACAGCTATGCATTAGTCAAGTAGAATCATCAAATTTGCAGACAACACCACAGTAATCAGCTTTATCAAGAAGGAAGATGAGGTGACCTACAGGGAGGAAGTGAACCAACTCTTTCATTGGTGCACTGACAGCAACTTAGCACTAAATGTTGGGAAAACATTTGTGTAAACATCTGTTAACCAGCTTACTGTGTAATTTAATTTAATCCTGATTTACGCTTGGGATTAACTCTAACCTGTGGAACTTGTTTAACTTGCTTACTTATGTAATCTCTGTAAATAGTCTGTTGTAATATGTAATGCTGGTATTATGTAATGCTGTATCTGCTTACCCTTGGAGCTTTTTTCCCCGGGCCTCTGCTGAAAATGGACATGCATCCAGTCGGACTATCCCAGTCAACAAATGTAAAATAAATAAATAAATAAATAAATAAATAAATAAATAACCAAGGAAGTCATTATCAATTATAAGAAGAAGAAATAGCTACACACCCCTCTCATCATCAATAGTGCCGCAGTGGAGAGAGTAAATAGCACCAAATTCCTAGGGGGTACATAACTCGCAAGACTTAAGTTGGGTGACAAACACTTCCCACCTTATAAAGAGAGCTCACCAACATCTCCATTTCCTTAGGAGATTTCATAGAGCTAACCTCTCCCCACAGGTCCTACTCACCTTCTACAGAGCCACGATTGAGAGTGTACTGACAAATACCATCTTTGGTATGGAAATTGTTCTCAAGCTGATCGCAAGGCACTGGGTAAGACTGTTAAACAGGCCACAAAAATCACTGCCTCCAACCTTCAATCCCTACAGGACATATATTCAAACAGATGTTATGGCAAAGTCCAAAAACTATTGAGGAATATACACCATCCGGCTTATGGACTGTTCAAACTCCTGCTAACAAGGAAGCGGTACAGAAATATTAGATGCAGGACATCCAGATTCCATAAAAGCTTCTTCCTACATGCTATCAGACTGCTGAATAACAAACCCATAGCCTAACATCCTACATGGGTAAAACATTATTTGTGTGCAATATGTCATTGTTGTTTACATAACCTCTCTGAATGGCTCACTTTATACAGCTCTATCTGTACTAGGAAAACTGTGAACTGTAAGTTTATGATATATTGGTGGTAGGTAAGTTTACATGTGCATCTCTCCTATTTATTATAGTACTGTTTTTTCCATATCCTTATATTTCTACTGAGTCTGTTCCTGCTGTTGTATTTGTTGTGTCTGATGTAAATAGAGCTTTCAGATTTGATTTACTTTATTCATTTTTTTGTATCTTATTTATATATTTATTTAATTTAATTTTTTATTAATTTTAATCTACCTTCCTTCTATAAACTGCCATTCTTATGGTACGAGCCTGAATATCGAAATTTCATGCAGTAATACGCACTTTTTCCTCTATGTTGATCTATATGACAATAAAGTTTACTTTGACTTACTTGCAAACCACAGGGGAGAAATAACACCATGCTTACTTTCTACAACATTGTTTGTTTCCCTGAAATACTGAGTGGTATAGATTGCACATATACAGCAATAAAACCCCCAAATGGTCCACAGTCACAAAGCATTATCACCATGAAGGGATACCATTCCATGAAATGCTAAGTACTGTGTGGTGCATGTGGGTTTGTAGAAAGCAAGTCAAACAGCATCTACTGCTTTCTGCACAGTTACATTCTGCAGGGTCTTCTAGTTTGTAACTGCAGACACTCTGGCTAACAATAATATATATGGCTACATTTGTATTGTGCATGTGTATCTAAATGTTCTAACCACCTCTCCATAGTGATAATTTTTTTCAGGTGATGATGGATACACATGGAGAGTATAATGCCCAACATAATCCACAGAGCATGGCTGAACTATATTATACAACAACATTTAACGCTGTAATATCATTGTGCTTGTATTCAGTCTGTTCAAAAACTGCTTCCACTGCTTTAGTAGTACATCTTTGAGGTGGGGTTACAGCAAGCAAAATAGTCTTAATATGATGCATGCTACATGATTTGTTGTTGAAGAAACAGACTGGGCAGCCCCAGGATACCGGTATGATCAGATCACACACACACACACACACACACACACACACACACACACACACACACACACACACACACACACACACACATTCACATACATACAAAGCAATATCAGGGAGGCTGGAACAGCAACAAGTGCCAGTCACATAGCCCCACAACCCCCAAAACAGTGATGGGTACAGCACATGGCAGAATAGGCAGAGGTGATGTGCAGAGCAGATCTATGGGTCCTGACAAGCACAGAATGATAGTCTGGTGTCGCAAGAACAAACATGGTGCATTTAGTGTTAGTATCAGACTATGCTGAGCGATACATGGTCGTGGACACACTGTACATCAGACATATACAACACACAGGAGGGAAGGAGGATGAAATGTGTGATAGTTATTATCAGATGCAAAGAATGCTCCGCGGCTGTATACACACATTGGTGAGAGGTAGCATGTCACAGGAGGCAAAAGTGGGAATCTTGAGCTGGCAAGCACTTTGTGTCTTGGAAGATTTTCATCTGTAATGGGATGGGGGATATACAACATGGCTGTAAACTGGGGACACTCCACTGGTTTGCTGCATATACTCTTTCTTATGCATCTGTTCATTTAATAGGCTGGATTGATTACCTGCAAGAAATTGACAATCTCTTTGACCACATCATCCCATGCTTCCTGTCTTGTAGATAATGTTTCATAACAGTGTCTAAATATCTTTAAAACTGCACCTGGAGTTTTGGCAAAAATATTAATTTCTTTGAGCCTCAGACATTTGTACAATCCACCCTTTGTTGACACAATTTCATTACTAGTGCTCTTTGCTACCTGGAGTATTTTCAAAAGTAAAACTCTTTATGAGATCCCTTCTGAAACTTCAGTTTCTTACCTAACAACCTATTTATCTTTCACTCGCAACAACTAGTGTTATTAGAACTGTAACTATGGTGGGGCAAAGGGAACAGCTGCCCTGGGTACAAGCGGTCAGGGGTGTGATTGGCAGATGCCAATGGTGCGGGAGCACAGTATCAGAATTGGTTTATGAAACAGAGAGGATACTGTGGTTTCATAAATGAATGCCAATACTGAGAGGTATAGCTAGGAAGGGGTGAAGGGGGCAGCTGTCCCAGGTTAGAGATGTCAGGGTATATGATTTGTACTACTGTCATTCAGTTTCTGAATGCCAATACTGCATTTGCACTCAGGGCTGAAGAGCTTCAGGACTCAGTGTGTGCTACACTGTAGTTCTGGCATTCAGAAAGGAATCCTAATCTTGCATTTGTGGTCATGATTGAAGTGCTCATCACAACAGGTACAGTATTTAGCTGTAGTAAGTAGTTTGATACTGTTTAAAGAAGAACCTTTCCATGGGTGCTCAACAAGAGAGGATCCCCCCCCCCTTTTTTTTTTGGTTATCAACTTAGTGTTGAAGGGATGCTAACTACACAGGGAGCCTGAGATGACTCTGTAGTAAGTGTAATAAAAGGTACTTGTATTATAGGTTCATAGGTTCATACTAGGCTATCTGCCCTAGGGCATTTATAAGCCTAGCCAGAGTGTGTTTGGCTTTCGCCACCCATTTTAAATTAATTTTGCTATGCCCTTTTTCGAGGTTAGTATACTGTGCCTCTGTCCAACAGTGACACAGAAGTGATACTCGGGGTAAACCTACGATCTCCCATCCACTCATCAAGATTCCTCTTGAAGAGAGTCAATGAGGGACTCTGCCTAACCTGGACTGCAATTTTATTCCAGAGTGAAGGGAGCCTCTGGGTTATGAATCTGTCCCTCCAGCATGTCCTATTTATTTCAGTGCTGAGGTTCAAGTCTCTCGAGTGTGTAGCTCAATGGGATTTGGATTTTCTGAGGTGCAGCATGTCCATTAATTCCGGGTTAGACATGGCTTTACACGTCAGGCACAGATCGCCTCTGAGCAGGTGGTATGCCACTGAGTAGAGCTGGAGTTTCTTTAACCGAGCAGCATATGGCATCTGTTTGAGCCCTTTGATCCTCTTGGTGAGGTACTTTTGGGGTCTTTCCAGTTGCTGCAGGTGTCTGGTAAGGTACATCCCAAAAGGGGCATTGTACTCAATTATGGGCCTGATGAGGGATGAGTAAAGAGGCACGATGACCTCCCCTGATCTAGATGTGAATCCCTTCATGATTAGGTGGGCTATATAAAATGTTTTTCTAACCACTTTGGCCACGTAGTTGTCAAATGAGAGATTGCTATCAACTTGGGTCCCCAGGTCCCTAATTACTTCTTCTGTACTTAATGGATTACCACCTATGTGGTAATTTGTGGGCACTTTGTTTTTGCCAAAGGGGATGACTATACACTTTTTGGCGTTTAGCTTGAGGCCATGGCTCTGGCACCAGTTGTCTGTTTCTATGAGGCCCTTTTGGAGGATGCTTGTGTCAGCTGGAGAGTCGATTATGGCACCCAGTTTGCAGTCATCTGCGAACTTGGTCAGCCACAGTCCTTCCGTATTGGCCTGTACCTCTGAGAAATATATACTGAACAAGAGAGGTCCCAGGACTGAGCCTTGTGGGATGCCACTTGTAACTGGTTTGGAGTCTGACATGGCTCCAGCAATTCTAACCATGTGGGTTCTGTCCTTGAGCCAGTTTGCAACCCATCTAGTGACATAGGGGTTTATATTTAAGCTGATGAGCTTATCTATAATGCCCGAGTAGGGTATTGTATCGAAGGCTTTTGCGAGGTCCAGGTAGGCTGTGTGGACCACCTTCCCCTCGTCAATGGCCTTGGTGACTGTTTCAAAGAAATCGACCAGGTTTAAGAGGCAGGATTTGCCCTTAACAAAGCCGAACTGGGTAGGATCCAGTGTCTATAGGTCCCCAATATCTTTATTTATGAGGTCCATGATGATCCTTTCCATAGCTTTGCAGACCAAGCTAGTCAGGCTTATGGGGCGATAGTTTCCAGGATTCATTGAGGCACCACCTTTGTGGAGAGGGACCACTGTTGCTGTATGCCACTCTTTGGGTACATATCCTGTAGTAAGGCTGAGATTGAACAGTAGTTTTATGTTTGGGTTTAGCTCTTCTTGGAGTTCATGTAGGACGCAGCCCGGGACACCATCTGGTCCCATTGATGCTGTGTTTTTTGCTTTGGAGAGGGCGGCTCTTACCTGAGCATCTGAGATGTCAGGGGGGCAGCACTCTGCTGGGATTGATATTTGCCCTTTTGATGGGGGGAGGAGAAGTTTGCACTGAACCTGTCAGCTAGGATGTTGGCAATGTCTGTGGGTTCGGTGTATTTTTTGTCATTTTGGACTAATTCTGAGCATATCTGGGAATTCCCACCCAGGTTCCTAACATAACTAAAGAAAGCCTTGTGATTATCCTTAGTGTCCTGTGCAATTTTTCTCTCGAAGCTGGCCTTAGACGATTTTATGAGTGCCCGTAGTTTTTTGCTAATACTGATCAGAGATGCCTTCCCTTTTTGGGATTTTGCTCTATCATGTAGTAGCTTCCTCCTTCTATTGTATAGTTTGTTTATGGCTGGGGTGTTCTGCCTTTGGAGGATTGGGTCTTGGTTTTATTTAGGATCGCATGATCCATGCATTCCTGAAGGTGTTCATAGAATGCGTTTATAAAGGATTCTGCGGTCTGGGCCGTATTTTCCACAGGCCCGGGGGCTTTGAAGGATTCCACCTCGGTTTTGAGGAGTGTGAAATTTGCTTTAGAGAAGTTTTTCACTGTGGTTTTCTAGGCAGGGGGTGGGGTTGGGATGTGAATATCCAGTGAGATTAGTTTATGGTCTGATCTTACCAGTGAGGGATACACTTCTGGTCTGGAGCATAGAGTCCCCATGTTGGTGATGATCAGGTCCAGTATGTTTTCCCCTCTTGTGGGAGTGGTAACAAGTTGTTCCATAGCATTTGAGTTTATAAATTCTAGGAACCTTTGGGCTAGGATGTTGGAGCTAGAGTAATGCTCCCAGTCTATGTTTGGGTAGTTGAAGTTGCCCAATATAATGGTGTTTGGAGAGACATTCATATTTTCCAGTGTTCTCAGGAAGTCCGAGTGGGGTTCCTGGGTTTGGGAGGGTGGTCTGTAGCAGGCTATAAACTGGAAGGCAGTTTTACCCACGGTTAGTTGCACATGGATAGTCTCTGATGCTTCGTGCTGTGCCACCAACCTGGAGGTGTGGGTATCTTTGACGAATATTGATACTCCCCCTCCTTTTGTGGTTCGGTCCAAGTTTTGGGGCCAAAAAGCATGGCATGAGGTATAACCTGGTAGTGCTGGGGTGCTCTCGGGTGCCTTGAACCAGGTTTCTGTTACTGCACAGATATCAATGTTCTCCATGCTAAGGAGAGTTTTGAGTGCGTGCATCTTGAGGTTTAGACTTCTGGCGTTGAGTAGCATTACTCTTAGTTTCTTATCCCTTGTGATACCTATGGAGGTGGGTTTGTCTTTTGAGCCTTGCCTAAAAAAGGCACTATGGGGGTAGCAAGAGCCTTTGCCAATATCCGAAAGCCCAGGGGTGACAGGTGCAAGCCGTCCCTAGCAAAGCATCGTGGCTTGTCGAGCATGTCATCCCAGGCTGACAGGCACTGGATCCCCTTTGAATGACACCAATACTTAAGCCAGTTGTTGAAATTGATCATCTTGTCTTCATATTGTGGCATCATTCTTGGTGAGGGTAAGATGCTACTCAAGGTCAGGGTCATACCGGCCTGGGCTACATGCTCAGAGAGCTCCTCTACGTCTCTTTTCATGTAGTCCAGGGAGGTACGTCTCAGGTCATTCACACCAGCATGGAAAATAACTGAGTCATATTTGTACTTGCCTTGGAGTGACCTGAGTGCTTGTGTTATGTGGCGGATCCTAGCGCCCGACAGGCAGCTCACCGTGACCTTCTCCTTGTTCAGCCTGGTGAGCGGGATGTCAGTGTGCCTGACGATAGAGTCACCTATTACAAGTGTATCAGGTGTGTTGTTTAGCCTTAAGGGCTGTGACTGTTCGGCACACTGGTTTTGTGAGCTATGTTTTGCACGTGTTTTGTTTTGGGGTAGCGGTTGCTTGGGTGTCTGCTTTGGAGGTCTCTGCTGCTTAGGCAGTTTTTTATTTAGAGCCTCCGAGTATGTTTTTGTGTGTTTATGTGTTTGGTTTGCTGTCGTGGTAGGTCTATGTGAGACTGGAATTGTAGTGAGTGTGGTTTCCTTCTCCTCCTGACTGGTTACGCCAGTACTGAGTTGAGAGAGCTTAGCCTCCAGTTTGGCTATATGGTTGCATCTCTCACATGTGTTGGAATTTGTTGGGAGGAGGAGAGGGTTGTCTGTGTACATGAGGCAGTTGTAACATTGCCTCAAGATTCCCAGATTCACCAGCTGGACCGCAGAGGAGATTGACAACTGACCTTTGGACATGCTAGAACAGTATTGGGAATTCCTTTATAATTGAAAAAAGGGCCAATGGGGAACAAGGTACTCAAGGGGAGTTTGTGAGGGTGTAGTGCTTTTAATTTTTTACTGCTGACTTAGTGAGCAAGTGCCAGGTAACTTAAATGCAATGTGTTACAGGTAACTTAAATGCAAAAATGACAAACAGTAACTTTCTTTCAAGTGAAACAAGGAAATAAGTAAAGTAAGCAATGCAGATATCACTAGGGATCCACAGAAGCGCTGAAAAGCCGCGTTTCAGGTGGAATTAGCATTTCAGGGAAATAACAAGCAAACAAACAACAAGCATACAAACAGAGCTAGATTCAGCAGGCCTGGATCTAGTCTATGCTACAACAAACAAGGTGTACCAATTTCAGTAAGAAACAGTTCAAATATGCAGGCACTATAAGCCTTTAACCAGAAATTCCCAGCTCAGAAGGGCAGAGTACAGCCTGTTCTCCCACAAGAGTGCAGACCACGAACCTTCTTAATATAAAATAACTGGCCTGAAGCCCAAGTGCTTAAACCAGAACTAATACACTTTTAGAATAACAGACACTGAGCCCTCAATCAGCAGTTCCCAACTTAGAAGGATGTAAGCTATCTGTCCTGCCACCACAGTGCAGGCCACAAACCTTCCTAATGTAAAACAGCGGGTCTGAAGCCCAAGTGCTTAATCCAAAAGACTTAGAATGATAGCTATACTTTAATCAAGTTACTACCAAGCAGTAATAAATACAATTGAATACTTTAAAGAATGCCTGGATTAGTGCTCAAGTTATACAAACAAAGCTAGATTCAGCAGGATGCTGCTTGCCAGTTTTTCTTTTTATGTGGTCTACAGATTTTAAGTTGAGGGCTGAGGTAGCTATGGTTGAGTTCTGTCTTAACCTCTTTTGTGTTTTTAGAAGATTTTTTGAACATATACAAATCCAGTCCTTCAAGCCTATCAAGCTCTGCAGTGTAAAATTATATATCTCCCTTAACCACTCTTTCACTTTATCCCACCACTGAACAAAAAGTTTCATTGCTAATAACTCTTAACAGTTTCTTTAATCATGACCTAAATCATTTACTAAAATGATCTAGTTATAAATAGTACAATGATAACCTCTACTACCTATCAAAACAAGCATTTTCAGTTAAATTTTAACTCTGCTTCTAAAGACCCATTACCTGATATGACAAACTGGATGGGTGTGACCGAAGGACATTATATGTAAATGTAAATACTCAACTGTGATACATCTTATCAATCCTAAAACATAAATCATGCTAGAAAAAAATATAAGGTATATCTGGGTGTCTGAGCTGTCCAACTAAAACTATCCATCAGTCCCATTACTTTAGCACAGACATATAGGTATTGTCCTAGTCCTAGAGCCCTAATTGTCCTTGGACCCCCCTCACACACACACACACCCCACATCCACCCTATTGGATGTGCTATTGTACTCCCTTATACCTTCCTGGAATTATATGAATGTAATCATTATTTACATGAATCCTGGTGAAGCCCTGGATGTGTCATAAGTTTCATAGGTTTATACTAAGCCAGCATTATGTCAACCACTGTAGGCTTCACCAGAAAAAATCATAAAAGAAGAACCATTGAAGGTGAGTCAATAGGTCAGACGAAGAAGAAGGTAAGAGGCAGAGTTAGTTTAGGAGATACAGAAAAAAATTATCTTAGCTTGGATTATATTAGAGGGAAGAAAAATAGGGAAAAGCTAGACAAAAGGGAGGAAAACTGAAGCAGAGAAGAAACAGGAATGACTGAAATGTGAAGATGTTTAATTTGACATAGCTAAACATTTGTAACCACTGACTCCTATAATGAAATGATGGTGTACAAGTTGCAGAAAGGAAAACTCACTATTGTTTGTGCACATAGACCTATCATCTATTTACAGTAATCAGCATTCTTGGAGACTATGGGGACAATATTTATTTACTTATTTATTTGTATTTTATTTACCTTTGTTTACCAGGTTGGTCCCACTAGGATAGTGGCCTGTTTTCAGGGAAGACCTGATGTAGTACTTCTTCCACTAGGGAAAATCTAGCCAGGGCATCAGGAAGCTTTCACTACTCTTTTTGATAGGTGCTGTAGATATTTTTCATTCACTATCCTGCCAACAACTCAGACGGGCACTCGGTTTAATATTTCATCCAAAGGATAACACACTCAGAAGTGTACACCCCCCCCCCCCTCAAATACTGTGACTGCAGTGTCAGAAATCCAATCACTTGGGGTGGGAATAAAGCCCAGAACCTTCTGGTCATCCATCACCTAAGGCAAGTGTGCTACCTTTTGGACCATTGACGCTGCACTAAAACCTGATGGATTATCACCCACTGACTGATTCTAGAGGAAGGTTTCCATGCTCACTTGGGAATCATGGAAAAATCAGAAGGTGTATGACTGATAGGGGCATCTTACATGATTTAAACCTGAATGTTTAATTGTTACTTGACCTCTTTTATCATCATAGATTGTCTATAATAAACATCATGTTCAAAGACAAGGCTGTTCATGTGTACTTGGTACCACAGTAGCTAGGGCCAGAGGTCAATAACTGAGTTTATTGTGATGTCAGCAGGTCTGAGACTAAATGTTCTGAACGCATGGTTCACAAGAAGTGCTACATTATCATCGGATCACCACTTAGTGGTGAGTTGAGTCAGCAGCTTGACAGACCAAGAAAGTCCAAATCTGTAGTGAGGGTGTCCTGAGACTAACAGATGGAACAAGTTCAACTCTCACCCCTGAAAGAGCTTCTCCCATATACCCAGGGAGGGCAAGGACATGGAGTCATAATGGATTCTGTTCAAGACCTCTACAGCTGGTGTAGACTCAAGACGCTGTGACTGAAGTTCAGTCTGTTGTGGATACCAGCAGTGAAGAAAACTGTCAAGTTAAAGTAAGGAGCCATTCATGCAATGCTAGTTGGTGGATATCCAGATTTAACTGATACATACGAACAAGCCAGGAATGCAGCAGCTGCAGCAGTCACCAAAATAAAGGACCAGGAGTGGAAGGAGTTTGATGAGACCATGGGAAGTGTCTTTTAGAGGGCCTCAAAGACATTGTAGCAGACCATTCACTTACTCAGAGGTGAGGAATGGGATACTGCCCAGGCTGTTCTCACTAGGGATGAAGAAACACAGACCTTGACTGAGGACATACCAGAAGGTATATGGAACACTTTGAGGCATTCCTGAACCTGTTGGGCATATTCTCATTTGAGGAGGAGGTACCAGAAACAAATAGAGAAACTAGACCATTCCTACAGATGAGTTTGCCATGGCAAGAGTTACTGAAGCAAATGAAATTCAGCTGGAAATGCTGAAGGTGCTGGATATTGTTGGGGTGTCATGTTTTGCTGAAGAGAGGGACAAACAGTACTTTCATATCACCAAACTGGGGTGATAGCCCTGTTTTCATGATGGCATTTCCAGTTATAGGGAAATCAAAGAACAACCTCTTGAGAACACCTAGTCAAAGCTGGCTAGAAAGCAGAGTCCTTTTGATAGAAGAGGAACCAGTTCAGGAGAAGTAATGTAGACTCCACCCTTACTGTGGAAGAGTATATCAGCTTGTTGCCCTTGTATGGGTAGTAGAGGGATTATGGGGTTCACCAATATGGTCTACTTGTATTCTGTGGACTTGGAGTTTGTACATAGCCATGTACACAAGAATGCCTTAAAATGCCTTGAGAGAGGTGCTACAGCAGTATGGTGTCCAAGACCACTGCAACATTAAGATGAATATGTTTAAGATGATTGGAGAATAAGCATTCTTGTGCACAAGAATATAGGGGATGTTCACAACTATTGGCAGTATAGATGCATCAGACTTCTGTCACACTGCATGAAACTCAAGGAGAGGATTATTGATAAATGGATACCCATTGTAGTAGAAAGTAGAAACTAAGATGGGAAATGAGCAGTTCAGATTCATATCAAGATGCAGCATGACTGACCTAATGTCTGAAGTCAGACAAATAGAGGAGAAGAAGCTGGAGATAAGGAAAGAGTCCAACTAGGCATTCCCAGACTCGAAGAAAGCACATAACAAGATCACGAGCAAACTGATTTATGCTGTCCTACAAGTGGGTCAAAATCTCAGAAACATTAGCAGAATTACTATGGACTATATATAAGGACCCAATGACACAAGTATGAATAGTGTTCAGACTCATAAAGGGGTTTCCCAACTCAGGGTTCAGCTCTGAGCCCACTGCTATTCATACTAGTGATGGACTACATTAGCAAACAGGTCAGAGGGGACAAAGCTGCTGTATGAAGATGATGTAACATTACAAACAGACTGTGAATCGGAACTTCAGCAAATGATAAGGGAATGGTATGCAAAAAAATCAGGCACATTAAATGAAATTGAGTACAGACAAGACAGCTGGCATGCCAGCAAATGGGAGAATTTACAGAAAGAAAATAGTAGAACAGGTTAATAGCTTCATGCATCTGGAAGGGATGGTTGGGAAGAAGGGAAATCTGAATGAGGAAGCCAAAGCTGTACTAGAGTCAGAGGTGTTACAGCCAACTGGCACAGAGTCTGACAGAACAATGCAACAATGCCAAAGGCAATGAAAAGTAAGGTGTACAAAACAGTGGTGCAATCCATACTTCTGTATGGTACAACAACCTGGCAGTGAAGGCAGAGTAGGCAAGGAACCTAGAGGTGACAGAGATGAAGTGCCTGAGATAGGTGATAGGATGCGCACAGTGAGACAGACAAAAAACATCAGAAGCCAAAGTACCTCTATTTTCAGAGAATGTCAAAAATAATGGATTACAGTGCTTTGGTCACATGTGCAGAAAAGCAGAAGATGATTTGGTGAAGAAGATTTGAAAGCGACAGGAAAAAGGCAGGAAGAAATAAGGACATCCAGCATTGAGATGAATAGACTACATAAGAGAAGACCTGAGCGAGTCAGGCATGACTGTCAAAAAAGGTAGGAGGATGGCACTGAATTGAGAAAGGTGACAGCAGTTGACACAACACCCCGACCCTAAGTAGAAAAAAATGGAGAAAAGGAGGTTGATAAAAAGAATGATGTTTAAGGTAAAGGTAGGACTCCACGTGCTCCCTTTCTCTCTTTTCTGTTTATGATTTTTATGGACAGGAAATCAAGGTATACCTTCATACTTTCACAATCTCGAAAACCAAAACAATGTAATCTTAACCGAAATACAAAATAAGCTCTCATGGTGATAAAACTATCAAGATTATAAGCATGCTAACACAAAAGCATTTAAATTATGTCACATATTCTCTACATGCTGTTAAGTTAAAGTATTTGTAATGTAAACAGCAGCCATATGTCACACCAAGTTATATGGTGGAATAATGTAGACAACTGTTGTGAAATATATTAATGAATAAAAAGTAAAGGATATTTCCATCATAAAAAAATTTAAAAAGTACAGATCACAACAGATAATATTCTTGGAAAATAAATTGGTGACTTAAGCAAACCTACTGTAAACAAATTTGGATGAAAACTGCTTTCATAAATGAAAATAAATGGCCCAAGATGTGATTGCACAACATTGGCAAAAAGAAAAAAAAAGTAGTCTTGTAATATGTTTTTAAAAAAACCCAGCTTCGTATGGGTTTGACAAAAATGTTTTTGCTATAATGCAGCTGTCATTGCTACAAAGTATTATGAAGTTATGCTAGCCTGCTTATAATTTGTAGTACCACTGGATATTGGAATTATGTCTTCCTTTTGTCATGGCTTTAGGCAAAGTGTTTAATGTTAAAAGAATGCTTTGCAGTACTGTCGGGTTGGATAATTTCCTCTACCTCAAGCTATAAGAGGTACAATTCTGATGAACAACTATTTTGTATAAATCCTAATTCTGGATTTTGCAGAACAGACAGAATTTTTTCTTTTAATCTCACATGTTGTGTTGAATTTATCATAACCAAATAGTTATTTGTTTTTAAAAAACTAGTCAACAATAATTTAATCTTATTAAAGCAAATACGAGACAGCAAAAGATATGCCATTGTCGACTATGTAAATGTGGTGTGGGGAAGCACTGTGCATGTAGGGTTTTTTATGTATTTTAAAAAAATATTAACATTATGCCCTTCTAGAAGAACGCTTTAGGTGCATTACAAAAATGAAAAATGGTAAAAGAGAAAAAAAGTCAAATTAGACAGCATATATGAAAAAAGTTTATAATTAACTTCTTTCTGGGCTCCGTCAAAGGTCTGTCTAAACAATGAGATCTTAAATATTCACGAAAAGCTAACTCTGAACATCTTTGCAGCTACCAGGAAAGACTGAAAAATAATGTAACTGCATGGGTGAACGGCAGGACATACCATCTTATGACAGGGTCAATGTCTGAAATTAAGGAAGTGACTACTGGAGTACCACAGGAGTCAGTCGTAGATCCAGTAGTTACTGATAAAACAAAGATAGGTGCAGCAGTGGAGGATGGGAGTAGACGTCTAGCAAAGGATTTCAAAAGGAAGAACAAGTAGGCAGAAAGATGGCAGCTGAGGTTCAGTGCAAACAGATACAAAGTGCTGCACTCAGACTACAACAATACTGGTGGTGAATAGGGTTGTGAATTTTTCATGTCAAATGTTCTGGACATGCATGTGAAAGCAAAATGCATGCAGAATAGAAGTGTGCATTAACCTCCCCTCGAGGGGATTGTCATACAATATTAATATTACAGCGTTCATCAAACATATTCTTCAATCTCAGTGACATGTCCCTTAATTCTGGACTATCCAGAAAAATTCTGAACACTTGGCAATCCTTGTTGCGAATTATCAGATGGAGAAGTAGAGCTGATAGCAACAAAGCAGGAAAAGGATCTGGAAGTTTTGGGCACATATGGACTGGACCACCAGGAGCAGAAAGAAATGGCAGTACCACCAGCATACAGAATAATATGTGCATCCTCAGTGGGCTAGATTCCTGAAGCAAAGAGGTATTACTCTACAAAGCCTTGGTCAGATCACACCTTGAGAATTGCATGCAGTTCTGGAGGATATATAAGTAAAGGGACATCAGGATGCTAGAAGCAGCTAGAGTTCTTCTCATTGAAACCAAAAGAGGCAGGAGGGGACAAGATAATCAGCACCCAAGACCATGTCATGGAGATGTGAAAGGGTCATTCTCAACCTCAACAGACAGCAGATTGTAGTAACTAATTAATCCCTGGCTCTCCAAACAGACTTTTCATAGGTAGGGTTGTGGACCTGCGGAATACACTACTGAAACGGATGGCAAAGATGGAATCTACAGAGGTACTAAAAAGTTATGGGACAGGTAGAAAAAAATGGTAAAAGGGACTATAGGAATGGAGTGAAGGTAGACTATTAAGGTAGTTAAAAGGGCAGACTTGCTATGCTCTTTTTATCATTGAACAAATGTAATGTGATGTAATACTGTTACGAGAAAATAAGAGGTTTTCCTGTGAGATATCACTTTATTGTACAGCACCATATGCAATTGTATGCATGCAAGAGCTTGTAATATTGAAATGAAGTAAGGAGAAGTAACAACTACCAGAAAGTCTTGTAAGACATACATTTCTTATCTGCTAAACGGGTTTGCTGAGCATGATGAAGAAAAACAGTTGTGAAGTTCAGTTCTCGCAATGGAATGGATAGTTGTCATGGGAGGCCTGAGTTTGAGGATACTTTCATAAGAAACTGAGTTTACCTATGTTAAAACTGGATCATTGCAATAGAAGTTATATTACTTCGCTTTTTTACATCATAAAACAAACTTGAAATTACTACAGAAGAAGGACAGAAAAAATTGCAGATTGACAAGCCCCCTGAGTTCCCATATGGGAGGTTTTGCCACCTATACCTATTAATTTATATATGCTTACTTCATGGTTACACAACAGGGAGGAAAAGCAAAAAAAAAAATTGCTTCAGAGCACCCAAGTCCTACACAATATAAGCAGATTAGCCTTCAAGAAACAGCAATTAAATATGACAAAAAGGTAAGATAGCCAAGAAAATGTTTTAACAGATGACACATTGAACCAGAATTTTACCTTCTATGATGTCATGAAAGTGTGAAAAGATTAAATACACACTACAGCATTGAAATACTTGTGGTCCAAATAAAGAGATGTTTAAGCTAATTAAGGTGGATTAAGGTTGTCATTTGCTAACAGGCTACATCCTTGAGTTTTAAGATTGATTGCTCTTTCCACTTCCATTCTAAGTGATCATGAGCAAGTCACTGAATTTAATAATATCTACTCACAATTCTATAGTACCATTAATCAGTAATGGGATACCTCCAAACAGACACCAGCAGAAATAAAAATACATCCTTAACAACAACAACAAAAAAAACATATCCTGAAAGGCAACAGTTCGTGTCCAATCATCTACCAACAGCAAAAGCACCAGACTTTATTCAAATTCTAAACACAGTATAATTAACATTCCAAAGAAAAGTAAATAGCTTATCTGCAAAATATTATTACATATTTAAAGAGCACACTAACATACTTCCAATTAAAGCTCTGTGCCAGTGATTCAGCCCCATTAGTTGCAGATCCTCAAAGGAGAATTATGTTCCATTTCAGGAAAAAAGAGAAAGAACCTAAACCACAAAAACAGACATAACAGGAAAGATGAGATCAACTTCATAGGTAATCTTTGATTATGATACTACCCAACCACAATCAGTCAGATCAGGTCAGAATACATATAAGCACGAAACGTGCTAACAAAGGAGTTGAAAGATAAAGCCACTATCAAGACACCAACAACTGAGAGTGATCAAAGCAGACATAATGGTATAACAATACTTACATGTAGCACAGCAGAACAATGGTTAGTGTTGCTTTATCATACAGCTTGGTTCTTCACTCTTGTTCATTACTGAGGTACCTTCTGTGAGGAGCATACACATCCTGCCTGTGGCATATGGGTTTTTGCCAGATGCTTCAGTATCCTACCCATCCCAGTGACTTGTCATAGGTGAATTGGTAATCCTCCAAACTGCCACATGTGTGCATACCAAGTGTGAGTGAATCACATTTGAGGATGGCCAGATGCCTGTGCAAAACTAGTTTCTTTGCTTTGCACCCACTGAGTGCTAGAATAGGTTCAGGGTTTCCTATGATCCTTAAATGAATAAAGCAAGTTATCAGAAAAATTAATGAATAAATCATATTTTTTCACATGCAGTGATCCTAATCTATGGGAACAGGAATATGTAATCACACTGAAAATCACACTGAAAAAATAGTACTTGACGTACTACTATAGCCTGGACTAATCTTAACCAAGACAAGGTATAAATTTGACAAGTCTACCCTAGACATTTATATGTTTATCTTTCGAGTAAAAACATCTCCCAAGCCCAATGAGGTAAAACCTTTAAAAGGCAAACAGCTTGTGCTGATGGCATAGAGGGATACAGCCCTGACTGCAGCCCACATGCCTTAAGTTTGATTAGCAGCTCAAGCACTTGATACAGGCAGGGACAATGGGCAACTCTGTCCTGGGAGCAACAGCATGCTGAATGGAACACTCAATGATCCCTGGTGAAGGCCATGAATCAGAGAGGTCACCAGGCTAACCATGCAGGAGATGTCAGAAGAATGTATGCCCTACAGGTCCAGGCAGGCACATCCTGAGGCCACACCTCAATGTTTGCCCAGTCTAACAGCATATGCATTACAAGAACAGAGGGAGAGAATAGGACTTAAAATTAAAACACTCATTGAGAGCCATGGTATGAGAGTTCCTCTACTGGCTCATCTTGTTCTGCAGTGCTTGGATGGTTTTAACCACTAAGAGCCTGTATATAGTGATTTGGGCCTCCACATGCAGGTCCTCCCCAGATAAAGGGACATTTCCAGTGCCGGTCACACCAGGGAGATGTTGAGGTAAAGAAGTTCCAGAAATGGGATTACAGGATGCACCCAATGGGGTAACCTTTCTCAAACTAACATACCCCCCCCTGCAAATATACACACACACACACACACACACACACACACACACACACACACACACACACACACACACACACGCACAAAAACTTTAGAAGCTTCCTAAATAACATACACCCTCCTGATAAATGGGTTGTGTTGTGTGGAAAGGCTTATAAAGGCCCTGGTGGAAATTAGCCTAGTATATACCTATGAACCTATGAACACTGTCAGATGCTGAGAACCAAAATGAGCCACAAAAGACAAACATCTCAAAGTAACACAAATGAAGTCAAAAGCTTGCTAGGGATGGCAAATTACAGTTTGCTTTTTATCCTTATCCCCCCTTCGCAGTGATCATCTACCCATATCTCCCTGGCCACTCTACTGACACACTCATTTCCTGATGATGACAGCCCTATCACACATTTGCTCCTCCAGAGGCAGAGTCAAGTTAACCAGAAGTGGCAATTGTCATTTGCATGGTAGGGATTGGGTCCCCCTCTCTTAACCTCACCCATCAGCAGCTTGAAAGCTCCAACATAACTGCCTTGCAGACACCGCATGCCTACTATCACACATGCCAACACCCCCATAAGTGGGACACTGCTGTGCACAGTGGAGTTACTACAGTTATTGCCAATGAAATAAGCAAAACTTCCTCCCTCCCTTCACAATGGGTGATCTGGTATCAGCTACTCACCCATATCCTTCCCTTGCTCAATTGCCCTAAATTATATGATATTAATCAAGCACAGGTTGCCTGAGTCATAGTCAGGGCTTTATCCCTCTATGCCACAGGCTTGGTCCCATTGCAGTTCACTTTTTTGTTAAAAAATTTCAGCACAATAAAATAAAGAGGAGTGATTTTTCACATGAACATCAGATGACAACATAAAGGATGTTTTGTAAGAAGAAAACACAATAAAGTATGCACACCACTTGAAGATGATGGCAGTACTGCACCTAGATAAACTGAACTAAGTAAAACACCAACTTGAGCAAAGAAAATTGCAGTTTATTTCAGTAAGATAGTTATATAAGTAAAGAAAATTATTCCAAGTATAAAACACACTGGCAATAGTGTGGTTATCTGAACATTTCCACATTTACTTGTTTTGGAAAACATTCACCTTAATAACAGTCCACAAATTATTTGTGGCCATTTTCAGTAACTAAGTGTAAACCATCACCGAAGAAAAAAAAGATGGTGTATTTGAACTAGTCAAATTATATATTACTCAAAACTGGACAGACAGATCTAAATTAAACTGGGGAAAATTTATGAATATGGCCCACACGTACATAATCTCACACAAACTCATGATTAATGATAAAAAGAAACTAATACAATTCCTAAAAATATGGAAAAATATCTTAGACCACATATTAGAATAATAAATATCTATGTTATAACTATGTAATTGCCCGCATTATTTGGTATGAAAGACCCTCTCTCTAATAACTTTGAAATAAAATCTCTAAACAGCATAATTCATTGAAAAATAATAAGAAGTTATGTACCTACCATAACGTTCCATGTTAGTTGTCTTCTCTCACCTTCTTTCTTGCTGGATGGGTTCGGAGCTGATCCTCGGCTCCGACTTGGCACTTGCTAAGCTCGAGAGCTAATTTTACCAGCTCGAGGCAACCCTATATCCCATGATGCAAGGCGGAGACTACCCAGATCTCGTTTGGTAGCTAAAGAAATAGTAATATATTCTTCCAACTGTAGAGGAGGAAGAAAAGGTAACAATACTAAATAACATCATAATCCTCTAGAAAGGATCAACCTAATCTAGTGACACTAGAAGCTGAATAGCTAGAAAAGGAATAAAACCTCTTAATAGAAGAGGCATAATCTTCTCGGTCTGACCAGGCTAGGGGCATGGAGGGGGACTTAAGAAAGAAGGCGAGAAGACAACTAACATGGAACGCGTTATGGTAGGTACATAACTTCTTAATGTTAAGTTGTCAATCTCGCCTTCATTCTTGCTGGATGGGACCGCGTCCCTAGCACCTCTATCCTGGGTGGCTCAATGGAACAGACTCTTGAGAACGGTGGAACCAAAATTCGCTCTGTCTCTGGAGGCCAAGTCTAATTTGTAATGTGAAACAAAGGTATGAGGAGAGGCCCATGTGGCTGCTGCACAAATAGTGTCTATTGGAAGTCTAGCTTGAAAAGCTGTCGATGTAGCTAGAGCTCTGGTAGAATGGGCTTTTGGCTTAGAAATCAACTCTTTGCCTCTGAGCTGATAAATGTAAGTAATCACAGAAGACAGCCATCTAGATAAAGTCACCTTAGAAACTGGAAGGCCTTTCCTGTTCTCTGCATAGGATAGAAACAGTTGATCAGATTTCCTAAAAAGTTTAGTTTTGTCCAGATAATATCTGAGCTGGCGGTGAACATCAAGACAATGTAACTTTTGTTCCGCTCTATCAGAATAATTCGGGAAAAACACTGGAAGATCAATGGATTGATTTAAGTTCATCTGCGATGCCACTTTTGGTAAGAAAGACGGATTAGTCCTTAGAGATACCCTATCTTTGTGGAAGATTAAGTAGGGAGGACGAATGCAGAGAGCATGAAGCTCAGATACTCTCCTGGCAGAAGTAATGGCGACTAGAAAAAGTGTCTTCCAAGAAAGAAATTTCAAAGAACAGGCAGCCGTAGGTTCGAAAGGGGGAAGAATCAAGGATGTTAAAATTAAATTTAGATCCCACTGTGGTGGGGGGTCTCTAATCGGAGGTTTAAGTAAAAAGATACCTCAAAGGAATGCCTTGCAAAGTTTATGTGACATAATGTTGTGGTCCAAAAGGCCTATATGAAAATTCGAAATGGCTGCCAGCTGAACTTTTACTGTGGAGGAAGAGGATCCTGAATGAAAAATCTCAGCTAGGAAGTCCAAGACCGAATGAATCGGAGCAGTATAGGGGTCTATGTTCCTAGCTTTTGCCCAGAAGGAGAAACGTCGCCATTTACTAGTGTAAATCTTTCTGGTAGAAGATTTTAGGGAAGCTACTATGATATCCCAGACGGGATTAGAAATCATAGGAAGCCTGGCTAAGGATGGAAGTGGAGCAACCAAGCAGTGAGGTTGAGAGACGGTATGGATTGGTGCAGCTGCCCCGACTGGTGGGTCAGAAGATCTGGAACCGGGTCCAGATGCCATGGCTGTACCAAGAGATAACGATGTAGGAACGGAAACCATATCTGTCGAGGCCAATAAGGGGCAATGAGAATCAACTTGGCTCTCAAGGCGATTGCTTTCTGAATTAGTTGAGGTATCAGCGGAAAAGGGGGAAAGGCATAAAGAAGTCCCCGGGACCAATCTTGGGTTAGAGCGTCTGTGGGGGGAAGGCCTGGAAGGGGGAAGAGAGAGAAGAAGTCTGGGCATTTGCTGTTTTGAGGTGTAGCGAAAAGGTCGCAGCAAGGAAGGCCCCACTTCTGAAAAATCTCTTCCGTCACTGATTGTTTGAGAGACCACTCGTGAGGCATGAGAATAGCTCTGCTCAATCTGTCCGCTATGATGTTGGATTTCCCGGGGATATGCATTGCTATCAGAAACCGCTGAGAAGAGATTGCCCATTGCCAAAGTCTGAGAGCCTCTCGACACAGTGGATAGGACTTGGTTCCGCCTTGTTTGTTGATATACCACACTACAGACATATTGTCCATTTGGACTGCAATAGTTCCCAGGGGAAGAGAGTCGTTGAGGGCTTGCAACGTTAAAAGCACCGCTCTCATCTCCAGGACATTTATGTGCAGATGGTATTCGAAAGGTTGCCAAGTGCCATGGACCATTCTGCCCTGATAATGCCCCCCCCACACCCGATCAGGGAGGCGTCTGATGTAACCATGGCAACCGGGGCAGGAGGAACAAAGGGTCTGCCCTGATGGACTTGAGGGGACGATATCCACCAGGTCAGATGCCTTTTGCAAGTTGGAGTTATTGTGATCTTGTGACGCATGGGAAGTTGTTGAAAAGACCATTGGGTGAATAGCATCCATTGTAGAAGACGCATGTAAAAGCGGGCAAAGGGAAGAAGTGTTATGGCGGCCCCCATAAGACCCAATACTTTCAGAGCAAATCTGGCCTGAATTTTGTTGCTGAGAAGAATCACCTGGACGTGACTTTGAATGTTCAAGATCCTTTGGTCTGTTAACTTTGCTGAAAGTTGTACAGTGTCCAATTTTGCACCTATAAAAGTAATAGATTGACAAGGCGACAAGGCAGATTTTTCGAAATTTATAGAAATCCCTAGCCCTCTGCAAATGTGAATGGTGTAATCTCTGGCTTGGAGAAGTTGATGCCTGGTGGTGGCAGTGAGGAGCCAGTCATCTAGATATGGAAACACCTGGAATCCTTGACATATCAGGTGAGCTGTAACCGCTGCCATACATTTGGTGAACACTCTGGGGGCTGTAGTGAGTCCAAAGGGCAGGGCCCTGAATTGGAAGTGACTGGTCCCCAGCCAAAAGCGGAGAAATCTTCTGGAGCGTCTGTGAATTTTTATGTGATAGTACGCATCCTGAAGATCTATCGAGCACATCCAATTGTCCTTGCCCAGAAAGGGTAGAATGGACTGAAGCGTGACCATCCGGAATCTTGATTTCTTTTACAAACTTGTTTAGTTTGCTCAGATCTAATATTGGTCTCCAGTCCCCTGTCTTTTTTGGAACTAAAAAGAACCTTGAGTAGATTCCGGATCCTATTTGGTCCGCTGGGACTGGCTGGATGGCTCTTTTTGCTAGCAGTTTTGATATTTCTAGTACTGCTAGTTCCCTTAGACCGGGTGGAACGTCTGGAAGAGTTCCCTTTTGCTGAATTGGGGTTTGAATAAAGGGAATTTTGTAACCCTCGGATATAATCGACTGTACCCATTTGTCTTGAGAAAGGGAAAGCCAGGCTATTGGGTACAGCGATAATCTTCCCCCGACTGCCTCTGAAGGTGGACAATTGGGCAACATCTCAGGGATGCTGGAAGGGTTTGTCAGAAAGAGGCTCTCTGCTACCCTGATTCTGCGGACCCCCTCTGCCCCTAGGGTGGCGTCTATTATTGTTACCCCCTCTGCCTCTGGGGGTAAACTGACTTTGTGCATCAGGCGTGACTCCTTGAGATTTGCGGAACCACATTTTCCCTCCCTTCTGTCCTTTGGGGTAAGGTCTTGAAGGGGTGGAGAAACGGACTCCTACGGCAGAAAGAGTCTTGCCATCTTGTTCGCATCTAGTCAAAGTGTCTTTTACTTGAGGTCCGAACAAGGTCGAACCATCAAAAGGGGAGTTTGTGAAGGACGCCTTGAAGGGGTCTGCAAAATTCCAAAGCCGCATCCAGGACTGACGCCTTAAAGCCACTCCTGTGCCTGCGGCCCTACTCGCTCCATCGGCTGCATAGGAAATGTGCCACATAGAGGAGTTAACAATGGAGTTAAGGATTCCTAGCTGTGAGCTAATCTTATCCTGAGACCCAGCAGCTGACGGATCCTGTAAAACTTCTCCCAACTCTTTAAGAACATCTCTTTGAAGGCGGGTGAAGTGGCACAAGTAGTTCAGCGATCCCATGGCAAAAGTCGCTGAAGAAAAAATCCGCTTGCCATACCTGTCCATAGTCCTAGAATCCTTGTTAGGAGGATGGACAGGTACTGAAGGATCAGCTAGTTCCTTCTTGGTGGCAGCAGCCACCACCATGGCATCAACTGGGACACCCTTTGTCAAATATTGTCTATCTGGTGGGGCTGTAATGAATTTAGAAGGCCTCCTAGGAATAGGTTCCACCGAATCAGGAGCCATCCACGCCTTCTGAGCCACTACATCCATAAGAGGGTCGAAAGGCGGAGACACCCAGGAGGTGGAGGGTCGAGATCCGAACGCCTCCAGGTATACTGACTCATCCTCGGAAGGATTAAGGGAGGGCCAGTTCCCCCTCTGCTTAAGGAGTTCAAGGATGTCTGAGAAAGAGACATCCTCAGAGGAGGACCTTGGGGATCCCTCCGACTCATCCCGGTCAGTATCAGATGTAATAGATTCGGGGGAGTCTAGATGTTTCCTCTTACATGTCCTCTTACGCGGAGGTTCACCTGACGGATCAGGAGAAGCCTCGGAAGAGGAAGATATTCCCAATGGGGAAACCTGAGGCGTTGGATCTCTGGGTCCGGGAGCAAGAGAGTGGGAAGAGACGTCAGCAGGCACTGTAGTGGGAGGAGCTGATGGAATTGTCTGTTGACTAAGCCCAGGGGCTAGTACACTCCTCATCACCTCGAAGGCTCCCCCATCAGAGAGACCAGAAGGTTCCCGCTCTGAAGAGATAGGAACTCCAGGCCTCACCGAGAGGGAAGGCTCCAAGGCAGATGTCGGGGCTGAGCTCACCAACGCCGAAGCCCCGAGAGGGAGAATGGGGTCGGACAAGGGTCCGATGCCACTCGCCCCCTCGGAGCCGACGAGAGAGACCAGACGCCCAGATCCCTCCAATGAAGGTCTCAAGGAGGAAATCGGAGCAGAGGACGACGGAGCCGAAAGGGGTGGTATCGGCTCCGAAGCTACAATGGTCACGGTTCTGAGGAGCTCCGGCTCCGAGCTCTGTAAGAGAGTCGAAGGAGGAATGTTTGGTGGATGTGAAATAGCTACCGTCTGTTGAGATGGGCTTTGGAGCATTTGGGCCAATGCCTGAGACTTTAATAGTCTACTCACCACTCTCTCGAGGTCGTGATCAGACAGCCTGGATGACCGAGAAGAATGGCTCCAATGGCTCCGCTCCGAGAGCAAGGGTGATCTCGGAGCCGAATGTATCGACTCTAATGAGGGGGATCGAGATCTCTTTTTAGAGATCGATGGAGCCAAAGGAGCCGAGGATACGTCGGCTCCAGCCGGAGCCGACACTGAATGTCCAGATTGGGCAGTATCGGCGCCGGATGGAGCTGATACTGTGACTGCTATAATGGAAGGATCGGCTCCGGCCGGAGCCGATCTCGACACTGGAGAAGATAAACCAGTAGCCGACGGCTTGGAACTTTCAGCCGAAGGCTTGATAGGTTTCGAGGGCTTCCCCGGCGCTGACTTAGTCGGGGAGCTCTCAGGCTTTAATAAGCCCCTCAATATCAATTTATTTCTGCGCTCCTGCAGGACTCTTGGGCTGAAGGCATGACAGATAGCACAAGAGTCCTGCAGGTGCAGAGGTCCCAGGCAGTAAACACAAGAAGTGTGACCGTCTGTCAGAGACATCTTCTGACAGCACGAGTCACACTTCTTGAAGCCTGAGACCTTTGTGTCCTTCGACATAGCTGTGTCGAGGAAACACAAGTTGTCAAAAACAAAACACCAACACACACACACAAAAAACACCCAATCCAAAAATCTAAATTCAACAGGGATACAACACAGTTAGACACAAACAATCCCTGACAGGAAAAATTTAGGAAGGGGAAGACCTAAGGCCTAACCTAGGGAAAGGGGATAAATAACCCGAAAAAAAGGGAACACTAACGGGAATAAGGTTAAAGTAAGCGTTAAGGTTAACAAAAAACAACTATAGTTATGAAAATTAAAGGGGTGAGACTAAAGTCTTATTATTCAGAAACTTACCTGGAGCTGGTAAAAAAAGGCACCTCGTTAGCGAAGCGGCAAACGAGATCTGGGAAGTCTCCGCCTTGCATCATGGGATATAGGGTTGCCTCGAGCTGGTAAAATTAGCTCTCGAGCTTAGCAAGTGCCGAGTCGGAGCCGAGGATCGGCTCCGAACCCATCCAGCAAGAATGAAGGCGAGATTGACAACTTAACATCATATGATTAGTAAAAGTTTATCTCTCAACTATTAGTGGCACTATTTGTACAGTTGTAAATAGTTGAGTTCAAACGTTTAATTTACTTCTTATATTATCAACTGGTCACCTTTTGTTTCCTAATATTATGTTTATATTACCTCAGTTTATTTAGATAAATGTCTTATTGTGTTGGCTAATGTAATTTACTATACAGTAGATAACCAGTTATTTTTTCTTCTGTCATGACAGGATGATATAGGCAATTTATGTTAAATGTCTGTATAATGTTTTTCATTTTCTATCATTGTATACTGTTTTTTTTTTGTCATTGTTGTTAACATTTAAATCTGAAAATGCAATAAAATATAAGTTGGAAAAAAAAAAAGAAAAAATATGGTGACTAATTAAGGGTACAAAAAGATACAAAAAAGGAAATAACATTGTAGTGTAATTTCAAGATATTGATCTTCAGAAGCAGGTACCAGAGAAGTGTGAGAAGTTATCAAAAACAATATGTAAATATAATAGCTGAATGTACATTTCTCAAAGAACTCATGTTGGCAGAGATGTAGGACGAAATTGAAAAGGGTCCCTTATTACAGAATATGAAACTATATTGCATCAATAAGATCAATATAGATGCACCTTAACTTAAAACATATGAACACTGCAAGGAATATATCACCATTCCAGTGTCATGAAAGTACATTATTAAATGCGCAAACACAATCACATCTCCTTCATTATAAAAAAAGAGATAGAGATAGTGCAGAAGATTCATCTACGAGTTACAAAAAACTAAAACACAAGTAAGGGAAAACATTTAGTTCCCAGATATTAGCAGTATGATAGAAAGTATGCCAGAGAGCTATTTTGCTGTTTTGTTTAAGTAAATGCAAATACCAGTGCTCTAGTACAAGTGCCACAAGTAACAGAAGCTATCTGGACAGGTTTAATATACATTTATATGGGCAACAACACTGACTATTTTGTTCATGGCTGATGAATACTTAATATCCCATAATAGACCAAATACAGTCATTAGCAGACAAAACTGCCAACAGATATTAACTGTTAACTACTATTAAGCATTAATAGGCAAAATCTTCTAAATGTTTGATATTCCTATCTCCATCAGGTTAAGTGATCTATCATCTTTTTTAATAGTAACTAGTTTAAACAATTTTGCATTAACTTTGCCCTCAGTTACAGAAGTGCAAATCCATCACAACTGCAGGCTAATAGCATTGTAGAGCAGTTTATGCAAATATAAGCAAGAAAGAATTTCAAACATTAAAGAAATTTACACCATGCTAAGAGAATGCAGAAACATAAACCACCCTAAAGCTTGAGTTTCCTCAGCAAGTCTTATGTTTAATTACAACTCTAGTAACAATTTACCTTCAGTGTTTCAGTTGAGATTTAAACCATATGAACTACTTAGACAGTCATCACAAAAACAAAATTAAGTTCTATACAGATGGGAAGAGATGGACCAAGATGTACAAACATGAAGTAGGACAGTTAGTGTCACTCAAACAAGTGGACTAGAAAACACTCACCTCTTCTGCAGCCACAATTTTGTTAGGTGCCATGATCAAAATTAAAAGTGGCAGACATCTTAGACAAGGTTTTTTTTTTTTTTTTTTTGGAAATCCTTCTTCAATTGCAACAATCTAAACAGTCTTTGGCAAATGTCACTGCACCTTACCTTGTGTTTGGAGCAGACTGTGCCCCTAATCTCTCTTATACTGACATACAAATTATAACCAGATTATTCAAGACAGAGGCAATTATATTTCAAACTGTGCTGTGAGATTCTCCTTCTTCTTTTGGCTTTTCCTGTTAGGGGTCATCACAGTAGAACAATGGTCCACAGAACAATTGGCAGTGGAGTTTTATGGTGTCAAGTTGCCAGCCCAGTGCCCAACCTTCCACAGAAGGCACACACACGCACACACTCACACCTAGGGCCAGCATGTCTTTGGGATGTGGGAGGAAACCGGAGAACCCAGAAGAAACCCACGCAACTGCAGGCGGACATGCAGACTCCACACAGAAGGCATCCCAGCCAAGAATCGAACCAGAGAACCTCTTGCTGTGAGGCAGCAACGTTAGCTGCTGCACCACCGTGGCAATTTTCCATGCAAGTTTCTCACAGAATGAATAACTCTGAAGGCAGGTTATTATGATCTGGTGCATTTCTATGCAGGGATTTTGAGGTTCCACTATCTAATCCTTGTATTCCATTAATTTCAGCCGTAGAATGTGTTTACTGTTACTGCAGTAGACTGTGGAGATTAGCATGGACAAAAGTGTACAATAATCTTTGACTTACAGTGCATTGAAAAAAAAAAGCACTCATGACATTTTATGTATGAACTGTATTAAAAGTTGCTTTGTGTTAGCAACATTCTTTCTAGAAGGAGTAAATGAGATGTGATAAAATGGTTCAGTAAGTGTTCAGCACACTGTATTAAGTCTGGTGCCTCATTGTAGCATTTGGTAAAAGTAGGATGTTGGAAATGATAACCAGCCAGAAGGGGGTCATACTCACTATCCCAATACCTCCTAGCCACACTGTGAACACTCAGAGTTAGATAGAGTCTATAAGTAGCATGTTTTTCCCTGTGAAGTTTCAAACCCATTCCACATGCAATAACTTACATTACTAACAAACCAAAGAGTAGGTCAAATGTTCCAAAAGGAAAACCAAATAAACAAAAAAAAAGAAACACTCCATAAGAGGTACCTGACAAAATGTAATGATTTAACACCTTCATACCTGTTGCAAGAACTTAATCAGAATAAAAGACATCCCTGTAAAACAAGCTTAAATATGCTAAAAAGGAAGGAATTGTTAATGCTTCAACCTATCAGATCTCTTTAAAGTTGAGCAAGAGAGAAACAAATTCATTCAAGCCAGCTAAAACATCAGAGTTTAAAAAAGATTTACTGTGACAATTCCCTACAGAGTAAGGTAGTTACCCCCTCCCTGATGCCCTGGAAGTCCTTTGCTAATACAAAAAATAAACTTTTTTAAATCCTCTGAAGAACTATAATGTTTAAATAAAGCATTATTTTCATCACCATTTCTAATGGAATGTATATGTTCATAGATTCTTTTATTTAATCTTATCTCAGTTTTTCCAATATAAAAACCAGGACATGAAGAGCAAATGCCATGTATACCATGCCAGTAGTGTTGCAAGAATATCTGTCTTGGTAAGGAATAACTCTGGGATGGTTCAGAATAACCATGTGTGGTCCCACAAAGATGTAACAACACTGACTACATTCACCAACTTGCTCATATGACTAAGGGTAGACGGAGTGGCCATCCTGTGCTCAAAAGAGGTACCAACATTGTTTAATAACTTATATACAAAAGATGGTTTTGTGCCAAATTCCTGTTAAACATACCTTTTTAACATATTTCAGCTTGTATTACAGGGTTATCTTTGATTCGGCTTAAGTTTGTAATTTTCTTGTCAGAAAGCACTAAATCATTACATTTTGTCAAGTACTTCTTGTGGTGTTTTTTTGTTTGTTTATTTTTCTTTTTGGAACATTTGACACGCTCCTTGGTTTGTTTGTGCTAGTTCTTGTTTTTGTTTTTTTTTTACATCCAGGATGATCATGTCATTCCAAGATTTGTTTGGCAGTTCCAATTCTGCACATTTAATGCCTTCAACTGATGTGAAGGTAACAAGCATAGTGGATTTACAACTTTGATTGTCCCTGATGGTATGATTTCATTTTGTTACCCAGTTGTCAGCCTTTTTTAATGCAAGAAATTTTAATTCTCATACTGGAAACTTCAGTACATGGGCTAATAATTTCTGTTCTGCATGTCCTGTTTTTTATATTGGAAAAACAGGAGAAGATTAAATAAAAGAATCTATGAACATTTACACTCCATCAAAAAAGGTGATGAAAGAGGACATGGCCAAGATGACTAGCTGACAGCAGGAACTGGTAAAAGCTCTATGACTGAAATATTTTCTCTGACAGGAAATATAATCAAAAATTAAAATATTGAGATATTTTTAGTTAATTTTATTCACTAATGGGCAGAGAAAAGATTTATAGCTTCAAGTTCTTCAAAAGCTGTAATGTTCCTGTCAGAATTTTAACTGGTTGGTTAAGACAGAAGAGACTTCAACAGGAGCCACTCAAGAAAGCTTTTATATTATGCTGTTGAAAACTGTCGACAGCGTAATAATCAACACAAAAATGTTGAAACCTCCGAACATCGAACACACAAAAAAAAAAGCACCCAAACACAACACAAATTGCTCTATGAAGGGGGGCAAGCCCCCCTGCACCCCCCACACCCCCCGCTACTTAAATATACTAACTTCGAGATCGCACTACATTGCAGTAAATGGAAATCTCCCCTTACAGAGATTTCCATTTACACGCACAATGACTTTCGCTTTTGACATTTTGGTGCCGACAATATTAGCTTCGTTATTGTCGGCCTTCAACAGGGTGAAGTAGACCCCTCAAGAAATGGTACTCAAAATTCTTGTGTTAAAAAGACATCCAGTCAATAATATCCAGTATACAGGATGTACTACTTAAAATGGACAAACTGGATACCAACACACAGAAAGTTTCAAAGAAGAGTCCAGAAAGAAGATGGAATATTTAGAAATGCTTATGAAACAACAAAGTATACAAATCAGCAGTGTGGAAGAAACTTTAAATGATTATGAAGGGAGAATAGCTGAAGGTGCATCTCAGACTGAATTTCTTTTAACTCATTCACTCCAATAGAGCTCAGGAAGTTTGCACAGTAACTTCCAATGGGCGGAGCCTATGCCTTTTGACTGAATCAAATTATGTCCTCATATTTCAAACAAATGGTCATATCTCTGGAATCAGAGGAGTTATGAAAGAAATATAAATGGCAAATCCTTCAGCACAAACAATTTTTATAGTGGTAGTAGTCTTTAGGTTCTAGGTCTAAAACTGAATTTTGTAAGTCACAGTAAACACAGCCCCCTGGATTCACAAAAGCTTGCACAGAGTGCAAGATTAGCGTAGGAGCTCACGCCGGCAATATGTCTGCCATGCGATCCAGGAAGGGGCATGCACGAGAGCTGCTAAAGCTAGTCTTGCACGGACAGCATCATGGTATCCAAATTACCTCATTTGCTGGTGAAAGCCATGCAAATGAGGTAAATTTGCGATCCAGCAAGCACTAACTGTCCGTGGAAGATTAGTGTTATCTGCAGAAATGTACTCCGTTCGTAACGGAGTACATTTCTGCAAATAGCTAAATGGAGCTATGACAGCTCCAAATAAAGGATGCATACAGTTGAGGAAGTATGCCAATGGCCAAATATAAGGCCATTGGCAGTGCAAAATGTTTAAAAACATGAAAATGTAACTTTATTTTTTTCCCCCGATCTCCGATGTTTAAGCATAGCGCAACACCGCTCAAACGTGCGGCGCTTAAAAAAACAAGAAAATCATTTAAAAAAAGCCAAAAATAGGCATTTTCACTAAAAAGCTTATTCTGCCTTGCAGGTGAGTGGCATGCTGAAGACAACATGGCTACTGGCTAGTGGTTGCTAAGGGGGGGAAGCTCAGTGTGAGAGATGTAACCATGCATTACTAGGCAATCCTATGCAAATGAGGATAAGGATAGTGAATCCCAATTTTCCCCAGCATGTGAGGCATGTCCCAAGAGTGTAAGATTAGGAGTAGGTGAGTAGAAGACTAGAATATAGGTGACATCATGAGGGGGTGTGTCAGACAGGCTGTAAGCTAATTGGAGCACAGTGGCTCGTGTTTGCCCTGAGTTGCTCAGGATTGCAAAGAGACATGTCTACAGGCATCCTATTTGAAAACCTCAAACCCAAGGTGCACACTGTTAAAAGATAGGAAAGTCCTTGCAAACATGCACACAGCGTGTGCACGCATTTGCACGCGTTTGCGCTGTGCTGCCCCGGGCGGAAACAGAAAGGCAAAAGGAAGGAAAAGAAGTAGTAGGAAGTTAACCAAGGAGAACTAGCAGAGCTGCCATGTGAAATATATCAGAAGCAGCCAATTGCACAGGCAGCAGACTAGCCCAGCCCAGCACTTTAAACTCTGCAAACACCATTCCCCCCTGTTTTTTCTCAAGAACTCTGCAACACTGCAGTATACAAAGAGGGAAAGCTTAAAAAGCTTAAGTCAGACAAAATGTTAGGGGCTGCTCTTGCTATCATAAACCAACACGTGCAAGGTGCTGAGGGTGGTGATGTTGTGAATGCTGCTGAGCAACCCACAGTGAGGAGATGGAGAAGAGTGTACAGACCCAGGGTAACCTACCACGGGCTACATGAGCTGGAGATAGTGGAGCACTATAGGATGGACAGTGACCTCCTACAGCAAATTGTTGAGCTGTGCCGGCCACGCCTCACACACAGAACCAACAGTGGATACCAAGGTATGTGTTGGCCTAAGAATACTAGCTAAAGGTACCTTCCAAAGACTAACTGGTGATATGATGGGGATTTCACAGGCATCAGCATCCAGGGTACTCCACCATTTCCTGGATGCTATGTCAGCACAAGGTGAGCATGTATATTTCCACAACACCCGTGAGGCATTGGCAGGCAATATGTGTCTTTTCCACCAAACAGCAGAATAGCCTGAGGTAGTGAATGCAATAGACTGCACGCACATACGCATCAAAGCACCACTCGGTGAGTGGGGTAGGGTCTACATCAACCGCAAGGGCTTCCCCTCCATCAACTGCCAGTTTGTGTGCGATGCCCAGGGCATAATAATGAATGTGTGTGCAGGATGCCCTGGAAGCTATCATGATTCCCACATTTGGCATCTGACCCAGCTGTACCAGTTAGGGGACATTCCCTACAGCTACCTAGTAGTGGATACTGGATACGCACTGGAGCCATGACTGATGACACCCATCAGAAATGCACACACATCTGAACAAGAACTCCATAATGAGGCACACGCACAAACAAGAATCATAATAGAGCATGTGTTTGGGATGCTCAAGTCACGGTTCCGGTGCCTGGACACATCTGGTGGAGCCTTGCAGTACTCACCAACTGCATGTACCCAAATTGTTATGGTATGTGCCATGCTACACAATATGATCCTGCGGAAACAGCTGCAGCAGGAACAGCATGGAGCAGGGCCAAACAGCCCCCCACCATTGCCAAGGCCTGCATAGGCACAGTGTGACTCGGAGGAGGAACAACCTAATCCTGCCCCAGTAGGCAATAGACTGCATGCACATACACATCAAAACACCACCCGGTGAGCGGGGTAGGGTCTACATCAACCGCAAGGGCTTCCCCTCCATCAACTGCCAGTTTGTGTGCAATTCCCAGGGCATAATAATGAATGTGGGTGCTGGATGCCCTGGAAGCTATCACAATTCCCACATTTGGCATCTGACCCAGCTGTACCAGTTATTTGCCAATGGGGACATTCCCTACGGTCATCTAGTAGGGGATGCTGGATATGCACTGGAGCCATGGCTGATGACACCCATCAGAAATGCACACACATCTGAACAAGAACTTCATAATGAGGCACACGCACAAACTTTTAGTTATGTACTCACCATAACTTCAGATGTTAGGGATCCATCTCGCCTACATTCTGACTGATGGGTTCGGAGCCGATCCCTCGGCTCCGACTCGGCACGCTTATGCCAAAGAGCGAAGTCTCTTATTGGCTGAGCTTATTATATCCCAGGATGCACCACTACCATTCCCCCAGATCTAGTTTGTCCGCATACATGCACACATGCATACCCTGCTTATATAACATCGTCAGATGAAACAAGATAAAACAGTAGAACTCAAAACCGTTCAATCTCTTCTGATCTCCAAGGCAGGGGAAGGAGGGTGGGTATTAGGAATGTGAGATGGATCCCAAACATCTGAAGTTATGGTGAGTACATAACTAAAAGATGTTATGTGATCCTATCTCGCCTACATTCTGACTGATGGGACAGCGTCCCTAGCACCTGAATCCTGGGTGGCTCACTGGAAAACACTCCTGAGTACCGTGGAACCAAATGATGCTCGTCCTTTAGATGCCACATCCAATTTGTAGTGGGAAATGAAAGTGTGCGGATTGGACCAAGTAGCCGCAGCACAGATTTCCAATATAGCGAGCTTGGAATGAAAAGCTATAGAAGTAGCCATAGCTCTGGTAGAATGAGCTTTGATAGAAGTTGTAAGTTGCTTATTTAAAGAAGAATAAGCCTGAGTTATGCAATCTCTGATCCATTTTGAGATAGTAGCTTTTGTGATGGTTTGGCCCAGTTTATTATCTGAGAAGGACACAAACAACTGGTCTGACTTACGAAGTTGCTGAGTCCTGTCTAAATAGAAGCGTAATTGCCTGTGAACATCCAATTTATGAAGAGTGTATTCTGCTTCATTGGAGAATTTTGGAAAGAAAACTGGTAGCTCTAGAGATTGTTGTAGGCAGAAACTAGAACAGACCTTTGGGACAAAGGATGGATTAGGCCTAAGTGATACTCTATCCTTGTGGAAAATCAAGTACGGTGGCTTAATAGACAGGGCTTGAAGCTCTGAAACTCTTCTTGCAGAAGTAATTGCAACTAAGAAGGCAGTTTTCCAAGACAGATATTTTAACTCGCATGTAGCAGCCGGTTCAAAACTGGGAGATGTTATTGCGCGAAGCACCAAATCAAGATCCCACGGAGGTGCAGGATGAAAAATTGGGGGTCTTAATAGGCTCGCACCTTTAATGAAAGTTTTGCATAGTCTGCTGCTCATCAAAGGAGGATCCATGGATTCGTGGAATTTAGAGATAGCCAAGTTGGACTTTAATAGTTGAGACAGAAGATCCCTGATTAAACAGGGATGTTAAGAATTTCAAGACCTCTGGGACAGGAGCAGTGATAGGGTCTAAGCCCTTGAGTTGAGCTCCAGATAGCAAACCTCTTCCACTTACTAAGGTACAATTTGTTAGTGGTGGGTTTGTGGGCGAAGATAAAATGTGAACAACTTCCGGTCTAGTGTGTGCCTTCTAACTAAAGTCGGAAGCGGAGGAGCCAAGCTGTCAATTTCAAAGATTGAAGGGACTGATGCCGATGTCCCGACTGATGGATTAACAAGTCCGGAATTAGGTCTAAAGTCCACGGATTGTCCACTGCATGCTTCTTCAGGTAGGGAAACCATACCTGACGAGGCCAGTATGGGGCAATCAGTATCATTGAAGACCCCAGTTGAGAAGCTTTTGAATAACTCTGGGAAGAAGCGGAATTGGAGGAAAGGCATAAAGTAGCCCTGTTGGCCAAGGTTGTGCTAGAGCATCCATGGCTGGTACTCCCTGATGTGGGATCAAGGAGAAGAACCTTTGGCACTTGGTGTTTAGTGGAGTTGCAAATAGGTCGCAGCACGGCGGCCCCGATCTCCTGAAAACCTGAGCTGCTACTGTGTGGTTTAGAGACCACTCGTGAGGAGAGAGAATTGTCCTGCTCAATTTGTCTGCCAATATATTTGACTTTCCCAGGATGTGGGTCGCTACCAAGAAGCGGTTGGTAGCTACAGCCCATTCCCACACTCTCATGGCCTCTCTGCAAAGGGGGTATGATCTGGTCCCTCCTTGTTTGTTCAGATACCAAACCACCGACATGTTGTCTGTGTGGATGGCGATGATGCCCTGAGGAAGAAACTTGTGTAAGGCTTGTAGGGATAGAAGTACAGCCCTCATCTCCAACACGTTGATGTGGAGAAGAGCTTCGTCTGGAAGCCAGGAGCCCTGAACTAGCCTGCCCAGACAATGCCCCCCCCACCCTATCTGGGAGGCATCTGTCGTCAGGGTAACCACTGGAGAGGGGAGAACAAAGGGTTTTCCTTGATTCAAATTTGATGTCTGAAGCCACCAGCGAAGGTCCCTTTTGCATATTTCCGTAATCATGATGTGATGATTGAGAGGAAGATCCTGAAAGGACCATTGAGTTGACAAGAGCCACTGAAGAATCCTCATGTGTAATCTTGCCAGAGGAACTAAAAGAACCGTGGCAGACATTGAGCCTAAAACTTGTAGAACCATCCTGGCTGGGGCTTTGGATCTCGAGATCAGAGCTTGAACTTGGCCCTGTAAAGTTTGGATCCTTTCGGCAGGAAGAAAGACGCGCATCAATCTTGAGTCTATCTCTGCTCCTATAAACTTTATGCGTTGAGAGGGCAGCAAGACAGATTTTGACCAATTGAATGTAATCCCCAGGGAAATACCCAGGGAGATGGTGGCTTTGAGGTAGTCCATTAGTAGATGCCTGGTGGTGGCAGTCAGGAGCCAGTCGTCGAGATAGGGAAACACTTGGAATCCAAGACTTCTCAGGTGAGCCGTCACTACTGCCAAACACTTGGTGAACACCCTGGGGGCTGTGGTGAGACCAAAGGGCAGAGCGCAAAATTGGTAATGACTGACTCCCAGGCTGAAGCGCAGATACCTCCTGGACGCCTGATGTATCGGTATGTGATAATAGGCGTCCTTGAGGTCTATGGAGCACATCCAAACATCCTTCTCCAACAATGGGAGAATGGATTGTAACGTGACCATTCGGAGTTTGGATTTCGTGACGGATTGGTTCAGTCTGCTGAGATCCAATATTGGTCTCAGGTCCCCTGTCTTTTTTGGCACAAAAAGAACCTGGAGTAATTTCCTGATCCGATCTGGTCTGTGGGGACCGGTTGGATGACTCCTTTTTCTAGCAGCTTTAAAGCTTCTGCGGCTGCCATTTCCCTTTGACTGGGTGGTGGGTCCGGGATTCTTTTGGAGGGTGGGGGCGAGTATGTGAATGGGATGGTGTAACCTCCGGCAATGATCCGAAGCACCCATCTGTCCTGAGTGATTGACTCCCAGGCTTTTAGGTGCTTGGCAACGACACCCGACTGGCTCGAGCAGCACAGCCGGGCAATCCCTCATGACGTGTGGGAGGCTGAAGAGCCACGAAAGGACTCGCGGTCTCCAGAATTGCGGGGCCCTCTGCCGCCTCTAGGGCCGGCGTCTCCCTGAAAAATTTCCCCGTCCTCTGCCTCTGGAAGGGAATCTTCCTGCTGTTGGGAGAAAAACTTGCGAGACTTGAACCACATTTTCCCACCTCCTTTAGCCTTGGGGTAAGGCCGAAGGAGTGGAATAACGGCACCTACGGCAGATAAAGTTTTTCCCTCTTGCTCACAGCGGGTAAGGGTGTCTTTAACCTTGGGTCCAAACAATGAGGACCCATCAAAGGGAGCGTCGGCGAAGGAAGACTTGAAGGCCTCTGCAAACTGACACAAGCGGAGCCAGGCTTGTCTCCGTGAGCCACGCCTGTGCCTGCCGCTCTACCCGCCTTCGGCCGCATAGGAAATGAGCCTCATGGACGAGTTAGAAATTGACGTAAGGATAGCCAACTGAGAGCTAACCGACTGGGCTAGCTGCTCAGGTAGGTTACCCGCGAGGAATCTGACAACTCCTTGACCAGATCCCTCTGAAGCCTGGTAAAATGTGCCAAATAATTCAGAGACCTTAAAGTAAAGTCCGCTGAAGTCAGGGTGCTTCCGTACCTGTCCATACTCCTAGACTCCTTATTAGGAGGATGGACAGACGCTGAAGCCTCTGCCACGTCCTGTTGTGTAGCAGATGCCACCACCATGGCATCTACAGCCACGCCTTTAGTGAGGAACTCCTTCTCGGGGAGCAGACAAAAATTTATTTGGACGAGAAGGGACTGGTTCCACGGTATCTGGATGTTCCCGCCCTTCGACAAACTAAATCCAGAAGCTCGTCGAAGGCGGAGACACCCAGGAGGCGGAGGGCTGAGCCCCAAAGGCCTTGAGGAGCACTGACTCGTCAGCAGAGGGGTTTGGATATCCAGCCGCCTCGTTGTTTGAGGATCTCTAAGATGTCTGCAAATGAGACATCATCCGAGGCGACTTGGGGACCCCTCTGCATCATCCAGATCAGTGTCTGATGTAATAGACTCGGGGGAGTCCACGTGCTTCCTCTTGCACGATCTCTTCCTTGGGGGTTCCTCCGAAGACAACTCGAAGAACCCTCAGGAGGAGGGGAACCCCACTGGGGTAACCTCAGGCCCCGGGCTCCGCTGACTACGGACAGGGAACTGCCAAGGACCCAGTCTCCACGCCCAGGAAGGTGCCGGTAAGGCCGGAGAGATGGCAAGAGGACTTGGCCAAGGCACTCCTCATGGCTCTGAAAGCCGGACCCCCAGAATCCTGGGAGTGTCCGATCCCCGGAGCCGTGATAGCCGACGGAAGTCCCGCAGCCGAAGCACCGAGGGGGAGGCTCGGAACCGAAAGCATAGGTCCCGAAACATCACCCCGGGTCCAGCTGAAGAAGTCCGCGTACCAAACTCGGACCCGAAGGCCCGGGTTGGAGTAAGGGTCGGAGCCGACCCTGAGATCTCCACCGGCTCCAACAGCACCTGCTCCGGAGCCGGGCGGTCGGAGGAGGAATGGCAATGGGTGGGTCAAGGTCATCGGCTCAAGCCAACTGGGTCGGAACCGAAACAAATTTTGGAAGACTGGGGACTGGAACAGTCTTTGGAGCACCCTGTCTATATCAGAATCTGACATCCTCAAGACCGAGAGGAAACAGAACGGGTTCGAGACGGCCTCTCCAACGGCCCCAAAGGGCTAGGGGACCGGCTCGAGGCGACTCGATGAGTATCGGCGCCGAGGGAATACACATACCAGATTCCATCGGTGCCGAGGTGGACTTGGCGCCGAGGAGGAAGTGTCTGAGCGGGCAACCCTTGTCGGCTCCGAGCAGTGGAGCCGAAGGTGACCCGCCTCTCGATGCCCCAGCCATCGGCTCCGAAGCCAGAGGAGTCGATACTGGTGGCATCGAGGCAGACCGTTCCAACCTCGGCTCCGAAGTCCTTGGAGCCGAAGGAGAGGCCTGCCTATGTTTCTTAGCGGTCGGATCCGACGGACTGGTCGGAACCGCGCCTTTCTTTGGCGGAGAAGGAGAGGACGCCAAAGCTTCTTGAAAGAAGGTTTAATTAATCCCTTAAGAATTAATTTATTTTTCCTCTCCTGGAGGACCCTTGAGGAAAAAGCGTGACATACGCTACATGATTCCTGTAAATGTTTTGCCCCTAAGCAATACACACAGAGCGAGTGATCGTCCGTGATGGACATTTTGAAACTACATTTTACACATTTTTTAAAGCCCGAAGGCCTAGGATTCTGAGACATTATGGGGGGAATTTCAGTAATCTGACTGGAAGAAATACAATTACTGCCCCTAAGTATAGGCTTACAGTTATCACTCGCAAATCACAGGGGCTTAGAAACCCTGTAAGAACAGACAGCTACCAAAAGCTTTAAAGCCTTTTACTATATATAAAATATAGAAGGGTTGATTAACCGGAAAGGCCCTAGATGAAGGGGGGCCTAGCAAACACAACCCAGTCACACAACAAATTTCCACAACAAATTCAAAACAACCACACAACAATGTAAGAATAGCTGTTAAAACAGCTTTTTTTGAGAGAAAACAGCAAAACTGACAGAAAAGTTAGTCAAAAAATAACTACTCAGCTCAGCCAGCTCGAGACCACGTCTTCGCAGGTTAGCGGCAAACGAGATCTGGGGGAATGGTAGTGGTGCATCCTGGGATATAATAAGCTCAGCCAATAAGAGACTTCGCTCTTTGGCATAAGCGTGCCGAGTCGGAGCCGAGGGATCGGCTCCGAACCCATCAGTCAGAATGTAGGCGAGATAGGATCACATAACATCAAGAATCATAACAGAGCATGTGTTTGGGATGCTCAAGTCACAGTTCCGGTGCCTGGACACATCTGGTGGAGCCTTGCAGTACTCACCAACTACATGTACCCAAATTGTTATGGTATATGCCATGCTACACAATATGATCCTGCGGAAACAGCTGCAGCAGGAACAGCATGGAGAAGGGCCAAACAGCCCCCCCCAGCATTGCCAAGGCCTGCATAGGCACAGCGTGACTCAGAGGAGGAACAACCTAATCCTGCCCCAGTGGGCAGAAGGAGGCATGCCCAGTATGCTCTGGCCTTGGCAAAGAAGCAACGCATAGCACATTCACTGACTCAGTAGGAACCCTAGAAATGACACCTCTCTCTGACTCGCACATACAGTAAAAGGGATGCCTAACTTGACACTACCTGTTTTCAAACATGTATAGGGAGTGTACTATGTGCATCCGACATAGGCAGCCCTGCAGCACCACCCTAAATACTGGCACATACACAACTTAAGTCACTCACACATACCAGTTGGGGGGAGTCACATACCTAACAGTCACAGCCAGCAGGACAGTTGTAGACAAACGCAAACACAAACAAATGCTGTGTCATGCCCTCTGAAGAGGCCTATGGGTAACCTCCCCCCAGGCCTATGCAGACAGATAACAGCAGGCCGGGCAGTGTGATGTGGGTTGTGTAGGCTATGAAGTCACAAACTAATATGCATGTAATTGGAAGCTAAGGTCTGTAGTACAGTGGTATGCCTCAAGCCAGTACAGTAGACAACAGTACAGACTGAAATGGAGTACCTGACATAGCAGTGCAGGCCTAGCAAATGTGTATAAGTGTTAGGTGTACCCCTCATCCTATGTACACCCACAGTAACAATCAGGTGTGCCCCACCGGGTAGAAATGTACAAATAATAGCTGTCCCCCCTGTATGTATAAATGTTGATAAGTCTATGCAAATTCACTCATGGAAGCCCTGCAGGCACAGCATGCTTTCTGTCGATGTACAACACAAAGGTGAGCCCCTGCCCTGAAGTAAAAACCAACTTGATTTGTCACACACATATAGTATATATGCCCATAGTGGGCACGCTCACACACAAACAAATTTAGCAAATTTCAGTCAACAACATACTGAAAGGTCACAATGGGCATGCTCACACACTTAAACAAAACGAAGCAAATGTCAGTCAACAACATACTGAAAGGTCATACTGGGCATGCTCAGACACTTAGGCCATGTCTGAGTACAGCAGTGGGCCACACATATCTGGAAGTTGCAGTTCTTACTCCAGACACTTGTCACTATTCACCAATCCTGCCTTGCACACACAGTGACATGAAAACAGACCCATATAATATATTGGACCCCTGTCATAATCAAACTATGTAATACAAGTACTTAAGTTGTTCAAAGAAAGTTAAAATCCAAAGAAGATCAATAAATCTCTGATCAGTATCATCAAGAAACAATGAGCACTCCTAACATTATCCAAGCCTAGCTCTGCCAAAAATGTTGCCAAAGATTCCATAGAGAACCATGAAGCTTTCTTTACCTATGTCATAAATATCAATGTAAACTCATATATGTTCTAAGTTAGTGCAAAGTGTAAATGAATACATGTACATGAATGACATTGCCAACATCTTGTCAGACAGGTTCATACATATTTACCCCCCTCTCACTGACAAAAGGGCCTATTACCATACCTGGAGATTGTGAAAACCCAGAAATCACATATACAATGGTTAAACAGCTCTATCCAAACCTAAAAACATGGCGTCTATGGGATGACATGGTGTCCCTGGATGTGTCATATGTGAGCACCAAAACAAACAGACCCTGCGCCTGAACAGTCTGTTGAGACTCACCCTCTGTACAGGATATGAAACTGTTGAATGGGTTACAGCAATGTTTGGCACACTCCACAAGTGTTGGTGCACAACAGGCCATGGGAACTATTGTCTTATAAGCCTAATAAGCCTGACCTGCAAGCCATGGAGTCCATCATTATGGAACTCATAAACAGAGCTATTGGAAGCCTACAAACACCGAACTCTACCCATTTTGGTTTGGTCAGGGGCAGATCATGGTCCCTAAACCTGCTAGACAGTTTTCAAGGCAGTTACCCAGGACATACATCAATGAAATGAGCTCCACATGGCCTACATATACCTTGAAAAGCCCTTTTCCAACATCCCACATACATGTCGTATCCACAAAATCAACAACCTGCGCATAAACACGTATGTCATCTGATGGATTGCCAACTGGGGCACAGATAGATCCCACAAGGTAAGAATTGTGGTCTCCCTGTTGGACTGTAAACTGGTAACAACTGCTGTCCCCCATGGCTCAGTCCTGGGACCCCTCCTGTCTGGTGTATACTTTTCAGAAGTACAGTCAAACACATGAGGGCTATGGTTAGCAAAGTTTGTGGATGACTGCAAAAAGGTTGTCATAATTGATGTTTGGGACAACAGAGACATTCTTAAAAAGGGTGGTGTCAAAATTATGGCTTTGAGCTACAGTCATACAAATACCACATAGGTGCCAACACCCTAAATATGGAGGTAATAATAAGGGATCTATGGACACATGTGGATAGTCATCTCTGCATTCAGAAACACATTCACAAAGTGGTTAGAAAATCATGCTATGTGTCCCCACAAATTGCCAAAGTCTTTGCATGTAGGTCAAAGGAGGTTCCCATTACTCATCAGTCATCAGACCCATCAGAGAGTACCACGACACACTTGCAATGAATCTGACTAGGCACCTTCAGCAGTTGGAAAGACCACTGAAGTACCTCAACATGAGGATTACTGGCCTCAAACAGTTGCCCCATGTAACAAGACTGAAGTAACTCAATCTGTACTCTGTTGCATACCGTCTACTCAGGCGATTTCTGCCCAACATACAGGTCCATGTCCAATGCAGAACTGATGTACATGCTCTATCTGAAGTAAACGCAAGCTCACTGTGCCACATGCTCTAGGGATATAATCATCACAACAATAAATAGAACATGTTGGAGGGATACATTACTAACTCTCAGACTTCCCTTGCTTTGGAACAGGCTCCCAGCCTACATTAAGCTGAGTCCCTCACTGACACTCTTCCAGAGAAGCCTTGATGAGTGTATGTGAAACTGAACTGTCACACCATGGATCACTTCATCAGCTCTACTACACAGAGGCATAGGGAACTAACCCCAGGTGTGGTGATAGCTGCACACTCTGGCCATACTAATATATGCCTTCAGGCAGATAGCCTATTACCTACCTATGTACCTATATATGTAGGGGGAACACAGTATAATAAGCCAAAGATGGATGGGCAGAGATGTGTGTACGAGTGTGACCATGACAAGGAGCCATCCAGGTCTGTCCCACCCAGCACACATCCCAATGGCACAAAAGACATGAGGTGCACATCTCACCCACTGTACATAATAGCCACCAGTATCTGTAAGCATTACAGTGTATGTGGTGCATGTGCCTGCTGTACAACATGACTGCACAATGAAGTACACATCTACTATCTGTAGACATGTACCTGTCACATAGGTTCATAGGTATGTAGTAGACTATCTTCATGAAGGCGTACATTAGCCTAGGCAAGTTGTGCAGCTTTCACCACCCCATTGGTTAGTCTACTAAGCCCTAGTTCTAATAGTTAGTACCCTAAGCCTCTTTCTAGTGGGGCTGCTGATGTGATCCCTGGCGTGAATTGTCTGTTTCCCATCCACTCATCAAGGTTCCTATTGAAGAGTGTCAGTGAGGGGCTCTGTCTGATGTACATTGGGACTCTGTTCCACAGTAAAGCAAGTCTCTGGGATGGTACTCTATCCCATCAGCATGTTGTATTCATTGTTGTGATGAGGTTCATATCCCTGGAGTGTGTAGAGTGACTCAATTTTGTTTTCCTTAGATGGAGTATGTTCAACAGTTATGTGTTGGACATGGCTCTGTATGTTAGGCAGAGTTTGCCTCTTAGTAGATGATATGCAACAGAGAACAGACGTAGTTTTTCCAGTTGTGTTGCAAAACACAACTGTTTGAGGCCAGTAATCCTCTTGGTGAGGTACCTCTGTGGTCTCTCCAGCTGCTGGATATGCCTAGTCGAGTACATCCAAAATGGTGCATTGTACTCAATGATGGGTCTGATGACTTAAGAGTAGAGGGCCACCACTATCTCTTGTGATCATGATGCAAACCCTTTGTTGATTAGGTGAGCCACATAGGATTTCCTAACCACTTTGGCAACATGGTTGTCAAAGGAAAGATGACTATCTGCTTGTGTCCCCAGATCCCTTATTACCTCGTCAGTGTTTAGGGGGTAACACCTATGTGGTAGTTTGTGGGTACTTTGTTTTCCCCAAAGGGGATTACTATGCATTCTTTTGCATTGAGCTTGAGGCCATGATTCTGACACCACACATCTGTCTCATAGAGTCCCTTCTGGAGAATATTTGTGTCATCCGAGGAATCTATTACGGCACACACTTTACAGTTCCCAGCAAACTTAGTCAACCACAACCCACCTGTGTTGGCATGTACTTCTGAGAAGTATATACCAAACAGGAGGGACCCCAGGACTGAACCCTGGGGGACAACAGTTGTTACTGATTTAGAGTCTGACATGTAGCCAGCAACTCTTAATTTGTGGGATCTATCTGTGAGCCAGTTTGCAATCCATCTTGTGATGTATGGATTTATGCCCAGGTTGGTGAGTTCATCTATGATACCTGACTGGGGAATGGTGTCAAAGGCCTTAGCGAGGTATAGGTAGGCTGTGTGGAGCTCCTTTCAATCATCTGTACCCTGTGTAACTGTCTCAAAGAAATCCACCCAGTTCAGGAGGCATGATCTGCCTTTGACGAAACCAAACTGTGTGTGCTCAACTGTGTGAAGGTTTCCAGTGTCTTTATTGTTGAGTTCCATTATGATTGGCTCCATTGCCTTGCAGATCAGACTTGTCAGTCTCATAGAGTGGGAATGCCAAGGGTCTGTTGTGGCCCCACCCCTGTGGAGTGGGAAGAACATTGCTGTGCAACATTCTATGGGTACATATCCTGTAGAGAGGATGTAGAGAGAGGTGTGGGTATCCTTGATGAATATGGATACATCCCTGCCCTATGTGCTATGATCCAGGTTCTGATGCTGGAAGGTATGGAATGAGTGGTATCCTGGTAGTGCTGGTGTGCTCTCTGGAGCCTTGAACTAGGTTTCTGTTACTGCACAGATATCAATATTCTACACACTGAGGAGTGCCTCGAGTGTGTGTATTTGGAGGCTGAGACCTCTGGCAATGAGTAGCATTTAGCTCACTTTTTGGTTATTTGTGTTGGTTACGAGGGTTGGTTTGTCCTTTGAGCCTTGCCTAAAAAAGGTAATATGGGGACAGCAAGAGCCTTGGCCAGTATTCAGAAGCCTAGGGGTGACAGGTGCAAACCATCTCTAGCGAAGCAACGAGGCTTGTCTATCATGTCATCCCAGGCAGACAGAGACTGGATCCCCTTTGAATGACACCAGAAGCTCAGCCAATTGTTGAAGTTTATCATCTTTCTGTTATATTGCAGTATCTTGTAGGTGATGGTAAGATGCTACTCAAGGTCAGGGTCATACCAGCCTGGGTTACATGATCATAGAGCTATTATATATCTCTTGTCATGTTGTCCTGGGAGGTATGTCTCAGATTATTCACAATGACATGTACAAAGACCGCGTCATATATGTACCTGTTCTGGAGTGATATAAGTGCTTGTGTTATGTGGTGGATCATGGCACCTGACAGACAACTGACAGTAACCTTCCCCTTGTCCAGCCTAGTGAGTGGAACATCTGTGTGCCTGACTATGGAGTCACCTATTACTACTGTGTTGGGTATGTTGTTTTGCCTTAGGGCCTGTTGTGAGGCACACTGCTTTGGTGTATTATGTGTTTTCTGGCGTGTGCTTGGAGGTGCATGTTGCTTGCTTGTCTGCTTAGGAGGACACTTTCTCTTTTTCAGATTAATATTTGTATTCTCCGAGTATGGTAATGTGTATTTATGTGTGTGTTTTGCTGGTGCTTATATTGTAGGTCTATGTGAGACTGTTGGTGTTGTGCTTGTATGACCCTACTCCTCTTGACTGTACTGTCCAGTATTGGGTTGACAGAGCTTAGCCACCAGTTTGACCCTGTGTGTGCCAGCATGTGGTGCATCAACCCATATATGATATGGTTATGGCCTATGCATACAATACACTCACAATACACCTAGTATGATAAGCCTGCTGAGGTTAGCAAATGTGAAAAACCCCTTTGGGCAAACTGTCAGCGAGTAATGTCTGTATTGCATCCTGTAACTCCATATTGCTTGCTGAAGTGTAGAAAAGTACTTAGTTTGGAATAAGAACCCCGCACTTGCCAACTGTGTGTCTGTGTGTGTGTGTGTGTGTGTGTGTGTGTGTGTGTGTGTGTGTGTGTGTCTGTCTCGCCCTGGGGAGACAGCAACCTTTTTGGAGACTACTCACACCCCTTAAAAGTGATATACTCATCTTTGTCAAGTCTGATGATGTCACCATCCTACAAATACACCTGTGGGAATGTGTATAGCGCATTGTGTACATGCATACGGCTGTAGTATCATGAGGTAGGAGTTTGAATCCTGCATTTGCCAACTGTGTGTGTCTGTCTCTCTCTGGGAAAGAAGCAACCTTTTTGGAGACTACTTACACCCCTTAAAAGTGATATACTCATCTTTATCAAGTCTGATGATGTCACCATCCTACAAATACACCTGTGGGAAGGTGAAATCTCAGTAATGTGTATAGTGTGTCGTGTAAATGCATACTGCTGTAGTATCATAATGTAGTGAAATAGGAGTTTGAATCCTGCACTTGCCAACTGTGTGTGTGTGTGTGTGTTTGTGTCTGTCTGTCGCTTCCTGGAGAGGGAGCCACCTTTTTGGGGACTACTCACACCCCTTAAAAGTGATGATATACTCATCTTTGTCAAGTCTGATGATGTCACCATCCTACAAATACACCTGTGGGAAGGTGCAATCCCAGTAATGTGTAGAGTGCATTGTGTAAATGCATACTACTGTAGTATCATAATGTAGTTAGAAAAGAGTTTGAATCCTGCACTATGCCAACTGTGTGTGTGTCTGTCTGTCTTTCCCTGGGGAGGGAGCAACCTTTTTGGTGACTACTCACACCCCTTAAAAGTGATATACTCATCTTTGTCAAGTCTGATGATGTCACCATCCTACAAGTATACCTGTGGGACAGTGAAATCCCAATAATGTGTATAGCATGTCGTGTAAATGCATACTGCTGTCGTATCATGAGGTAGGAGCTTGAATCCTACACTTGCCAACGGTGTGTGTCTCTGTCTCTCCCTGAGGAAGAAGCAACTTTTTTGGAGACTACTCTCACCCCTTAAAAGTGATATACTCATCTTTGTCAAGTCTGATGATGTCACCATCCTACAAATACACTTGTGGGAAGCTGAAATTCCAGTAATGTGTATAGTGCGTCGTGTAAATGTGTACGGCTGTAGTATCATAATGTAGTTAGGTAGGAGTTTGAATCCCACACTTGCTAACTGTGTGTGTGTGACACTGTTGGTCAATGTGAAGTGGGTTTTGATTTTTCTAGTGTATTACATATCACAATGACAACTGTATGTGCATAACACATGTAAGGTAGCTGTGGGGCAAAGCCATATACATACATGTGACCTCATTTTTTTCATAGGTAGGTACTATGCTTTCTCCATGAAAGCATCTGTTAGCCTTGGCAGAGCATGCTGGTGCTTTCCAGACCTTAGGTCACTTCTGTATGCTTGTGACAAGCTTAGCCACTGCAGTGATCCCTGGGCTACGTCTTTTGTTTCACATCCACTCATCACGATTTTTATTGAAGAGTGTGAGTGAGGGTTTATGCTTGACGTATATTTGAATCCTGTTCCAAAGCAAGCAAAGTATGGCAAAGATGACTAATCATTATAGGTGTGCAACAACCTCTGTTGATCTGCATGCAAACCCTTTATTGCTTATGTACTCCACAGAGGGATTTCCAAAACCCTTTGGTAATGTGATTATCAAAGGAGAGATGGCTAAACACATGGCTCTATGTATACATTAGTACCTGTTCCACATTTTGGGGGCTACTACCTATGTGGTACTCTGGGGATACTTTGTTTTCGAAAAGTGGATAACTATGCTTTCTTTGGCTTATAGCTTTACAGCATTATTTTGACACCAGGTATCTGTCTCTATGATACCCTTTTGGAGGATGTGTGTGTCATCTGGAGAATAAAGTATAGCCCACAGTATGCATTTTCATCAAACGTGGGCAGACATATCCCTAATGTGTTTGCCTGCACCTAAGAAAGTTATATGCCAAACAGGAGTGGTCACAGGACTGAGTGCAGGTGAATACCACTTGTTACTGGCATAGAATTGTACATGGAGGCTGCAAATGTTACTGTGTGTCCTACATCTGTGCGTCAGTTGTCAATCCATCAATCTAACAGTCGTTTATGGTCAGTCTGTTGAGGTTATGTATAATACCAGAATGTGGGATGGGTATGAATTGCTGGGTGAGCTATAGCTTGGCTGTGTGGACCTCCCCTCCCTCACCTATAGCCTCGTTAACTGGCTTGAAGTCTTCTAGTTGTAGGAGCCATGATCTGGCCTTTAGAGAACCTAAGTGGGTATGGTGCAGTGTTTGCAGGTTCATAATGTCTCTGTTAATGAGTTCCATAATGCTGTGCTCCATAGCCTTCCAGATAACATTTGTCTGGCTTATAGGGTGAGAGTTTCCAGGATCTGTTATAGCTCTACCCTTAATCAATTTATGTTAACATTTGCACTGGGTGTGACCAGGGCAGACAGGATTAGGAATAAGTATATTAGAGGGTCAGCCCAGGTTTGAAGGTTAGTAGACCAAGCCAGATAGACAGGATTACGTTGGTTTGTACATGTGCTGAGGAGGGATGCAGAGTATATTGTGAAAGAGATGCAAAGGATGAAGCCGCTAGGTAACAGGAAAAGAGGAATGAGGTTTATGGATGTGGTGAGAGAGGACATGCAGGTGGATGGTGTGACAGTGCAAGATGCAGAGGGCAGGAAGAAATGGAAGCAGATGATCTACTGTGGCAACCCCTAATGGGAGCATCCAAAAGGAGAAGAAGAAGAAGACGTGGCTCAACCCTTGTGGACTGTGAACACCATTACTGTGTGTCATTCCACAAGTATGTAACCTGTATAGAGGCTGCATCTGAACAGAGTGTTTAGGTGAGTGGTTACTTCATATGTCAGCTTGTGTATGACACAACCAGGGACACTGTCCAGTACCATTGCCACTGTGGTTTGGACTTTGGTAAAGAGATGTTTTAACTAGAGTGTCTGTGAATCATTAGGTTTTACATTCTTCAGGTCTGGAAATGTGGCCCTTGTGTAACGACAGGGTGGTGAAATCCGCATTCAAACTGTCTGACAAGATATTGGTAATGTCATTCAGATAAGTGTACTTTGTGACCATTTACATTAACTCTGACCTGATCTGAGGTTTCCCCTCTAGATTATAAACAACACTAAAGAAAGCTTTAGTGTGATCTTTGGAATCCTTGCCAATTTGTATTTTGAAGCTTGCCTTGTATGATTAATGAGGGCTTGTATTTTCCCAATGATACTGACCAGAGAGGTTATCCCTTCTTGGTATGTAGCTCTTTTTTGATACAATTTTACACCTTCTATTATATATTTAGTTTATGGCAGGGGTCCATGAGACTAATGCACTTTTACTGTATAAGTGAGTATTTCTTATGTTTGTGATAGCACGGTCCATGCAACCTTGTAGGTGAACAGTGTGCATTACTAAAGGATTATGCAGCTGGGACAGTGTTAACCTTAGTAATGCAAACCAATGACAAACAGCAACAACAGCATCACCCACAGCACAATGTCAAGCCGTGTCATACAGACACATGCGTACTCAAGTTCCAAAATGTGTGTAGTACAATGCATACTGGCCACCAATAGAAACTATGGAGTGTTAACACTGGCCAATACAGGGCATGTCACCCTGCCCATGTGCCCAATATGCATGTACATGCAGACAGTGCACCTCCACCATGTCCACAAATGGACATCTGCAAACCTGTGTTGCACACACCCCACACTTACTGTCCACTGTATAATGCATGCTGACACAACTACACACATCAGCCAAGTGGCACATGGGCAAACAAAACACAATTGGAATAAACACTGGTGAAAACAATACAACATTGCTAATTACAGCTTTAATGCATCATGCCTGCTCAGCTACACCTTCAAGTATATCATTACACTTTACTGCTGACAACATGCTACACATCCAACCATTGCTATACTTTATTAAAGTCACCCTGTGCATCAGCACCATGTTAGCCTGTTCCTGCATCAGTGTTACAGATAACAGGAGGTGGCACAGGTTTCATCATATGCACAGGGTGTGTTGTTGGTTTGCCAGAGGCCTACACTGAGCCATACAATTGACATGTGTGTGTGAGTATGTGTGTGAGGGCCATGAGTACTGTTATGGGCCAATGTTGATGTCATGTATGCGGGTATGTGTTTGTCCTAGGTTTCTGGTTTATGTGTGTGTTTCTGCTGTACTGAACCAGCCTCACCTCACCAACTGTGAGAGGAAAACAGGAAACACACTTTAAGACCTGAACATGACTTCAGACCACATGCACTCATGCACACACACAAAACTACACACCTCCCGAAAGCAGACAACCACAACACCAGCAACACAGAACATGCACAATAGCAGGTGATGGTGGAGTACAGTATCATAAGCAAAACAATCATATCACACCTGTCAGCATGCAGGACATATGTTGCTCGACAGCATGCAGTGCAAGTGTAGTCAATCCTTGTTACTAACAGTATACATGGCTTTGATGCGTGTGTTTTGTTATTCGGTGTTGGCCTTCCCCTGGAACACAATGCATACATGGACACAACATTGCTGTGCAGGTATTGATAACCCTGTGATGTACTGTGCACCATAACACACAGGTGTACATACCATTGCTGGATGTGTATCTGTGTGTCAGATAGGTATCCAATGCTGATTACAGCCTCTGTGTCTTTAGCAAATAATTGTGGACATGTGTTAATTGTGGACACATTTTTAGCACATGCATGATGAGTATTCACACAACATCATCAGTGGTGCATGGATAACTGACAGAATACCATTCGGCCACATACCCAATGTATGGTACTTATGGTGAGTGTAGATCATATTGTGGACATGCCAGTCTCATCCATGACATGGCATGCTAAAACACGACTGCATATTTAAACACTACACATACCCAATATGTGTCATATGACCTAGCCACTCAATAGAATCACAAGACATATATGTGTCAGTTGTGCAAATGGTGATTGGTATGCATACTGTTTAGAGGTGAATATGTGTGCACACACACATCATTATGGTGTGTAGCAATGACAGCTATGTGTAGTACTGTGGTTACAATAACTGGATGGGGTATAGTACCATAGGCCATCATCATGAGGCATCAGGTGGTCACTCATGGCTACATATGTTTCACAAACCAGCACAAATCATGCCGTGCCAGAACTGTACTACCTTGGCTAAATTCACCATTTCACAACCAGTTGTTACGTGATTTTGTAAGGAGGCCAATAAGGAGCATTACCTGCCATGAACGTGTAGTGTGTTGCAGAGTGTTTAAATGCCCCAGGATAGGCCTCTACCCCTCAGGTATATTCTGTGTAATGTGTGGATGAGATTTTGGATACTGGAGTGTGTCATTACAGAGGGTTTGGGAATCCTTTATGTGTAGCATGTTAAAATGCTCTATATTACATAGATGTGTATGGTATATGCATGTTGAGTATCAGCTGTGCCTATCCAATGGTCACTACAGTCTAGCCACATTTCTTTGAGATGGTCTGGGTATTGCATGTGTTTGAGGCTGCTAATCACATTAGTGAGATGTGCGTGCTCTTACACCAAACATGTACAGCATGCATTATGGGTAGGTGTGTTACGTGTGTACATGGCCTACACCTTAACTATGACATGCACTTTTTATTTCCAATAATAAATGTAGAACACACTCACCAGTATCTGTCCGCTGCCTTGACATCACCCCAGAGGTACTTATATAGAGATGAGACAGTTTGTCAGTGGCCACAACTGTGGCATTGCTACTGTGTGCTTGCAATCTTACAGTACAGCAACAGTTTACATTCACAGGGCTACAGCTTATGTTCCAAATAATCAGTATTGCACAACAACAGGCTCCACATCTTTGAACAACACACTCCACATCTCACATATGCATGATCTACCAATACAGATAACAGTAGTCTACAGATATGCCATGTTACCTGCATGTTCCATGTGTGCTTGCTGGGTGGCTCCAACCTCCATCATGGTGTATGTCTGCTGCTGTTGTTGTTGGGCAGGTGCCACCAGGCTCATGAGCAGCTCCTCCACTCTGGTGAGGGGGTATGGATGCTAACACCACCCCCTGTTCCAAGCTGTTCCGTACACACAGCAGCAGCATGCTGACGAACATGTCGGAGAAAATCACTGCAGTGATGGCGTACCTGCGCATATGTGTGGTTATGCAGGCCTACCTCATTGACCTTGCGGACAAGATCTTGCCACATTGCAGTATGCTCCTGCTGGTCCTGGCTGGTTCGTGAAAACAGTAAATGGTAGTGCTGAATCATAATGCTAGTGATGATATCATCTAGAGCCCTACTGTAGGTTGGTTTCCTGTGGTGGGCCATGATCCCTGGAAGACATAAATACAAAAATATGTCTGAGCAAGTCATATGGCACATTTAACATTATACAGTACAGATATCACTGAACTGCTCTCTCTCCATATATATATACATATATATATATATATATATATATATATATATATATATATATATATATATATACTTACATACATAATACAATATGTTGTACCTGAGCACAGATTACAATAATTACTCACACACATACATCTACATGTTGGAGTACATTTTCTGTAGTGTTGTATGATTGTACTGGATGTTATGTTTGTGAATACATAAATGATATGTATATCTGAGATGGCTTAGTGGCAAATCACTTATGCTGTGATGTGAATGGTTGTGGGTTTTTTCCTAGTAAATGCTTTTCATTTTGTTACTAGCCAAAACAAAGGTCAGGGGCTGCAGATGGAATAAGGGACATTTCAGCAGTTGCAAGTGGGTTTTCAGAAGGGTAAGCACAGCTTATGAAAGTTTATCAACCTATAAGCTAACCGAGAGAGCCACTTATCACTGCTCACCCCACAACTGCTTGAAAGTGCCTTGCTCACTCTCTATCCAATGAACCATGTTCTGCACAGCAACAAAATAAAATCAATATATAAGGTTATAAAAGAGTACCTGGCACACTGTATGCAACACGATGCACCACCTAACCATAGCAGATATACATCAAGCTGATGTGTAAAGAAATATATCATCTATCACAATCAGTGTAAGGTCCAGTAAATGTGTTAATATTATACCACACAACTTGTTAATGCCAAACTCGTGGCCAAAATATGTGCACAATTGGGAATATAGGTCACAAACTGCTGTAGTACACTATGAATGTTGCTAAATACACAGTTATATGTATTACCACACATATGTCAAAGGACATGTTACAGACATACCCGCACACACGTCAGACATAATTACAGGACACAAAGGTATGACAACCCAGATAAGCTTTCAGTGTGTACTGTACAGTACTGTGTGTCAGTACTTACATAACCTTAATCTTGAGAAATGTAATCTGTGATGAATACAGGGACCACACAAAACAGTAGATGCAAGCAATGTGGACATACACCATACTTTGCTGTACAGGCCCAGAGCTTCAATTAGTACTAGAGTACACACAGGATTTGCTTTCAAGATCGGTACCAATCAACAATCATAGATGTAGTGCTTTAGCCTCCAATGACACACCCTAGTTAAAACCAAGGGACTTAATTACACTGTATGCAATAGCACTTGTTCTGCCTAGCAGCAGAATACACAGCTTTTGCTAGGATCAAAGCAAGGACCCAGAATACCATAAAATAAACAGTTTCCCAGTAAGCTATCCCACAGATACATATCTTTGATGTATTCACAAACATATTGACCATCACAGTCAGTCAACAATACAGAGAATCTATTGCAACAAGTAGATGTAGGTGTGTATGAGTATATATATATATATATATATATATGTGTGTGTGTGTGTGTGTGTGTGTGTGTGTGTGTATATATACATTTACACATCCATTTGTCTACATATACATATATATATATATATATATATATATATATATATATATATATATATATATACAATTCACTTTTCATAGTGAGAATATCAATTATACAAAGGATGTAAGGTGTACAGTGATGTATATTTATGCATGTGATTTTCCCTGTCTGTAAAAATGTGTCTCTTGTATTTTACCTTTTACATTGTGTAACCTATTGTATTGACAACTGCTTGTGGAGCTTTTCTCCCCGGGCCTCCACTGAAAATGGGCACTTCATGACCCAGTGGTCTTCCCCAGTAATCAAACTGAAAATAAATAAATAAATGTAATAACATTGCCTAGTCTTGGGATAAATGCATTGAAGGGGTTCACAGCCCAGGTAGCTTTAGCAGGCCTTACTGGCTTCAACATTGCAAACTGAACAAACCACCCACAGTGTTTAACCAGCACATGTCATATACCAGCACTGTATGCTGTCTTGTTTGTCACACACTAAAACCTACATACAAATATGCGCATACTAACCTTTACCAACATATATATCCCCCTTTGCAAACAGTTGCAATATGTCCCCTGCTCTTTGCACATATACAGATGTGAATATATATGACACATATATATTTCTCTGTATGTGTGTGGCATACACACACATGGTCCACAATGTTGTAAGTCCCTGGACCTCACAGCTGAACTGTTGGGCCTTGCTGCAACACAAACAGGTGTCACATATGAACACAGATTAACATTGGAGGGGTATATATGGCAAAAGATGCTAAATAAGCATAATAGACTGCTACAGCACTTGCCAATGCTAAGCAACACTTTAATATGAATATCATGAATGTGTTGTTCTGTCACACCCATGTTTATATAATGTCAGCGCTAATCCCCCCAACAGCCATTGGCCACACTACTGTAGAGAACACAGATAACATGGATCAGATCTTTGACATTTAATGCTGAGCTACACATTTCACAGGCATGTCCCACTGCCCACAGATACATACAGTATTGTCCACAGCAGTAGTTAAGCAGAACATCTGTGCAGAAAGAAGTACTGCTGCCACATATGAATGTTTCACATTATGTAGACTATTCTTCAATAACATCTACTACATGCCAGTAAATACATATGTGTCACATACCTTTCCTTTGTATAATTTGGTAATGTTTATTTTTCCTTTTCTCTCTCTCTCTCTCTCTGTGTCAGTCTCTGCAATAGAATGATTAAGTTTGTTGGCATAGATTGCAGCCTGCTTTTGTAGGAATTGCACATGAGCATGTGATGGCCTCTGCACCAATTAGTGCCCACAATTTGCTAATTCATGCAGCCTGCTGTGTAGTAATTGAAGTAATCACTGTCATATTTACCCAGTACTATAAATTGCTGACTCATGTAGGCGTGGTCCTTTCAGCTTTCCAAGATGGAGATCATCCTTGCTTGGTATGGACATCATTGTTTAAGACAGATGGTTGGAATAGTTCTTATATCAGAAGCCAGTTGTGTATCTAGAGATTTACATTTTGTACTCAGACCTAATGTTGCTGCTTCCAGTACCCACTTGTCAGTGTAAAAATGTACTCACCCCTCAAAATGCTACCCCAAGATACATGGAAAGATGTACTTTCTTTTCAACTGTTACAATTAACTTCCATACAAAGCTAGTTATAGAGATGTATTCCTTTAGCACAAGAATTGTTTGCGAACTGCTATACTGTGAATATTCATTTACACAGTTCTAAATATTTTGTGTTTTTTTAGTGTTGACATTAGCATGAGCTGCTCAGAAAAACTGGACTCATATCAATACAGTGAGTATGCTTACCTACATCCTTGGTAGACCCTGCACACACAGGTAAATTTTACATTTGGGTAGGGTTGCAGAAGTACAGACAGCATAAGTAGTATTGTGTGAATGTTATCTTGCTGGACTTACAGGGTTGCTGTGTACATGTTACTTTATCAAGGAATGTAGTCTGTCTGTGTAACTCCCAACTGTGGACCTATTTGCATGATAGCCATAGAATAGCCTGTTATTTTTTGTCTGTGCACCACACAGGTCTTTTCACCAATAGAGCAATGGCGTTCTTACAGTTGGTTGCTACCAGTACATGGCTACATCCATTTGTGTTTCAGTGTTTTATTCCTACATAAGGGTATGTTTCCAAAACTCCTTCCAAAGCTATTTGCACAGTGTGTAACAGTAGAAAGGCTAATATGCCTCTGTGTTTCTGCCTCTGCCCTAAACAGATATGTCAGTGTTTGTCCTGCTGTGATACTGTGTGGGGCTGTAAGGTGCTGGTGTAACATTATTTCCTGCTAAAATGGCTACTTCTCTTATCACAGTCATGTAATGTAATCCCACAACTGCTGGTCAACATCCACAGAACAAGTTGTGTGGTATGGTATTCCTAATTTTCCTTTACATTCACTCATTCTGATGCATGATATAATTATTTAAGCACCAACTTAATGTATATCTACCGTGGCTAAGTGGTACTTCATGTTGTGCAGTGTGTGCAAGGTCCGGGGTTCAAGACTTACAGAGGTGTTTTATTTTGTTCCTGAGCAGAACAAGAGCCCTCACATACAGAGTGACTAAGGCACTTTTAAGCATTTGTAAGTGGGTTTGCACGGGTTTGCGCAATGCCTCACAGTGCTTAGCCAAGCGCAAACAAGCGCGAACGCATGCAAACCCGCTTACTACTCCTTAATAGTGCTTACTCCCGTTTACCCCCATGCTAATTTCTTTGAAAGAAAAGAAATATGGGGAGGTAGGAAAGTGGTGAAAAAGGGGCACAAAGAGAGAAAGACAGTATTGGAAAATAACTCAGGATGTGCAGGACAAGTGTAAGGAAGGTCCAAAGCTGCCCATTTCTTCAACAGCAACAGCTGTGCATATGCAATAAATTTGGAGGTAGATATGAACCCTTCAAACCCTGAGAGAGGGGTGAGGACAACAAAGTATGTTGTAATGCCAATTAAATAACATTTCATGTGTCCAGCGGACATGTGTGCAAAATGGGCAACTATGTATGTGGCATCATTTTTTTGGGGGGAACAGATTGCCCTTTTTTTTCTGGTGAGAGTGGAATGTGGGGTAGGGGAAGTAGGTACATTTGGGGAGGTAGGTTGTGGAGGTAAACAGACAAGACAAACAAGACGTATACAGGGGCAGTATATGACACATGTGGTGGGTGAACACCTTTGGCGGGGAGGGATGTTTGGAAATTGCAAGCCCATGAGCCCCCAGATGGAAACAGTGGGACTGAGGTCCCCACCCATGGGCAGTCACCACTGCACCTTCACGGCCCAGAAGGTGGCTGTGCTGGGGGCTGTGTAGGAGGGGCAGGCTGACCCATGAGTTGCGCCACTTGGGCCTCAAGCTGGCATAGAGGTTCTGCAACAGAATGCTCAATCTCTCTACGCACCACAGCCTGGACCATACGAAGGGTGATAGGTGCCTCTCCACCCACGCTTGCATGGGGGGGGCTGAGCCCCACCCCCTGCAGTGCTTCCACCCGAAGGTGGCACAGGGCCAACGGAAGAGGAGGAGGTCCCAGGCTGGGTACCGGATCTGCTGGTGCCAGGTGCCATGGCCAGCTGAGGTGGGACAGGTGGGTCCACTGGGACCGGCCTTCCCATACGAACTATGTTTTGGAGAGTTTAATAAAGATATGGGTTAGTAACAGTCAACAGCATTCCCAATTAGTTATAACAGCATGCAGAAGTATTACCATTAACCCAACACACCAGATTTTTAACAGTTGAAAAGCAAGCATAACACATGCATATATAGAACAATAGTGGACACTACAACAGCATGCAGGTTTAATTGATGGCAACAGTCCACCAGTATTGTGGTATTTTAACAGGGCACATGCATAAAAATAAATGCAAATATTTATAAACCAATAGGACATATGTCCCAACAAATGTTTTGAGATTAGACATACCGATTGAGGTGTGGAATTGCATTTTTATGCACATACAGTAGGGTGGAAAAAGATAGCTCAATTAACAACTTATATATCCTTCTAGTTTTCACTACATTCCTATTAACTGCAATTATATGTCTCTTACATGTATTATTGCACTACCCAATGTCCTTATATTGTGCAATTGGATTTTGCTAGATCATTATATACATGAGCTGTATCTTAGATACAAACTGTCCAAGATGCAGATGTTACTGCAACATATTTTGAGAATTGCTCACACACACACACTACTGCTAAGATGGTACACTGACAGCTCTACTTTCATATAATGATCTACATATGTTCTGGTGAAAGTATCAGTTATATGTTGACAGCTCCCTACATTTCTGGCAGCACACTGACATTTCTGGGGGACACAATACCAAGCTACTCATGTGCCAGATTAACCTGTACATGCTGGGCATGAACCAACAGTTGAGGGCTGTAAATATGCATACAAGCTACTGGCACTCCCTTCATCCACGTTATGTGGGTTGACACTGCTTAATACAACACTACTATTTGTAGAATGCAACAGTACAACAACATATCAAAGAAAATGACACAGACGCACTTCATGAATCATACATTTATTAAAGGATTATTACACCTTTATTTATTGGGTTAAAAGACTTTTTGAAGGCTCTCTCATTTATTTTATATAACAGTACATGCAGAATAATTACTAACCTGCCTCATGACACAGCATTTGCAGCCTATCTTCATGGGCTTGCAGATTCATAGCCTGGTCACCTGCAGCTGTGAAGTAAATGCAGTGATATTGAGACATACCTATCCATAGTATAGACAAGCATGGCAATTCTTAACTACTTAATACAATGGCTACTTACTCAGTACTGGGGCATTAGGCATTGTACGGGATTCCTGGATCCACCAGTCCAGTTCATCACCCCTACGCCATTTCAGGTCAGAATAATGGTGCCTGACCTACTCACCAGTCCGAGGAACACTGGTGAGATCACGGGCAAGACAGTTCCAGGCTTCTGTTTTATATTGGGTACCCTGGTACTGGCCCTGCAGGAGTCTTTCCTCATATTTGTGGACGAGGAGCCAAACCATAATTTTGGACTCCTGGATGCCCCAGGGTTGCACTTTAAAACGAGTGCCCTCACCTTCATCAGCCATGCTGTCTGCAGAAGGAAGCTACAACCAGTTATAGCAAGTATTCCCACCTGTGGAGATTAAATATGCCTCATTTCCCGCACTTATTTGTGATTGGCCAGTTTTGGAAAAGCTCAGCTGTGGGCACGCCTGCTTAGCTGATGTTGGCAATGTTTAAAATCCATTTGATATATATGTCTCTATTGAAAGTGAATGTTTGTGAAATGCTATCATAGCTTAGTGGTTAAGTACTGTGACTATAGTGTATCCTGAGTTTGAGCCCTGTCACTGCTTTTTATTTTCCTGCTGGGCAGACCTGACTGGTTAAGGAACAGGAAAGCAGGTGTGAGCGTGTTTACCCAACTTTGCCTGACTTTGCCCAACGTTGCGCTGGTTAGCGCGGAGTTGCGCGAAGGTAATCAGCAGTAACGTGCGGTGAACCTGTGTTACTCCTCCTTAGCATAGCGCAGCTACACACAAATGTATTTAAATATGCTCAATACTGGTAAAATGTGGTTAGCAGTGTTTTATATTGCTTAAAATAAGGTACTCATGCCTCAGAATGCATAAACATTTCACCTTCATATATATATATAATTCATGCACTACTAAATTTAACATTTCAATGCTTTTTACAAAACTTATACATAAAAAAATGTCAGGAAATGTTTTTGTATACAGATTTCACACAGAAAATGGAACGTGTAGTAGTGGGACTCAAACTGGGAATGCCTCCTTTTTGTGCGAAAGCTCTAATCACTACGCTATCGCTATGTTGCTTAATTTGCATATATTTTTCTTATTATCCTCTTCTGGTATCTAAGCTGCTGTAACTGTAGCTAAGCAATGGGCAAACCTGGGCAAACCCATTCAACTACAGGCAGCTATATCAGAAGAATAAAAAAACTCTTTTTATTTTTTATTCTGTTAGTTGTTGAACATATGGGGGAGTGTAGTGTTACATTGTACACATGTGAGCGGACTCGCTTATTTAAATGTGAAGTTGCAGCATTTCTTCATTGCAGGAGGCATTACTCAGATGTAATGAGTTAAAGCAAAAACTCTGGCTCACAGATAAAGTTAATGATTTAGAAAATAAACTGAGATGAAATAACATTAGAATTTATGGTATACCTGAAAAGTATGAATGAGACAATATAGTAAACTTCTTAACAACCTAGCAACATAAAACATTAAATCTAGCTGAAACTTTATCTTTTGGCGTTGAAAAGACACATAGATCCCTTAGAGCACCTGTGATGAAGGAAAACTCAACACCATGTTCAATTATAGCTAAGTTTATGTCTAGTATTGAAAAAGATCAAATGTTAAAAACAGCATGGTCCAGCCCATCTATTAATATAGGTGAACGTGTAATCAGATTTGATAATGATTACTTCAGTAAAGTAATGAGAAAAAAAGAAAATACTGCTTACCACTGATTAAGGAACTTAGAACAATGTTGTTGCTGTTGTTGTGTCTTTCGGCTTTTCCCGGTTAGGGGTCGCCACAGCGGAACTCTGGTCCGCTAATGATTGGCAGTTGATTTTTACATGCTGAGTTGCCGGACCTAACGCACAACCTTCAATGAACGTGCGCCCATTCATGCATGTCTCCACAGTAGACGCTCTAGCTGAGAATCGAACGGGACAACGTCTTGCTGTGAGGCAAAAAGGAACTTAGAACAATATAAAAGCCAATTTGGTGAAGTTTCCTGTAAAGATTAAATTATTTTTGTTGTTTCCTGCAAAAATCAAATTAATTCTTTCTGAAGGAACTAAAATATTTGACACGCTAAAGGAGGCATCCGCTTTTGTTAACAAAAATAAAATCCTTAATTATACTGAAGAAATGGATTGGAAAAGTATCTCCCTCAACAGACAGGGTGAGCTGAATTCCTGGAAAACTGCTTCTAAAATTAAAAAGTTATTTTCTAAAACAACGGATATATCCTTTAAGTAAAAGGTTTGTATTGGACTTTAAGCTTCAAAACATACGTAAGTATATATTTATATTTTAAGCTACAACATAGGTTCATAGGTAGGTACTAGGCTATTGGCCCTACTGCCTATATAAGCCTTGCCAAAAAGGTACCCTGGCTTTCGCCACCCAAGAAAATTATTTTCCTGTGCCCCTGTCAAGCAGAGCCACAGAAGTGATCCCTGGGGTGAATTTCCTATTTTCCATCCAATCATCAAGATTTTTCTTGAAGAGTGCTAATCAGGAGCTCTGCTTGACATAGATAGGTAGTCTGTTACAGAGTATGGGAAGTCTCTGGGACAGGAATATATCCCTCCAGCAAGTTCTGTTTATTGTGGTGACAAGGTTTAGGTCCCTAGAGCATGTAGCTCGAATGGATTGGGATTTCTTTAAGTGGAGCATGTCCAAAAGCTCTAGGTTTGACATAGCTTTGTATGTTAGGCAGAGATCACCTCTGAGTAGATCATATGCAACGGAGTAAAGCTGGAGTTTTTTTAGATGGTCTGCACAGGGCATCTGTTTGAGGCTAGTAATCCTCTTTGTGAGGTATTTCTGTGGCCATTCCAGTTGTTGTAGATGTCTTGTGAGGTACATACCAAAAGGGGAGTTGTACTCTATAATGGGTCTAATGAGTGATGAGTAGAGGGGAACAATGACCTCTTTTTTTCTGGATGAGAAACCTTTTGTGATGAGGTGTGCCACATAGAAGGATCTCCTGAACACTGTGGCAATGTGATCATCAAATGAGGGACTACTGTCCACCTGTGTCCCAAGGTCTCTTATCACACTTTCAGTGTTAAGTAGACTACCGCCTATGTGGTAGTTCATGGATACAGACTTTTTACCAAAGGGGATGACAATGCACTTTTTAGCATTGAGCTTGAGGCCATGGCTTTGACACCAGGCATCTGTCTCAATGAGGCCCTTTTGTAGGATGTCCACATCATTAGAAGTTTCAATTATTGCTCCTAGTTTGCAGTCATCTGCGAACTTAATTAGCCAAAGACCTTCTGTGTTAGCCTGTACTTCAGAGAAGTAGATACCAAACAGGAGAGGACCCAGGACTGAACCATGTGGTACTCCACTTGTCACTGGTCTGAAGTCAGATTTGGAGTCTGCTACTTTCACAGTGTGGGTTCTGTCAGTAAGCCAGTTGGCAACCCATCTTGTGACATAGGGATTTATACCTAGTTTAGTGAGTTTATCTATATTTCCACAGTGGGGGATGGTGTTGAAAGCCTTGGCGAGATCTAGATAGGCTGTGTGAACCACCTTACCCTCATCTATGGCTTTGTTGACTGCTTCAAAGAAGTCTATCAGGTTTAGGAGACATGATCTACCTTTTACAAACCCAAACTGTGTGGGGTCCAGAGTTTGGAGATTACCAGTGTATTTGTTTATGAGTTCCATGATGATACTTTCCATGGCCTTGCAGACCAGGCACATCAGGCTAATGGGGCAGTAGTTCCCAGGGTCTGCCATGGCTCCCCCTTTGTGGAGTGGGATAACCATCACAGTGTGACATTCAATGGACACAAAGCCTGAGGTGAGGCTATGACTGAACATAGTACTTAGGTGGGGTGCCAGTTCATTCTTTAGTTCGTGTAGTATGTAGCCTGGGATGTTGTCAGGACCCTTAGATGCTGTGTTCTTGGCATTGGACAGTGAGGTTTTTACCTGTGCAGCCGTGATTACAGGAATTTTGCATTCTTCTGGTATAGAGATGGGCCCTTTAGGGGGTAAGAGTGGGGTAAAGATAGCACTGAACCTATCTGCCAGAATGTTGGCAATATCAGTTGGTTCTGTATATTTAGTGCCATTGTGCTGTAACTCAGAGCAGAACTGAGTGTTGCCATTGAGATTCTTGACGTAGCTATAGAATGCTTTGTGGTTGTCTTTAGAATCAGTGGTGATTTTGTTTTCATAACTAGCTTTGGAGGATTTTATGAGGGATCTCAGCTTCTTACTGAGGCTGACCAGGGAGTTCCTCCAATCATGGGATTTTACTCTTTTTTGCAACAGTTTCTTTCTTCTGTTGCTGAGTTTGTTTATGGCAGAAGACCACCAGATTGGCTTCTTTTTTTGGAGGATAGCATCTTGGTTCTGTTAGGGATAGCACGATCCATGCACTCGTGTTAGTGCTTATAAAGTGTATTTGTGTAGGATTCAGCAGTCGTACCTCTATTGTCCATCTGCATGGGTGTCATGAAGTTTGCCACTTCTGTCTTAAGAAGCGTGAAGTTGGCTTTGGAGAAATTTTTTATGGTTGTTTCCCTAATGGGGGTGGGGATGGGATTTGTATGTCTAGGGTGATTAGCTTGTGGTCGGATCTGACCAACGAGGAACTGACCTCTGGTGTGGAACACCAGTCACCCATGTTGGTAATGACCAGGTCTAGGATACTGCTGCCCCTGGTGGGGGTGTGGATAAGTTGATCCAAGGCATTGGAATTTATGAATTCCAGAAAATGTTGAGCAAAAGAGTTGGTACATGAGTAGTTTTCCCAGTTAATGGTGGGGTAGTTGAAATCAGCCATTATTAGGGTGTTGGGTTGTACCCTAATATTTTCCAGTGTATCAAGAAAAGAGGAGTGGGAATCCTGGGGCATGGTGGGGGTCTGTAGCAAGCTACAATTTGGATTGCGGTCTTGCCCAGAGTTAGTTGTACTTGGACAATCTTGGATGCATTATGCTGAGCAACTAGCTTGGAGGTGTGGACATCCTTAATGAATATGGACACGCCTCCACCTTTAGTGTTTCAGTCCGTGTTAGGTGGCTGAAAGGTGTGGTATGAATTATACCCTGGTAATGCAGGGGTGCTCTCTGTAGCTTTGAACCAGGTCTCTAACACTGCACAGATGTCGATGTTCTCCATTTTAAGGAGTGCCTCATGTGAGAGTATTTTGAGGTTTAGACTTCTAGCACTGAGTAGTATTACCCTCAGATTTTGCTTGCTTGTACCTGTTACGGTGGTAAATTTTCCAACTGAACCTTGCCTAAAAAAGGTACTATAGGGGTGGCAAAAGCCTTTGCCAGTATCTGGAATCCCAAGGGTGACAGGTACAGGCCATCTCTGGCAAAGCATCGTGATCTGTCGATCATGTCATCCCAAGCAGACAGATACTGGATTCCCTTAAAATGACACTAGAAGCTTAGCCAATTGTTGAAGTCTATCATTTTGTCCTTGCACTTTGGTATCATTCTGGGTGATGGCAGGATGCTACTCAGGGCTAGGGTCATACCTGCCTGGGCTACAAGATCAGAGAGCTTCTCCATGTCACTTTTCATGTAGTCCAGGGAGGTGTGTCTCAGGTCATTCACACCAACATGGACAATGACAGAGTCATATTTGTACTTGTTGTGGAGTGACTTGAGTGCATGCGGTATGTGGCGGATCCTGGCACCCAACAGGCAGCTGACAGTAACTTTCTTCTTGTTTAGCCTGGTGAGTGGAACATCAGTGTGCCTGACTATAGAGTCATCTATGACTAGAGTGTTGGGTACGTTATGCCTTATGGGCTGTAGTTGAGTGGCACACTGAGTTTGTGGGCTATGTGTCATTTGGGCTGTGTTGGGGGTGGAGGTTGCTTGCATTTCTGCTTTGGAGGTCTCGGTTGTTTGGGCAGATTTTTATTGAGAGCCTCCATTAATGTAGGTGTGTGTTTTGTGCTTCTGTGTGTGTGTTTTGGTGGTGTAGGTTTTGAGGGACTATGTGATGAGTGTGGTGAGGTACAAGTGTTTACCTTCTCCTCTTGACTGTCTAGTCCAGTCTTTGGTGAAGAGAGCTTTGATTCCAGTTTGGCTATATAAGTGCATCTCTCACAGGTTGTAGTGTTGAGTGGTAGGAGGAGAGGGTTGTCTGTGTACATGAGGCAATTGCTGCATTGCCCCAAGATGTCCAGATTCATCAGGTAGACAGGAGAAAACACCGGGAGCTGACCTTTAGACATGCCTGGATAGGTGCTTATTTATTAAGTACTAAAAACTGTTTTCCTCTAGACAAGTGAGGAAGGTTGAGTGCTGTAGTAATTTGTAGCTTATTTAGTGCTTACAACGAGTTCTGAACAAGTGCTGAGCTCAAAGAAACAGATTTGAGTGCTAAAACTAAAAAGCTGGCTAGTTGTAAATGGAAATTTGAAGAGCAGACTTTATGGCGCCGGGAATAGTTTAACCCTAGTTAAGCGGGGGGGGGGGGGCTCAGGAGCTTACAAACAGTCCTGGATACAGCAAATCTGTATCTGGACTAGACTTGCTACAGGAAAGGGGGAAACAAGCTTAGAATTTTTTTCAGTAAAGTGGAAATGGAGAAAGCTGGAACAGATGTTAATTCAAGGTTAAGAATCAGAGTGGGTTGGCCTTCACAAATGTTCTCTCTCTATTAGATTGAATGAACTAATGACACTAGACTGGGAGGAGTGTTCCGGATCAAATATACAGTATGGGTGGGCAACTGCAAAGCCACCAAGTATAAGAACACCACAACAATAGGGAGGGGGTGGGAAACTAAAACTATTACAGCTACTAGCTGTAGCCACTAAATTAAAGTTTTAAACAGATAAAGGAACAAGCAGACTCTAGAGAATTGTTTTAACTGCAAATAGACTAGACTAGAACACAGAAACCCAAAAAATCAAAAATGCACAGAAAAGCATTGATAGAGCACTCACAAACAGAAAATACAACTCTCAGTATGAAAAAGCAGTTTACAGTTAAGTAATTCAGTAAACATGCAATTAGAGTAATAAAACAGTATCTAGCAATGAAAAATACAGTTAAAACAGTATAAAACAGCACATAAATGCAACAAAACAGTAAAAAAGCTTTATAACAGTGCAATATGTAGTAGATTAACTGTATAGCACAATTATAAGTGTTACAGAAGTGCAATTCAATGAAATACGTTTAAGAAATAACTTATCCTGCTCTTGGAATCTTAAGGAATTTCTGCTTAGTTTCAGTAATGAATTACCATCCACAGGCTGATAAATATGTTTCATGACAAGGAATACAAATTGATAGGTTTACTGTTTTACTATATTTACAGTGAAAGATTTAATATATTTAATTTAACTAAGCTTATAAATGTATTTCTAAATGATAAACAAATACTTCCTATAAGAGAATGCCATTAAATTATAAGAAATAGAATAGGTAATTTTAAGACTACGTAAGTTAAGAATTGTATCTGTTTAACTTTGCTTAGTGTATGTGACTGGCTGGGTTGACTGAATGTCACTTCTAATTAATATGCTAATTAACAGTATTAAAGTGCTAGTGATTTTTGTTTTCTTTGTTTCTGTTTAACACATTCCTTTCACAGGTAGTTTATAAAACAATTAACACTTAAAAAGCTTGAGAACAAAAGAATGTTCCAGATATGTGAAAATGCTTGATTCTTGCTTGCTTTGCTTCTCACTTGCTCCTCTAGGTCAAGGTTCGTCACTGATGTCTGTGAAAACAGGCAGACACTTTTTTTTTCTTTCTTTTTTTTCCCAAGTATATATGTAAGAACTCTACTCAAAATAATATCTTTTTCTTAAAAAATATTTATTTAGAGGTGAAGAACTGATAAATCAAAAGCTATAGTAATATTTTATATTAAACTGTTGCTGACATGTAATTTGAACATAGTTTGCTGAATGTTAATAGCTTAGGATGTAGTGTTATTAACTCTATCTGTACATATTAATGGAAAGAAGTTAGATACTTGTTACGGATTAGAACAGTTTAAAAGAATTAAGAATGAGAAAATTAAAGAAGAAATTAGCAGCTGCTGTGTACTGTAAGTTGTCATTTGCACGTGCTGTAATCAAATTCTAATGTCTGGATGTGAGATATAAATCACAACAATAGTTCACAATGGCTCAAAACACACATTCAAATTAAACAAGCAGGAATTCCTTGATATATATATAGAAAAGGTTGCTTGAAATACTAGAATTAATAAAAAGGAGTAAACTTCTTATGAGTAGTATTCAAATGAACAAGGAATGAAATATCTGCTATGCAAGATTAATAAAAGAGCAGTATCCGTATGAAAAGAAATATATACATATATTGCAATCTCTAATAGAAAGCTGATGATTAAATAGCTTTTTGATGGGAGATTTTAGAAACACAAGTTATATAGAATAAGGTAGAATATTACTGGGCAAATAAGACATATACACTGGATATAATAAGTTGACACACCTCTGTTAAAATGCCAAGTTTTTGTGATATAAAAATGAGACCATAATAAATCATTTCAAAACTTTTCCCACCTTTAATGTGATCTATAACCTGTATAATTCAGATGAAAAACAAACAAATTTGTTAGGGGAAAAATATAAAAAATAAAAAAACGTAAAATAAGCTGATTGCATAAGTGTGCACGCCCTTAAACCAATACTTTGTTGTGTGTGCACACCCTTAAACTAATACTTTTCTGAAGCACCTTTTGATTTAATTACTATATAAAACTAACTGGAGTGAGGTGTTCAGTGGAAAAACTGCAGATGGAATGTGAAAAGTTTTGAAAAAGAAATTGTTTAAGTGCAAAAATTAAAAAAAAAATGTTTAACATCAGGATCTAGGCACGCAACATCAGGGGGGTATATTTCCATAAGAACAAGATACCTGATTAAGGTGAGAGACAAAAAATATAAGAAATGGAAGAGAGGTCGAACTACAACTTTGAAAACTGAAATAAACAAGATGGACAAACAGATTAAGCATAGTGTTAGACAAGATCAAGAAAAAATTTGAAGAAATTTTATATAAAGATATTGAGCATAATAGGAAACCTTTTTATAGATACATAAAATGTGGAAGGAGTAAAGATACACAAATTGATAAACTGTGTGCAGATTCTAAAATTTATTCTCAGACAGAACAGATTATAGATATATTTACAAAACCTTATGCAAAACAGTTTGGCTCCACAAAAGGGGTGGTAAGTTGTCCTACTGACATCCAGGTAACCCCAGATACTGGAAACAAATTAGATTATATTGAAAAAGAACTGTGCAAACTGGATCCAAACAAAACACAGGGAGGAGATGGAATAAGTAACAATGACCTGAGAACACTTCAGCAAGAACTTACACTACCATTATATCTATTATTCACTAGGTCATAAAAATATGGGGAGACCCCTCAAGATCGGAGACATGCACTTATTAAACCTGTCTTTAAGGAAAGGGGAGTAGGACAAACCCAGAATCATATAGACCCTTAAGTCTACTTTCATGTTGTGGAAAAATAATGGAGAAGGTAATACTGGATAAGTTATTGTCAGAACTGGATAGGTTGGGACTAGAAACCATGTATCAGCATGCATATGTTGAAAATAGATCTATTACCACCTGTAACACAATGTTCTATAACAATATAATAACAGCTATGAATGAAAAATTGTGCTGTGATGTGATTTATATAGATTTAACTTCAGCATTTGACAGGGTCATACACAAAACACTGATCAATAAATTAGTACAACTAGGTATTGATATACTGTTGATAAGATGGATAGCTGCATGGCTTACAAACAGGACATGGCAAGTATCACACACCAACTGGGCAGGTGAAATCCTTGGTTACAGTCAAGGTGTCCCACAGGGCTCTGTCCTAGGCCCTTACTTGTTTAGATTGTATCTTTCAAACCTTACTTTTTTATCTGAGGTGTTCTACAGTCTAAATGCTGATGACCTGAAATTGGGTAAGCTAATTACAGGTATTACAGATAAAGCATGTCTGCAAAATAATTTGACTAAATTGACCATTTGGGCACAGGAGAATAATATGTTGATAAATACATCAAAAACTAAGCATATAAGATTTGGGAGACATAAACTGAAAGGTGAATATTTAATACAGCACACAGTGATTGAAACTGTAGACTCATTTAAGCACCTGGGTATATGGGTAGATTCAGCTATGAGTTTTTCTAATCATATCAACCAATTGGCTAATGATAGTTATTGAACTTATAGGTTGTATAAAAATATTTATAAAGTCTAGGAAAGCAGACATAATGAAGTCATTGTTTGTTAGTTACATTAGACCCAAACTTGAGTATGGAATAACAATATGGAAACCCTATAGGAAAACAAGCATGAATAAACTGGAAAGAGTACAGTGGAAATATACCAAGGGCAACCATGGATGTAAAAATCTAAGTTATTATGAAAGACTAAAATATCTGAACTTGTACAGTGTCTCTTACAGATATTTACGTGGAGATCTTATTCAGGAATATAGGGCAAGTAGGGACAACTACCTCTGAGAATGTTTGGGGTTATCAAAAAGTACTAGACAATCATCAGATAACCTATGTAGAAGATTCTATAGGCATGAGAAGTGTACTAATTGGTTGTCTGACAGAGTAGCTGATGCTTGGAACAGACTACCGAATAACATTAAAGCAAGTAATAGTTTAGATAGTTTTAAGAACAACCTGGACATTTATTGTGGGAACAAGTGTTTTAGTATATTGGCAAGCTAGAAGGGCATTAATGTCTGTGTTTGAAACATCTGTATGTATGTATCCTGCCAAAACTAAGTCTGTACTTTCCAACTGTATTTCAACAGCAATTAGTTATCAAAGACAAGAAAACTTCAAAAAGACATGTAAATTAAATAGAGCTAATAACTAGAGTTTAATTTGTAACATTTTTAAAATAAGCCATTCTGCTGACCTGCATTACAGTAATGAAGTCTGAAGACAGTTTTACAGTTCTTATATCAGATGATGTGGTTATAGATATTAAAAAAAAGACCAAATTTACTGGGGATTGCTAAGCAAATATATGTCGTAGAGTATGAAATGCTAAACTAACACAGCTTTGTTTATTTCCCTGGAAACTAGTCTCTGCTAATTTTAGATTTTATGCAAAAGAGTATGCAGGGAAGTGCCATAATTTGTACCTGCATGTGGTAAGAAAAGTCCAGTCTTTCTACCAAGCAGATTTCCAGTGACTGTCAGTCCTAGATTGGAATAGTATACTGCAAGCAAAATGGTGGGTGGGGGACTATCATTGACTATGGCACAGTCTGAACATTTTGAATTATGTAAACCGGGAGTATCTGCTAAAAAACAGCTAGTAAGCTGCTACATTCATGCTTCATGCATTATAGATAAGCTCACCAGCTTAAATATAAACCCCTATGTCACTAGATGGGTTGCAAACTGGCTCAAGGACAGAACCCACATGGTTGGAATTGCTGGAGCCATGTCAGACTCCAAACCAGTTACAAGTGGCGTCCCACAAGGCTCAGTCCTGGGACCTCTCTTGTTCGGTATATATTTCTCGGAGGTACAGGCCAACACGGAAGGACTGGCTGACAACGTTCGCAGATGACTGCAAACTGGGCGCCATAATCAACTCTCCAGCCGACACAAGCATCCTCCAAAAGGGCCTCATAGAAACAGACAACTGGTGCCAGAGCCATGTCCTCAAGCTAAACGCCAAAAAGTGTATAGTCATCCCCTTTGGCAAAAACAAAGTGCCCACAAATTACCACATAGGTGGTAATCCATTAAGTACAGAAGAAGTAATTAGGGACCTGGGGACCCAAGTTGATAGCAATCTCTCATTTGACAACCACATGGCCAAAGTGGTTAGAAAAACATTTTATATAGCCCTCCTAATCATGAAGGGATTCACATCTAGATCAGGGGAGATCATCATGCCTCTTTACTCATCCCTCATCAGGCCCATAACTGAGTACAATTCCCCTTTTGGGATGTACCTTACCAGACACCTGCAGCAACTGGAAAGACCCCAAAAGTACCTCACCAAGAGGATCAAAGGGCTCAAACAGATGCCGTATGCTGCCGTATCCAGCTCTACTCAGTGGCATACCACCTGCTCAGAGGTGATCTGTGCCTGATGTATAAAGCCATGTCCATCCCGGAATTAATGGACATGCTGCACCTCAGAAAATCCAAATCCCATCGAGCTACGCGCTCAAGAGACTTGAACCTCAGCACTGAAATAAATAGGACATGCTGGAGGGACAGATTCATAACCCAGAGGCTCCCTTCACTCTGGAATAAAATCCCAGTCCAGGTTATTTAGAGTCCCTCATTGACTCTCTTCAAGAGGAATCTTGATGAGTGGATGGGAGATCGTAGGTTTACCCCAGGTATCACTTCTGTGTCAATGTTAGGCAGAGGCACAGTATACTAACCTCGAAAAAGGGCATAGCAAAATTAATTTAAAATGGGTGGCGAAAGCCAAACACACTCTGGCTAGGCTTATAAATGCCCTAGGGCAGATAGCCTAGTATGAACCTATGAACCTTTACATATGCCTGGCAAAAATAAATCAAAAACTGCATAGTGTTAGCATACATCTGTGCATAACCCACATTGATGACTTTTAAAAATATTTTTCTTTGTTGCTGTCTGACTCATTACTATCAATTAACAGTGGTGGATATTGGATGTTCTGTCTTTTTTGTTTGTATAAACTGAAGAATAACTGGATTTCATTCAGCTATTCAGAATCGGTTTTGAGTCCACTATACAGATGGTTTTGGGTCAGTGTTACACGGTCTTTACCCTTAACTGAGCAATGAAAACATTACAATATAGTGGTAAGCTCAGCCTGAAGTATACGATAAATCCAGCAAAACAAAGAACTCAGGCTAAGAAACCAATTATACATGCCACCTATATTCCAATTTTAGTTAAAAAGCAGATGCAGTATAAGTAATGTATAACTTTGTATGCATTTTTATGTATTATTTTATGAATGCATTTTAAATTGTGAATTTTATTTTGCCTTGTGTGATCAAGTAATGTTACTGGTGGGTCGTGCTGTTTAGTCTTTTGCTCAAAGTATTAATTGTAATTGATTAAGTTAATTGTTGTTTATGCACTGAAGAAGGGACCTGAAAACTTTGCTGAAGTTAGTTGTTTATTAAGTTATTTGCTGGGATGTTTCTCAGCCTGAATTATTTGTTTTGTTGGCTTTATCCTTAAATGATCAGCTATATCACTTTTCATGCATAAGTAGTACCACATTTTGTCCTACACAGTCCTGTTTAACACACCTGGTATCTAGCAAAAGAATACACAGTTGCCAGCCAACAACCTTTGAAATGCATCCTTATTATGTCGATCAGATGAAACATTTTAGGGTGCCCTTCCTATTATTTCTATTCACCTGCAGTCTTGTACTGAAGCTTCTTTTGGGTTTACAGTTATAAATACATGACATGGAGAACCAACACCAGATATCAAGAAAGTATGCCTTTTCTCTATATCATCAATGCAGTAAACAGAGTTTCTTTGAAGCCTTAATCAATAAATGTAACTGTGAGATACAAAATATCACTTATTCACATATGTCTTTACAGTGATTCTACTGTTGATGCAATTACACACAATATGGATATAATAATAATAGTAAGGTGTACAATATAACAGACATGACTACAGCACAAATCTAAGCAAAGGTGGGTAGAAATCAACTGCTGCCTTCCTCAACACTGTCTCTCTGATGCAGCAGTGGTCCATAATCTGAGTCATTGAGCTTTATAAACAAAAAAAATGTCTCCTATTTGCACTGGATGAGGAAGTGCAGGAGACAAGTGACATTAGAGTGATGTTTTATACTTGGGTGGGAAAAGGCTTACACTGTTGTGAAACGGCACTAATCTGTTGGTGCATATGTTTTCTCCTCTATGCCTAATTTCTCAGAAACTGATTCTTGTTTCAAGTCTGCACCTATTTGCCCTCCTTCCTATAAAATGGCTAGTTTTAAATGGATATTTGTTTTATTTTATTTTGAAACAGGAGTGCAGAATATTTACTTAACATTCTGTACATTTTTCTCTTTCTTCCAACTGCTGGAGAGGTTTTTGAGATAGACACCCAAAGAGAAAAGTGTTTTCTAAAATATGTGTTTGTTAGACTGGTGTTAACATCACCAGGAAAAGGTTGGTTTCTTAGCCATGCATACCACTTTATGACAAAAACCAGATGTAGCAGCTTTGAAACAGACATTCAGTGTATCCTCATAAACCACACCGAAAACAACTCACAGTTGAGCAAATACCACTCAAAACCGACCAGTGAAAAAATAATTATTTTTTTATTAAAAATACACGTTAATTCTCTCTCTAGCGCCTCGTCTGTGAACAGCCTTTAACAAAGTACAATCGCACAAATAAAAACAAAGCTTTTTATACTCTTTACATTAAATAGATTACTTCATTACAAAAACAATTAATCAATTAGCAATTACTAAATTGCATTATACCAAACACTTCCAAGTGCATTCTTGATTTAAGCCTCTAGGGCGCATAGTATCAAACTTTAAAATCAAGATTATTTCTTTCTTTCTTAATACATTTTTTATATGTTGCTCTACCATTAATTCATTCATTTCTACTTTTTCCAAAATAGTTGCTTGCAACCCCTCCGGGTTGCTACTATGAAATTCTTTAAAATGAACTGCCACTGGACTAGTTGATTTACTTTTTCTTATATCTCTTATGTGTTCTTTAAGTCTACATGAAAACTGCCTTTTACTTTCCCCCACATAAAATTTTTTACATGGACATTTTAAGCCATATATAATTTTTTCTGTGTTACAACCATAAATGCCTCTAACTTGGAATGTTTTTCCATTAATATCTATGAATTCTTTTACTATGAACTCACATATACTACATTTTCCACAAGGAAATGTACCTAGCATCTCTGGTGATAGAACTAGCCCTACTTGAGGCATTCTAAACTTCCCACGTACTAAGAAATCTTTTATGCTTCTACCTCTCCTAAAGGAGAAGCTAATATTCTTATTTTGTAGAAAATCAACTTCCCCTTTTAATCTTAACCAATAATATTTTACTTGTTCTTTCACTATTTCTGAAAAAAAACAAAACGTAGAAGTAAAATAAATACTTTCTTGTTCTTCTTCATTTTCCTTCCTTGGTTTGTTGCCACTCCTCTGATTCCACTTTGTTGCTTTTTCCAATCCCTGTTCCACTTGTGCTCTTAAATATCCTCTCTCACAAAACTTATTAAAAGTTTCTTCCATTTCCTTTTCCTTATCTGCAGGATTACTACACAACCTCTTTACCCTAAGGAATTCTCCATATGGTATAGATTTTATAGTATGTGGGGGATGGCAACTGGAACCATGCTACATAAAATTTGTTCCCGAGAACTTTCTATGTATTTTTGTTCTTAACTTACAATTTTTCCTACCCATTACTTCAACATCCAAATAATGAACTTCAACACCAATCTGTAATCCATCAAAACTTATCCCCTCTTCATTTTCATGTAATTTATTAATAAATGCTTCCACTTTGTTGTGTCCCCCCTACATACAAAGATTAAATCATCAGTATATCTCTGTTGAGCTTATCTCCCATGTTAGGCAAGTGGCGTGATATCAGATTCCTGTCCCACTGCACTAACACTATCATACTGCTTTCAAGAATATGATGAGTGATAGAGACTTATGTTGATGCTGTTCAACAGTTTCACATATCTCTTTGTAAGAGATGAAATTTCTTTTCACTGACCATTTGAAATATTCTCTCATTACATTAATCCTTTCATCAAAATAACATCTTCTGCATGGGAAATTTGAAAATAAGAACCTTAATCATTACCCATATCATATGGGAAGACAGTTGAGGGGTCCAAATGGAAAGATGGTGAAATCAGCAAGAAAAGGAGAGTAGTATTACTGGAACTAAATTCATACACAAGTATTATCCTGTTTTCACAAACTCTCACCAGGATGACACTGATCTGTGCACTGCATCTTAGATAACATATGTCATGGAGAGGAAAACATGTTAAAAAATAAAAACACAGCTGGGTGCACAGGTCCCAGGATATTAAAAAAAAAAAAAAACAAACAGCCCAATCCTAGTGTACACACTGATGCCAGGACTGGAAAAAATGGCAGTGTAGAATCCTTAAGACACAGAAACATTCCTATAATGAGGTTCGGCCAGTAGTAGGAAGTAGTAGTCCATAAAAAACAGAAAAACTGATAAGGCAGAAAAGAGTCATAAAGATGAGAGTGGACAATTGAAGATAAGGAAGAAATTATGTATTCATGCAAGAAGCCCAGAATTTCTAGATAGAAAATATTCAGAAAGATTAAGAGAGAAATTAGAGGAAAACTACTTGCATAAGAAAAACTTTCAAAAGCTTTAAATACAAATTTGCATTCATTAACACAATGGATCAATGAAACACATTACACAGACAACAAAACTTTGGGTCATCTGGAAAAAGAATTCACAAAAGAATTGCAAAAACATAAAGAACAAAATATAGATATTTTTGAAAGGTTTAAAAAAGAATCATGGACATGAAAAGAAAAAGGTCTGATATGGTACAATATTTATGCAAAGGAGAAAGCCAAACTAATAAATAGAAAAAAGCAACTCCAAAGATATCGGAAGAGAAATACAGGCAAAGGCACCCAGGAATGGAAAATTTCACCATAAAAAAAAAAAAGAACACAAAGTGAAAACAAAGAACACAAGATTAGTAAGATAGAAAGAAGCAAGTAAAAACTGAAGTTATAGAGTATCTGCAAAGTGAAGGATTTAGTGTAGAAAGTCCAATAAAGGTAATGTCACAACATGCTGAAACAATGAGTCCCCTAATTAAGGAAAAACAGGTGGAGCAGGAGACATCTGAAAAAGAAATATAGATATGGGAAAATAAAAGTGATTTGATATAGAGTAATATTAATTTAAAGGAGAAAGCAAAACTAATCAATATAAAATAAGCAGTACCAAAGATATTTGAAGAGAAATACATGCAAAGGCACCTGGAAATGGAAAATTTCACAATACAAAAAAATAAGAAAACAAATGGGGACAGTAGAAAAGAGAATTAGTAATGGAAAAGTTAAAGAAATAAAAACTGAAGTTACAGATTACCTGCAAAGTGAAGGATTTAGTGTAGAAAATCAAACTTGGGTAATGCCACACATGATGGAACAATGAGTCAACGAACTAAGGGGAAACAGGATGAATGGGAAGCATTTAATTACTTGCCACATGATGATGCTCTGGAGCCTTCAGTAGGAAACCGGTACAGAAATAGTAGAGTTCCACACCAAGGGAAGAGCAGGAAATAATGGCAGCTCTGAAGCAGGCAATGCTGTGGAGTGATAGGCCAATGAGTTCCCATATGAAGATGATGCAGGATGCAGCTGAAGAGGATATGTCACAGGAAGATGTTCTGGAACTTTCTTTAGAATGCCCACAGGAAGTAGACAGAAAGAATGTGCTTAGAAGAAAATGATCTAATGGAAGAGTTGCTTTGTTTTAATAGAGATGACAGACATATTAAGATCAATGGAAGAAATGGATTGCATAAAGTAAATAAGACTCAAAATCTTAGAAGTCTGATAAAACAGATGAACACAGTAATCAAGACTATTAACAGACATTCATGTAATATAACCGAAATAAGTAGGATCTATTACTGTGCAGCTAAATTAATAATAGACAAAGTCTTACGACAAAAACATAGACCAATACGGGAAAGCAAGGGAAGAAATAAAATGCCATCATGGAATCATCAAACAGATAAAACTATAAAGCAATTAATACAAGAAGTGTCACTATTAGAAGAATACAGAAGAGGGAACAGATGAACAAAAACACTTAGAAAGAAAGACATATTAAAAGCAATGCACAGTATCAGAACAGACCAGTATATAGCATACACTATTGCAGATAGTAAACTAAAAGAAATCAGCACAGGTAGAAACAACTTAGAAGATATGTAGATAAATGTACAAAATATGCAATTTAGTGAAGATCTAAAAAGTTTTATGGAGAACTGTGAAACAAAGCAAAAGGAACAGAAACATGACTAAAAAAGAAGAACAAACACACTTTGGAGAAATATTTATGAAGACCTTGTGGAACATAACAAAGATGCTGAATGGATTGAAAAAAATTAAAAGAAACAGTAAGGAGTTCAAATGTACAGGATATAAAATGGGATGAAGTAACGGCAAGAGAAGTGAAACAAAGTTATTAAAAGTTGCTTACTGGAAAACCTCAGACCCAGATGCAGTACCTAACTTCTGGTTAAAAGTATTAACATCTTTACAGAAAGATTTAGCCCTGAGTAAGAATTACTTATATGCACATCCGGAACAGACACCAGCCTGAGTAACAACAGGAAAAATGATACTCCTCCGTAAGAGTGAACCTGTAGGCCATCCAAAAAACAATAGTCTAATAATGTGCCTTCCGATGATGTACAAACTATATACTGGAATTGATGCAGATAGAGTTTATAGTCATTTAGAAGAAAACTTAATCAAGACAATAGATCAAAATGGTAATAAAAGAAAGTCATGTGGAAAAACAATCATTTGTTGTTAAATAAAGCCATAACAGAGAATTGTAAAATGGGGATGAATCTAAGTATGGTATAGACAGATTACAACAAAAGCATTTGACAGCCTCTCATATTCATGGATAAAGGAGTGCTTACAGATGCATAAGATACATCCTACGTTGATCAATTATATTACAATGACCATAAAACAGTGGCAAATCACTCTGCACTTAGGTCATGACAAAGGGAAAAATTTTATCCCATGGATAAAAATTCAAATGGTGGATATTCCAGTGTGATTCTTTGTAAACCACTCTAGTTTTATCTTGCTCTTAACCCGTTATGCTATTTACTTAACAGATTAGGTCTTGGTTACTATTTGGCTCCCACAAAACAATCTTACTTAAAGACTTCTCATCTACTTTTTGTGGATGACTTAAAACTGTATAGTTCATCAGATGAGGAGTTGAAAGCACAACTGCAAATAGTTAAATTTTTCTCAGATGATATAAAAGCACATTTGGTCTTGATAAATGTACAAAATCAATGTTTCAAGCAGGAAAGTTGCAGTACCAAGAAAATGTCTGTCTGGGACATGAATGCAATATGAAAGAACTTGAGAAGGCAGGAGTAAATAAATATTTGGGAACCGATGAAGGATTGGCAATAAAACATGAACAAGTGCAAATAAAAGTCAGTAAAGAATATTTCAGAAGACTGAAACTAATACTGAAAACAGCCTTGACATCTAGGAATATAGTCCAAGCTATAGATTAATTTTCTCTTCCTGTTCTAACTTACAGTTTAGTGTGATTGCCTGGCTCCAAAAGGTATTGGATCAGTTGGACAGAAAAACAAGAAAGATGCTTCACAAATCAAATGATATATAACAATCAGTGTCTATCAAGTTTATATTTTTCATGCTCTAAAGGAGGTACAAGCTTCCTTGAATATGATTGCACATAAAGATCTACAGTTGTGGGCCTGCATACATATCTGCTGACCTCATCAGATCCAAACATAGTGAAAGTTTTAAAACGTGAGGAGAGGAAGTCTAAGACAACCTCAGTCCTTAGTTTGGCAGGAATGGAAATCAAACCAGAAGACAAATATCAGACAGCAACCTAATGTGCCCCCCCCAAAAAAAAAAGAATATAAGGAGAGGGATCAGAAGAGAAGAAAAGAAATGGTGAAAAGCTATAAATATAATGGCAAGTACAGAGATCTCCTGGAACAACTTCATGTTTATCAGGATTTGAAGTAAGAATGGTTAATGAGAGTTGAGTTGAAACCAAAGGATGAAAGGTTAATAACGGCAGCACAGGATAGTGGACTAACATGTGGGAGAAACAGACAAATGTAGGTTCTGTAAAAAAGAATTGGAAACAGTTGTATACCTTGTTGCTGTGTGTGATATACTCACGGCAGAGGGCCTGAACACTGAAAGGCACAATAATGTGGCAAGACTGCTGCAGACACTACAATATACAAGAAGCTGAGAAGTATTGGAAACATGAACCACAAAGCATTACAGAGAATGAAGAAGTATATGACACATGGGATTATCCGTTACCAACAGTTCAAAAAAGGAGATGCAAGAAAACCAGATATAGCAGTCCATGAAAAAAAAGATCAAAGTAGCACTGATCAGTGAAATTGCTACACCTAGTGATCACTGTGTCTTACACACAGCAACACGAGCAGGCAGAAATGAAAGCAATGTGGAATAAAGACAGCCAGACAGTTCCAATAGTAGTAGGAGCAATGGGTCTAATAAAAAAGAATCGACAGTTGTACTTAGATATGCTACCAATGCAAGTAACTCTGTATGAATTGTAAAAGGAGTTAGTTCTAGGTGCATTGCGGGTCCTGCAAAGAGCACTTTTGGCTAACATCAAAGATTGAAACAATACTATTTTCATGAACTTTAATTATATCCTGACTTAGGAATGGGGTCCATGCCTGTCTTCATATTAGAAACCCAAAAGACTTGGAGAAATTAATCCCGGGAAGACAACTGATATTAATAGATTAACTTTCACCTTTGGATTCTAATTATGGGTGTGTTTTCTCTCTCTCTCTTTGTCTTTCTCTCTCTCTGTGATTCCCCCTGATGTTGATAGCTTTTGCTCACTCCTGAATCATGACACAGTCTTTTATACATAATTAATATAGCCCTGTGCTATTTTACTGTATTCTACAAACATAGGAATCTCTGATGTCCAAGGACTGGTGTTCAACTCTTGGGCATCCAAATATCACATGTCTGGAAGGCAAGTATCCCACTCACTTTTACTTAATCAGTTCTTGTTAGGAAATATGACCTTTTGATGTCTAATCCTCATATATTCCTTTTGTGTATAAAAAATGCAACAGATGATGTGGGAAAACATCCAAGTTCCCTAGGGAAAAAAACTGCATAGATTTAAGGACTTACTTGGGCACCTGGAGAAAGACATACAGGGAGGGAGCATTTTATATTCAAATTCTAAAAGCTTCTTCAGCCTAAACCTTTTTAAATTTGTTGTTCAAATCACAGAAGTTGCCCTAAATCTACTCTGCTCCCCTAGAATCACTTAAGGGAACATGAATATTAGTAAAAGTAAGGCAATGCATTCAGGAAATGCACAGATGAGCCTGAACTCCACAAACACTAGGATAAACACAACCAAGTATATCTTTTGTATTCTCATTAGAAAACTTAGTAGGCTCCATCAATTTAAGTTTTTTAATTCTATGTATTCAGCAGGCCTTCTATGTTTCTTTTTTAAGATTATACTACAACTGACTCAGATATGGGACAAAGCTCATTATTCACCCCTCACCAACCAAGGACTACGCAGCTCACCCTACTATTCAGGCATGACCAAAGGGCAATTTCAGGTATACTTTCCAGTCCAGCTGGTGAACCTGGGTATCCTGAGGCAATGTTACAACTGCCTCATGTACACAGACAACCCTCTCCCCCTACCACAAGACATTAACATATGCGAGAGATGCAATTATATAGCTAAACTGGAGGCTAAGCTCTCTCCACCCAAGACTGGAACAGGCAGTCATGAGAAGAAGGTTAACACTTGCACCACATCTCCAGCCTCACATAGACATACTAAACCAGCACTGGCAAAAAATACACATAAATACACAAAATCATACTCGGAAGCTCTAAATAAAAACCTGCAAAAGCGTCAGAGACCTCCAAAGCAGACACCCAAAAAACCTGCACCTCCCATCACAAACCAGACAACATATAAAACACAAAATCAGTGTGCCGCACAATCACAGCCCTTAAGGCGAAATAACATACCTAACACACTAGTAATAGGTGACTCTATAGTCAGGCACACTGACATCCCACTCACTAGGCTGGACAAGGAGAAGGTTACTGTTAGCTGCCTGTCAGGAGCCAGAATCCACCACATAACACAAGCACTCAGGTCACTCCAGAACAAGTACCAATATGACTCTGTCATTGTTCATGTTGGTGTGAATGACCTGAGACATACCTCCCTGGACTACATGAAAACAGACATGGAAGAGCTCTCTGATCATGTAGTCCAGGTGGGTATGACCCTGAGTAGCATTCTACCCTCACCAAGAATGATACCGCAGTATAAAGAAAAAATGATCAATTTCAACAATTGACTAAGCTTCTGATGTCATTCAAAGGGGATCCAGTGTCTGTCAGCCTGGGCCAACATGCTCGACAAGCCTCGTTGCTTCACAAGAGACGGCTTGCATGTGTCACCCCTAGGCTTTCGAATACTGGCCAAGGCTCTTGCTGCCCCCATAGTGCCTTTTTTAGGCAAGGCTCAAAAGTCAAACCCACCTCCATAAACAGTACAAATAAAAAAATGCCAGGAGTTTAAATCTCAAAATGAACACACTCAAAGCACTCCTCAGTATGGAGAACGTCAACATCTGTGCAGTAACTGAAACCTGGTTCAAGGCACCACAGAGCACCCCAGCACTACTGGGCTACAACTCATACCACACATTTCAGCCACAGAACATGGACCGAAACACAAAAGGAGGGGGTGTATCCATATTCATCAAGGACACCTACACTTCCAGGTTAGTGGCGCAGCATGATACCTCTGAGATCATCCATGTGCAACTAACATCGGGCAAATCTGCAATGCAAATTGTGGCCTGCTACAGATCACCCTCCTTGACCCAGGGCCACCACTCCACCTTTTTGGAGACACTGGAAAACATGAAGGTCCTACTGAACACCCTGATATTGGGTGATTTCAATTACCCTACTGGTAACCGAGAAAACTACTCAAGTACAAACTCCCAGGTCCAGCACTTCCTGGAATTTATCAACTCAAATGCCCTGGATCTGCTGGTAAACTCCCCTACCAGAGGTGAAAACATATTGGACCTGGTCATCACCAACATGGGCGACAAGTGTTCCACACCAGAGGTCAACCAGTCACTGGTTAGATCAGACCATAAACTAATCACTCTGGATGTCCACACCACACCACCAACCCCAACTAAGGAAATCACAGTGAAAAACTTTTCTATAGCAAACTTCACCTTAGTTAAGACATAGGTGGTAAGTTTCACAGCCCCCACGCTAAAGGATAACAGTGTCCAAGATGCAGGAACCTTTACAAATGCATTCTATGAGCACCTACAAGGATGCATGGATCATCCCACCCCTAGCAAAACCAAGACCGATTCCCCTAAGAGAAGGAAACCAGTCTGGAGGACCCCTGCCATAAACAGGCTATACAATAGAAGGAGGAAACTAGTTCAGAAAAAAAAGCAAATCCCAAGAAGGAAAGACATCCCTGATCAGTATCAGTAAGAAAATAAGGTCCTTCATAAAATCATCCAAGGCTAACTTCAAAAGAAAAATAGCCAAGGATTTGAAAGATAACCACAAAACCTTCTTCAGCTATGTCAAGAATCTAAGTGGCAACTCACAGATATGCTCTAAGCTAGTGCAAAATAGCACAAAATATACTGAACCTAATGATATTGCCAACATCCTGGCAGATAGATTCAGTGCAAACTTCACCCCCCTCTCACCCCCAAAAGGGCCCACAACAATACCAGAAAAGTGTAGTGTCTGGGAAATCACAGATGTACAGGTAAAAACAGCCCTTTCAAAAGCCAAAAGCACAGTGTCAGTGGCTCCAGATGGTATCCTAGGCTGCGTCTTGCACGAACTACAGAACAAACTAACCCCCCACCTAAACACACTGTTCAACCTCAGCCTCTCCACAGGCTATGTGCCCATAGAATGGTGGCACAGCAATGGTTATTCCGCTCCACAAAGGAGGGGCCATAACTGATCCTGGTAACTATTGCCCCATAAGCCTGACTAGCCTGGTCTGCAAGGTTATGGAGCACATCATCATGGAACTCATTAACAAAGATATTGGGAACCTCCAAACACTTGACCTGACCCAGTTCAGCTTTGTTAAGGGCAGATCATGCCTACTAAACCTGGATGACTTCTTTGAGACAGTCACCAAGGCCATAGATGAGGGGAAGGTGGTTCACACAGCCTACCTTGACCTCGCCAAGGCTTTTGACACCATTCCCCACTCGGGAATTATAGAAAAACTCACCAGCCTGAACATAAACCCCTACGTCATGAGATGGGTTGCCAAATGGCTTACAAACAGAACTCACATGGTAAGAATAGCGGGCTCCAGATCTGACTCTAAACCAGTCACAAGTGGTGTCCCACAAGGCTCGGTCCTGGGACCCCTACTGTTCGGCATATACTTCTCAGAAGTACAGGCAAACATAGGAGGACTATGGATAACCAAGTTCACTGATGACTGCAAACTGGGAGCCATAACTGACTCTCCAGCTGACACGGACATTCTACAAAAGGGCGTTACTGAGATGGACACCTGGTCTCAAAGTCATGGTCTCAAGCTAAATGCCAAAAAATGCATAGTCATCCCATTTGAGAAAAACAAAACACCCATGAATTATCACATTGGTGGCAGCCCCTTTAATACAGAAGAGGTAATAAGAGATCTGGGGACCCATGTAGATAGTAATCTCTCCTTTGACAATCATATTGCCAAAGTAGTTAGGAAATCCTTCTATGTAGCCCATCTAATTACTAAAGGGTTCACATCTAGAAATAAAGAGGTTATAGTGTCCCTCTACTCGTCATTCATCAGACCCATCATAGAGTACAATCCATTTGGGATGTACCTCACAAGACACTTCCAACAGCTGGAAAGACCACACAAGTACCTCACCAAGAGGATTACTGGCCTCAAACATATGTCCTATGCAGCCCGACTGGAAAAACTCTGGCTGTACTCAGTGGCATATCATTTACTCAGAGGTGATCTCTGCCTGACTTACAAAGCCATGTCCAACTCAGAATTGATGGACATGCTCCACCTAAAGAAATCCAAGTCACTGTGAGCCACTCGCTCTAGTGAGCTAAACCTCGCCACAACAATAAATAGAACATACTGGAGGGATAGATTCCTGTCACAGAGACTCCCCATGCTTTGGAACAAAATTCCTAACTACATTAGGCAGAGCCCCTCACTAACACTCTTTAAGAGAAACCTTGCCGAGTGGATGGGTAACAGAAAATACACCCCTGGGATCACTTCATTGGCTCTTCTTGACAGAGGCTCAGTTAATTAATCAATGGGGCGGTGAAAGCTGATCACTCTGGCTAGGCTTATAAATGTCCTCGGGCAGATAGCCTAGTACCTACCTATGAACCTATATAGAAGGAATAGTAGGGGAAACATTCTAGAATTTCTGTGCTCTACAAATATTACAACAGCCTTATCCCTCCTTTTTTATTTATTTATTTATTTTTTTTATTTATTTTTTAACTGATTTAGTATATATACAATATATACACGGAAAGGAAGAAATTCAATATCACAAACTGTTATACAGTGTCAGAAATACATTAGGCCATCATAGTAATCTAATATAATTAACAAATTAAATATCTTGGTATTTAAACAGCAACATTTCAAGGTTATCCCAACAGCTAGAAGTCTTAATATGATTTACAGACCTTAATCTAATTTCTTTTATTGTTCAGCTTTAGATATTGTTGTTAAATTTAGAATTTTTTTTTAATGTAGGAACTGAATTATTTTTCCAATTTTTGTAATAATTTTTTGTAGCTAGTGCAAGGAGACTCCAAAACATATTTTATAGTTAGCTTTTATCAATAAAGAAAGTGAAACATTCATTAGTATTGTTGAGTTAGTTAAAAAATAACTATCAGACCATAATCCTTTAGAACAGTACTTATCTCTTCCCAATAAACATTTAAATCTCACAATCCATAAAAATATACGCCCAATCAGGTTTTCATCCTTACTCCATCTCCAACAAAATGAAGAAGTCACTTTATGAAACTTGGAAATTTTATAAGACGTAATAAACACTAAATGTATATACTTTCACATAAAAACTTTCCAGTACAGACTTGAAGATGTTTGACTAAGTGACTTGAGTAGCACAGTTTTATTTTTATCATCAACTGAGTCACTTAATCCACTACGATCTAAAAAATTCCAAATCTTTGCATCAAGGTTATTATGTATAATTAACTTATATAACTTGAACAGATTTCATTTGTAGGTCAATTTACCTTCAGTAACAGCAGCCATATACTCATATAATTGAGGAATAGTTTTCTGTTCCTTTTCACTCATATTACTTACAAATTCATCTAATTTCTTTCCAAAAATAGTACTAGCTAATTAACAGAATAATCTAACTTATAATCTTTCATTACACATTCTGATGATTTAGCTTACCCTTTTTCAGTACAATCAGACCATAATGTTAACTCAGTCCTTTTTAATATATTCATTTCAACAGTGTTCTAGGTTTCCACACATTTGGAGATGTGTGTGATTGTAAAGCAAAAGAATTTCAATTTTAAAATGAATGGGATTTTATAAACATATTTCTTAATTGTTTTAAATTGGATCTAGATGTTTGTGTGTACATGTGTGTGCCTTCTGTGGAAGGCTGATTGCTGGGCTGGGAACTTGACACCGTAAAACTCCACTGCCAATTATTCTTCAGACCATTGCTCTGCTGTGGTGACCCCTAATGGGAAAAGCCGCAAGGAGAAAAAGAAGCTATAGATATAGCTATATAAATTGTCATAATGTTAGGTAATATATTCATTTTAATAAGAACTAACCTATCTTCAAAAGTAAAGAAACACTCATTCCATTTTTAATAAGGAGTGACACTTCTTTAATTATTTTGTCAAAAGTATGATTAATAATATTAATCATATCTTGATACATTTTTATTCCTAAATTTTTTATTTCTTGGCCTTCTCAATTATATTTATCTTTTAATTTACTGTCTAATAGTTCAGTCATCACTAATGTTTTAGTTTTATTATTAAACTTGAGCAGTGATATTTCTTGAAATTTTCCAGTTTCCTCAGCTATGTCTTCAATAGAGTTGTTCTCTTATAGTTAATAAAATATCTGCAAAAAGCTGAATTTTAGATTGACAATCCTTATTAGTTGAAAACCTATCATTTTTATCACTGCTGTTAGGTAAGGGTTCATTGACTAATGCAAATAATAGAGAAGACAAGAAAAATCCTTGCTTTGTACCTCTGTTTAAGGTAAACCCTTGAGAAATGTAAGATCTGATTTTAATATAAGCTTTAGAATCTCTATACAAATTTCTTAATATTCCAATAAATTGTTCTAGAAATTCAAATGCTTCCAAAGTTTAAATAAATAGTTCCAATTCACAGAATCAAAAGCTCTTTTAATATCTAAACTAATTAGAGCCAATTTATAAAGCATCTGCTAAATCCAATATTATTATCCTTTTGATATTATCATAAATTCATCTATTCACTATAAATCCTGTTTGATCTTTAATATGCAATTTATCTAGTATATCTCTTAATCTTATGACAAAAATGGAAGTAAATATTTTATAATCTAAATTTAATAATGAAATAGTTCTATAAGACAAAACTAATTGGTGAGATTACACAATATTTCCACGGGGAGGAATTCTTGTGTCAGCCTGGCTTATCCTGAAAATTTCACTAAGCAATTCTAAAACATTTAATGAAGTACATTATATAATTGCATACTTAAACCATCTAACCCTGGAGCTTTGTCATTTTTACCTTTTTAAAAACATCTTTAACTTTAATTACTGTAATTGATTTATTTAACAGTGAAATTTGCTGATAGTTAAGTTTATTAGTAGCATTCTTCTGTAAATACTTATCAATTTTTCAATCATCCTAATTAATATTTTTAGCTATATTAAGATCTTCATTGATTTTTTAAAATATTTTTTCTATATTTGAAATAAGCTTATTAATATAGGGATTTTTAATATTTATTGATCTGTGCTCTTTTGCTTAACATATTACTTCTATTAGATAATCTGTGAAGATATTTTTGTAGCCAGTGTATAACTTTGCACTTTAATTTTTTATACAGCCATATCCACTTTATGTGTTAAAACTGTTTGATATTTTGTCATTTTTTTATAATTTCAATATTATCTTTTTTCTTTGTTGGTTGTTCAAGTCTTGTTTTATGTATATCATCTTGTATTTCTAATAACTCTTGGTCCCACTCTTTCATTTTATTACTAGACCAGTTTCCCATTCTATCCTTAATATGCATTTTTAAGGAATCCCATAATATGACTTAATTAACCTGACCACCATCATTAAAGGATAGAAAATCCTCATTTTGTTCCTTAAAGTAACTTTTAAATGCTTTTAATTTCATCATATATACTGGAATTCTGTAAATGATCTGACATTTCCTTAAATCCATTGATACAGTAATACTTAATGCATTGAGATCAGATAATGGACAAGGAATAGTTTTTAAATAATTAACTTTATTAAGCAGATACATGGAAGCATACATCCTATCAATTTGAATTTGTGTCCCATGAATTAATAATAATGTCTTATCTTCTGCTTTTATTACTAAGTAATTTAGGTTATTATTGTTAATTAATTTATTAAGTGTTTTAGCTGTTGCTAGAATTTTAGCATTCTTCTGCTCACTTGTATCTCCCATACTAGATATACAGTTAAAATCTCCAGCTAAAATTAAATGACCATGTGATGCCCGTGCCCTGGCCCAACAGTGAAGGAGCCTCAATCCTCACCACTAACACTAGAGAGGGCATCTCATATATGAAGGAAAGGATAACAAACACCCAGCAAAGTGCAATTTCCCTTAAGAGCACACAACAATCACAGTCAGTCCGGGGCTGGTCACTCCCTTGCTCTCCAGGTCCCCAATAAGGCTCCCCAGTGGTACAGCTATAGGGTCCAGAACTCAGCCTAGCTGGGCAAGCTAAAACTTCCAGCACCCTCTCTGTCTAACCAGTGCTTTGTGTCCCTGCCCAAGTAGCTGACACACACACACACACACACACACACACACACACACACACACACACTTTGAGATAAGAGTTTATATAACCACACAGTCACTCCTGGGAAAGGCTGGCACAGGTTCTCCAGCTGTGCCCCTATTGCCCAGACTATACAGTAGTACCATCTGCCACCACCCAGCTAATATTTATTAGCTACTTGAAGGCCCTTAAAAGGTTTCCAATTATTACTGTGCAATATTATTATCCAATTGGTAGTATAACTAAACAGTCAAGGCTTATTAGAGTGACTTGGTACAGTAATCACTATAAATATGCAATGTACACTAGAGCTTAAATTATCTCTACACAAAGCATCCACAGTTGAATGGTTTTAAAATATTTAATAATAAATAAAAACACAAGACAATACTTCTTACTACACAGTGTTAGTCAAGAGTTCAGAGATCACAGAGAAATACTTAAAATAATTCAGTAGTACAGTTCTGACATCACAGAAAAACACTTAGTCCTAGCTATTTCTAAAAGAAAACACACTTATAAATAAACTTACATAAGAAAATAGGCAGAGTGCTGATGAGTTGGATGGTCAAGACAAAAATGCTTATTCCCCTCTGGTTCTCTCTGTTTAAATTGAAATCGCAGTTCTGATTCACATTACATAATTTTTCACACTTTCCTGGGGTTCCCAGGCTACACATTACATCATTCTTCACACTTCCATGGGTTCCCAGGCTAACAGAAACTGCATTTACATTCTTAACATCTCCTTTTGTTATCTTGCAGCTGGTCAGGAAGCAGAGCAATAAAAATACATTTGCATGTTTAAATCTAGCAATTTAACTCTTGGTTAAAACAATAGAAATAATTTCTTCATCTAGACCCTTCGGCACCACTGTCTACATCAAAGGGTCACAACTTGCTTTACTTTGGTCAGTAGAGAGCACTGTTGTTTCATTTTTTTCAGTTCCATATCTAACAGCAGTTTTTTTTCTGTTTAAGATAACAAGCCTGTAGTTTACATTCATATTTGCAAATGACAGAATTATCTGCAAAACTCTACCTGGCTAGGCTGGCAGCCTTCACATACCATTCCAGTGATTTTGTAATAAATGTAAGTGATCTTAAGCACTTCTGCACCTATTCCAGGGATTCAGTAAAAATTAGCTAATGTACAAAGTTTGCTATAATACTTAATTACTATAAATGTATACATTCTTTATTATCATTAATAGAGTCCATAGCTCTAAGCATTACAATAGATTTTCTCCACAGTATAGTATTTCCTCTCTATTCTTGTTATAAGAAGCAGAAGATTATCACTTTGTAGCTTACATTACTTAGGTATTGTATATCTTTATCTATCAAATGTGTCTCTTGTAAAAATATAATCTCTCCTTTATTTATGTTTATATACTTCATTAATAATCTCCTCATACTGCCATTATTTAATCCATTTACATTAAAAGACAGTATATTAAAAATATCCATATTTTATACTTGAGATAGCTTTGTTTTCCAAGAAATGATATTATACTTGTAGCCACTAAACTGATGTATATAAAACTCTAATGTATATCTCTAATACTATCTTAGTTTTCCATATAATTTTGAATTCTTCCTTTCTACACACTAAACTACTAAAACTCCTAAACAATAAAGACACAAGTATACAACTGCAACTGGGCCCCCTTCAGAAACCCAAACATTACCTTACCCGACTGTTAAAATGCTGAGACGAATAGGCCGATGACCGTACAACACCTATCTCCCAGAACACTGACTTTCCACTTCAGGTAGGTAATCGCTTGGCCATCCTGCTAAACTTTGCCCCTTACCCCCATGGTAGTGCCATCTCAGAGTTAGTATATTTATTTGTGGGGGTATGGGGGGTGCAGCCCCCCACATGGGTGGGTTTGGTTTTCTTCGGTTTTGTTTTTGTTAGGATTACCAAGCAGTTACTTACCTGGAGTGGTAAGTCTGTGTTCAAGGCTGTTGGTGTGCTGGCGCTGTCGGCCTTTTCATCTCAGTATTATGACTTTTGGGTGAGATTTCATTTTTGTAAAGTAGACCCCTGTAACTACATATATTGCTAATAAAGCACAACTATCCATGAATACCAAAGTTCCCGATTTGTCTATCAGATAGACAACCTACCAGACTATCTTTCTACTAATCAAAACCCAGAATTTTATCAAAAACTAGCAAAAAGTTACTGTAACTTACAAGCAATTGATAGAATATTGTACATAAGTTCAAAAGACTACCAATTAAATTACATATTTTGCTATTTAAAACACATTTTCCTCATATATCATATATCAGAGTCTGTTTGACTCTCTCAGGCACTCTATAAGGGACCTGCCTAATAGGCCTTTGGGGTCCTGATTCCACATGGTGCTGCCCCAGGTGGGTGCACCCTTGTTTCCTAGTGAACATGTCCCCAAATTCCTGCAACACTGCTCGGATGTTACGAACCAGGGTAGGAGATAGCTGCTGGGACATTGCTACCCCTTCCACTGAGGTGTCAGCCCAAGCCTCACTGAGGAGATCAGTCCCTAGATCTCCCTCAGACTCCTCCTGCAATCCACTGCAAATGCTCAGCACAAGGGCCTCCCTATCATGGTAAGGTTTCATCATGTTAACATGGTACAATTTGTGCCCCTGCCTTCTGCCTAGCAGTTCCACCATGTAGTTAACATCATTTACCTTTCTTACCACCTTGTAGGGTCCCTCCCAAGCTGCTTGCAGCTTGCTGTGTCTGACAGGAATGAGAACCATTACCTGCTGCCCCACAGCATACTCTCTAGCTCGATCATTCCTGTCATACCACACCTTTTTCTGTTGTTGGGCTTCTGCCAGGTTCTCCTGGGCCAAGCCCATGAGTTCCCTGAGCCTTGTCCTGAGGTTTAGGATGTATGCCACAACAGACTCCTTGTGAGACTCGCACTCACCTTCCCACTCATCTCAAATTAAATCTAGAGGTCCTGTCACCCTATGCCCATACAGCAACTCAAAGGGTGAAAACCCTGTGGATTCCCGGGGAACTTCTCTGTAAGCAAACAACAGCTGGGGCAAATATCTGTCCCACTCCCTCTTAAACTGATCTGCAAATGTCTGTAGCATGGACTTGATTGTAGAGTTTAACCTCTTAACAAGATCATTAGTCTGGGGATGGTAGGGGGTGGTCTTCATGTGCTTCACCCCACAGGACTTCCACAGACAAGCCAACAGGTCTGACATGAAATTGGCACCTCTGTCAGTCAGTATTTCTTTTGGGAAACCTACCCTGCTGAAAATCTCTAACAAAGCATTTGCCACCTTCTCTGCTTCAATGGAGGACAAAGCCACTGCCTCAGGGTATCATGTAGCATAATCCACTACCACTAGGGTATACTTTTTCCCTGTGAAACTTGGGGTACTCAGAGGATCCACAATATCTATAGCTACCCTCTGAAATGGATCCTCAATCATAGGCAAAGGCGTCAAAGGACCTCTCACCTGGTCTCCTGCCTTGCCTACCTTTTGGCACTGCTCACAGGTCCTGCAGTACCCTGTTACATCTCTGGAAATTCCAGGCTAGTAGAAGTTCTGCATAATACACCTCTTTGTATGTTTTATGCCCATATGACCTGCAAAGGGAATATCATGGGCTATGGCTAGAAGCGGCTCTAGGCACTACCAACTGCTGTACTCTTTCACCTTCTAGCCCTCTCTCATGGGTCCACTCTCTGTATAGTAAACCTTTGTCCCTGTATACAGAGTCCCTGTTTCCTTGAGAATCAGGTGCCTCCCTAGCTACCTGTCTCAGGCCTTGGAATGTATGGTCTGAGGGCTGAGCCTGTCTCAAGTATCTCCTTGTAACCCTTCCCAGCTCCCCTTCCACAGGAAGTCTGGCATCCTCTGATAGTGGTGCCTCACTGTCAACCTGTGTACTACTATTCACCTCCACCTTTGCAGTCACTCTTTCCAGGGGAACATCAGTACCCACAAGCATCTGTGGCTCACATTCAGTCTCACTGCTACAGAGTAGCTACCCCCCGAAGTAACCACCTCATCAGTCCTGGCTGCAAGTATGCAGTCTGTCTGGGTCTCCCCCAGGCTAACAGACCCACATGCTTGTCTCCTAGCCTGACTGCATGTAACTGCATAAGCACATGGTACTGCATCATCCAAATCCTTCCCTCTCAGGACATCTGCAGGATGGTAGTTTAGTATCCCTGTTGTCTCAAGACAACTTCTTATTGGCATTTTGTCTTTCCCACTTACTGGCTCTCTCACCTTTTGTTCCCCACCTTGCCTCCATGGACACCTGTATGCCACATGGCCCCACTGGTTGCATTCAAAACATTTAACCCTAGCTCCTGAACGTGTACCTGGACTAGTGGCTTCCCCTGCTACTGGCAGATTTTGTTGGGGCACCATGGGTACCTTTAGACCCATGAACAGTACTGGGGGTCCCTTTCCTGTGTGGGGCTGCCCTGCTTGCCAGGTATAGGTCACCCTTCTTCCCCAACTCATCTGAAGTAGCACATTGTCTATCAGCTAACCAGATCCTCATGTCCTCAGGCAATGTCTTAAGGGCTTGTTCCCTCACCAAAAGGTCTGCCAGCCCTTCAAAAATGGTGACCTGACATCCACTCACCCACCTATGGAAATATGTGTTCAGTTCAGCAACATATTCACACACACTTTCATCTGTCTTGCGTCTTTGCTCACAAAACTTTTTCCTATACGTTTCAGGTGTTAGCTTAAAAAACTATAATAGACAATTTTTTACAGCAGTTTAATCAAAACATGCAATGCCAGACATTTTAGACAATACAGTTACAGTTTTACCATGGAGTAAGGGGGGTCAGGAACCATACCCAGAGCCTTTGGTCAACACCATACTGTTTGCATACCCTCTCAAACATATGAATGAAACTATCAAAATTATCCCCCTCTTTAAACTGCGGAAGGAATTTACTCATCTGTTGTGCTTCTGAGGTCCAGTTACTCCCTTCCACATTGCCTCCATGACTCTGGTAAAGAGTCAGCATTTCTCTCTCATGCTTTCTCTGCCACTCCTTTTCCTTGGCTTCTAACCTGGCCTCCAGCTCAAGTCTCTTTAGCTCCAAATGGATTTTTAAGTCCCCTGCAGAAAGGTTGAGCTGTCCATTCTCTGAGGGTATCATATCTCCACTGCCAGTCTGATTGTCCTCCTGGTTGCTGTTTTCTGATGCAGCTATAACCAAGGCTGCAATCAGGCCTGCCTTAGGTTTCCATGCACCAGTCCCCTAGCCTGGCACATCTCAGCCAGCTGGCTCCTTGTCAGCTTTCCATACTCCTCTGCTGACATGCTGCCTGCTCACCCTGACTAACTAAGCTAACAAAAGAAATAAAATAATTGTGATCTGAACTCTGAGTATTCACTGCATGGCTGATTTAAAGTACAAAACACCTTCAAAGCTCACTGTACCCAAGCTACAGGAATTCCCTCTACCAACACCACTACAAGCCAATTATTATTTGCCAACCAATTGATATGTGGTGTGGATATCCCACCGCTGCCAAACAATTAATATGTGATGCCCCGTGCCCTGGCCCAGCAATCAAGCAGCCTCAATTCTCACCACTAGCACCAGAGAGGGTGTCTCATATATGAAGGAAAGGGTAACAAATACACACAGTAAAGTGCAATTTCCCTTAAGAGCACACAGAGATCACAGTCAGTCTGAAGCTGGTCACTCACTTGCTCTCCAGGTCCCTAATACAATTCCCCACTGGCACAGCTATAGGGTCCAGATCTCAGCCTAGCTGGGCAAGCTAAAACCTCCAGCACCCTCTCTGTCTAACCAGTGCTTTGTGTCCCTGCCCAAGTAGCTGACACAAACACACACTTTGAGATAAGAGTTTATACAACCACACAGACACTCCGGAGAAAGGCTGGCACAGGTTCTCCAGCTGTGTCCCTATTACCCAGACTATATGGTAGTACCATCTGTCACCACCCAGCTAATATTTATCAGCTACTCAAAGGCCCTTAAAAGGGTGCCCAATTATTACTGTGTAATATTATTATCCAATTGGTAGTATAACTAAACAGTCAAGGCTTATTAGAGTGATTTGGTACAGTAATCACTATAAATATGCAATGTACTCTAGAGCTTAAATTATCTCTACATAAAACAGCCACAGTTGAAAGGTTTTAAAATATTTAATAATAAATAATAAAAACACAAGACAATACTTCTTACTACACAGTGCTAGTCAAGAGTTCAGAGATCACAGAGAAATACTTAAAATAATTCAGTAGTACAGTTCTGACATCACAGAAAAACACTTAGTCTAATCTTTCTAGTTCCTAGCTATTTCTAAAAGAAAACATACTTCTAAAATAAACTTATATAAAAAAACAGGCAGAGTGCTTATGAGTTGGATGGTCAAGACAAAAATGCTTATTCCTTTCTGGTTCTCTCTGTTTAAATTGAAATTGCAGTTCTCATTCACATTACATCATTCTTCAATTTACTGGGGTTCCCAGGCTACACATTACATCATTCTTCACACTTCCCTATGTTCCCAGGCTAGCAGAAACTGCATTTACATTCTTAACATCTCCTTTTGTTATCTTGCAGCTGGTTAGGAAGCAGAGCAATAAAAATGCATTTGCATGTTTAAATCTAGCAATTTAACTCTTGGTTAAAACAATAGAAAGAATTTCTTCATCTAGACTCTTCGGCACCACTGTCTACATCAAAGGGTCACAACATGTTTTACTTTGGTCAGTAGAGAGCTCTGTTGTTTCATTTTTTTCAGTTCCACATCTAACAGCAGTTTTTTTTTCAATTTAAGACAACAAGCCTGTAGTTTACATTCATATTTACAAATGACAGAATTGTCTGTAAAATTCTAAATGGCTAGGCTGGCAGCCTTCACATACCATTCCAGTGATTTTGTAATAAATGTAAGTGATCTTAAGCACTTCTGCACCTATTCCAGGGATTCAGTAAAAATGAGCTAGTGTACAAAGTTTGCTATAATACTTAATTACTACAAATGTATACATTCCTTTACTATCATTAATAGAGTCCATAACTCTAAGCATTACAGTAGATTTTCTCCACAGTATAGTATTTCCTCTCTATTTTTGTTATAAGAAGCAGAAGATATCACTTTGTATCTTACATTACGTAGGTATTGTATATCTTTATCTATCAAATGTGTCTCTTGCAAAAATATAATCTCTCCGTTATTTATGTTTAGATATTTCATTAATGATATCCTCTTATTGCCATTATTTAATCCATTTACATTAAAAACAGTATATTAAAACTATCCATATTTTATACTTGGGATAGCTTTGTTTTCCAAGAAACAATATTATACTTCTAGCCACTAAACTGATGTATATAAAACTCTAATGTATATCTCTAACACTATCTTGATTTTCCATATAATTTTGAATTCTTCCTTTCTACACACTAAACTACTAAAACTCTTAAACAATAAAAATAAGACACAGGTATACAACTGTAACTGGGCCCCCTTCAGAAACCCAAATGTTCACTTACCTGACTGTTAAAATGCCAAGACGAAAAGGCCAACAACCACACACCTATTTCCCAGAACACTGACTTTCCACTTCAGGTAGGTAACTGCTTGGCCATCCTGCTAAACTTTGCCCCTTACCCCCATGGCAGTGCGATCTTGGAGTTAGTATATTTATTTGGGTAGGTATGGGGGGTATAGCCCCCCCACATGGGTGGGTTTGGTTTTCTTCGGTTTATGTTTTTGTTTAGGATTACCAAGCGGTTACTTACCTGGAGTGGTAAATCTGTGCTCAGGAATGTCGGTGTGCTGGTGCTGTCAGCATTTTTGTCTCAGTATTATGAGTTTTGGGTGAGATTTCATTTTTGTAAAGTAGACCCCTGTAACTATATATATTACTAATAAAGCACAACCATCCATGGATACCAAAATTCCTGATTTGTCTATCAGATAAACAAACTACCAGACTATCTTTCTACTAAGCAAAACCCAGAATTTCATCAAGAACTAGCAAAAAGTTACGGTAACTTACAAGTAATTGATAGAATATTGCACATAAGTTAAAAAGATTACCAATTAAAATACATATTTTGCTATTTAAAACAAATTTTCCTCATATAACTTAAAATACTAATAGTTTACCTCAATTAATCGCAGATAGTAAATACTCTGACAAATAATGTGACACATATCTGTGTAATGTTAGTATAATTTTCTATTAAATATTTCAAACATTGATCATTTTAACATTGTTATATTCAAGTCTTTAAATATAAAAGCAGATTAGAGTGAGACATGAAAATATAAAGGTATCTATAAAACCTTAAAGATGACATGCAAGCTAGACTTATCAAACTATTATACATTAAGCTAGTTTATTTATGCATTTGTTATACTGGAAATATATACCCATTTAATAATTCTAACAAAAAAAATTGATTAGTTTTAAAAATACAAGTGACTATACCTAGACTTTGCATATAACCCTTAGCATAATAAATATTAAAAATCTATTCCTGTAACTTATTAAATTAATTCATAACAACATATCCATTACTAATTTGAAGGAATTATCCCTGCTGTTTAACAGAATCAGAGGATGTTTGTTGCTTATAATGCATTTAAACATTTCATAATGCTAATTTCAAATCAAATTCTCCTCTCTCATTCTCAAGCATCTTGGAAAATCTACCTTAATCTCTTATCATAAATGAAAGAGCTAACTCAGCAATAAAGGACACAAATGTTAACTCAGTTGTAAAATGAGTTAGCTCAGGTAATCCTAGTAAATCCAGTGATGTACAATCTGCAAAAAACTTAAGAATTCATGCAACTATATTTTAGATTTCAGTTTTCAGGATTTTTTTCAGATTTCATTTTATGTAATTTTCTGTAACATTATATGAGCATTTATACTTTTACTGTACTTCCATGTGCAAGTATATGTAATGCACTTCTTCTTTATATGCAATGTACTATCCAATTATATTATCTTCTCTATTATTTGTCCATTGATATTCTACCATGTTTTGTGTAACCTGCATTTCTAACCCCCCCATCAAAGAGCCATTTAATTATCAGTTCTCACTTGCCTTTAATGTAGTCATGAAGTAACACTATTAGAAATTGCAGCAGGTAAGTACATTTCTTAAATTACTAATATTACTATTTTATTAATGTTACATAACGGATTTTTCCCTTGTGTATTTACATATTTGGGGGCGGGGTTAAGGTCTTTATCTAACAGATACAAGGTACAGGATTTGATTATGACCTTCCGTTATTCGCTAGGCTTGTAATAGTCTGCAGACTAATAGCCAAGTATTTACCTATGAACCTATAAACCTATATTATTAAAAAAAGTTTGTTTTTTATGTTTCTAATAATATAAGCAATCTTAACTTTAAATAAAATTAATTCTTACCTGTCTAACTTAAATGTAGGTCTTTAGTTATTGTGTATTGCTCTTCCAGTCTTTCATGCTGGGCATAAATTTAGCTATTATTGAATGTGGATCACATTTTTCCTTTTTTGAAAGTGTTATCAAACATCTATGAGCTCTTTCTATCCCCAAAAAAATAAAGTTTCATGAAAGTTCAAAAACTTATGCAGCCAGGTTGTTAAAAAGTTTATTATGTTACCTCCTTCATATTTTTCTGGTATGCCATATATTCTGATGTTGTTTCATCTCAGTCGATTATCTAAATCATCAACTTTATCTATTAGCCAGTTATTTTGTCTTAAAAGGAATTCAGTTTGAGACTGACATCCAGTTATTCTCCCTTCATGGTCATTTAAAGCTTCTTCTATGCTGTTAATTTGTATATGTAATTTCATAAGGGTTTCTAAATGAGCCATCTTCTTCCTGCATTCTTCAGTAAAACTTTCTATTTTATTATCCAGTTTGTCCATTTTTTTTGCATGCTAGATATTAATGACTGAATATCTTTTTCAACAGAAGAAGCCTGAGTACCATTATTTGAGTGGATCATATTGTAATCTCTTCTTCCTCAACCAAGCAAATGAAATTCTGGCAGGAAAATTATAGCTTTTAATGAATTTCAAAATATACATGTTTTCTCTTACTACTGCTAAATATAAATAGTTATCAAGTATCTCCAAATTCTTACTTTTTAATTACACTTTCTTTCAGAAATATAATAGACTGTTCCAATCCATGTACATATATCTATATCTATATCTATATCTATATTTCTGTATGTATCTATGTATCACCTCCTTCCACACATTCAGAGCACAAACTGAAGGTGTAAAAACTAAAGGTGGTGATATATCAATATTCATTAAAGATAAATACAACTCCATATTGGTTAAACAGTATGACTCCTTGGAGATACTTCAGATGCAGTTAACCATTGGAACGACACCTATTCAAGTCATTGACAGCTACAGGACCCCATCCATGAATCAGGACTCCACTATGCTTATTTGGATCTACTTGAGTCTATCAAGATACATCTGAACACCATGGTTTTGGGCAACTTTAACTACCCATCCATTGACTTGGTAAATTACTCGTGCTCAAAAGCACTTGCTCAAAGGTTCCCTGACTTCATAAATTTCAATGCCTTTGACCATCTGGTTGACACCCCCACAAGGGGTGCCAATATCCTGGATCTGGTGCTTACCAGTATGGGGGACCACTGTAGCACCTCCACTGTGAGGTATTCCCTGGTGAGATCTGACCACAAATCTGCCTTATTCAAAGTAACTATGACATTTGACCCCCCCAGCAGCAACTAAACTAAAAAACTCCTCCAAAGCAGATTATAACCTCTTATGTGATGGTATAAATAGCTTCTCTGCACCTCCCACCTCAGATGGAACTGGCAATTATGCCGAGTTCTACATCAATGCATTGACTCGGCCATAGCTGATAGAACCAAATCAAGCTCCTCAAGGAAATGCAAACCTGCATGGACAACTGCCATTAAAAGGAAGTTATGCTCTTACCATAACATTCCATCTGTGTTGTTGATCTTCATTCATTCATGACTGATGGGGTCTCGGTTCCATCCTTGGAACTGACTCGGCCGATATAACAAGCTCGCACCAGGCAAAAACTCTCGAACTAAGTTTACCCATAGTGCCCCTCTCCTCATCTCCTCAGACTGAGTTTGCCCATAGGGGTAGAAAAGCGGAGGCTTTGTCTGAGCAACTGCCCTATCAGATAACCAGATAACCAGGACCAAATCCGAACCTCCAGGAGTCTTTTGGAGGGGGTAGAAGGGTGGGATGTCACGAATTAATAAAGATCAACAACACAGATGAAACATTATGGTAAGAACATAACTTCTTTATCTGATGTTTTTAATCTTAATTCAATCATGACTGATAGGACAGAGTCCCTAGCTACTTTATGTCCTGGGAGGCCTATGGAAGGATATTCCTGAGCACCATTGAGCCAAAGGATGCTCTTCCCCTTTAGACCATATCTAATTTGAAATGAGTAATAAGGGATGAGGGGTAGCCCAAGTAGCTGCTGCGCAAATGTCATCCATAGAGGATCTAGAGTGAAAGGCCACTGAAGTGGATGCTGATCTGATGGAGTGAGCCTTAATTTTTGCTGGTAGAGTCATTTTGTTCTGTTGATAAACAAAGGTAATACAATCTCTCAACCATTTTGATAAAGTGACTTTGGAAACTGGTTTGCCTAATCTTGGACCTGAAAAAGACAGGAACAGTTGGTCCGATTTTCTGAATGATTTAGTCCTGTTTAAATAAAAACATAATTGTCTGTGTACATCTAGCAACAGTATTCCCTTTTGTTAGAAAAATTTGGAAAGAAAACTGGCAAAACAATGGACTGGTTATGATTTGAATCTGAAACAACTTTTGGTAGAAAGGCGGGGTTAGTCCGAAGTGATACTCTCTCCTTGTGGAAAATGATGTATCACCATTTTCCACACAAAGCTTGCAACTCTGATATCCTCCTGGCTGATGTGATGGCTACCAGGAATAATGTTTTCCAAGATAAAAACTTTATATCACAGGTGGCTGATGGCTCAAAGGGTTGAAGATTTAAAGTTTGTAAGACTTGCATCAAATTCCAAGGTTCAATAGGATCCTTAAGAGGTGGTCTAAAATGCATGACTCCCTTTAAGAAGATTTTGCAGAAATGGTGGGACGTCAAGGACAAATCATTAAAGCCATTATGAAAATTGGAGAGAGCTGCTATATGGACTCTGATGGTAGAGGCTGAGGCTCCTGACTGGAGTAAAGTTGACACACATTCTAAGACCTTATGAATCGGGCCTTTGTTCTGGAGCCCAGATGGCAAATCTGTCCCATTTACCAAGTTTCCTGGTGGATGGTTTACGGAAAGCCAGAAGTATATTTTGCACTGGGGAAGACAGATTACTCTACTTGGGAATTACTGATAGTGGAGAAACCAAGCGGTCATATTGAGACTCAGTAGGTTGGGATAAACCAGCCCCTGTGGATGAGACAACAGTCCCGGGGTTGGATCCAGAGTCCACGGGTGGTGAACTAGGTGAGGCCGCAGAAAGGAGAACCCATACCTGACAGGGCCAATAGGGTGCAATGAGGATCACTTTGCTTCTCATCTGTTGTGCTTTCTTTAAAAAATGTGGTGTCTCTTGGTGTCTCCCCGGTGTGGGGGGGGGGGGGGCAGGGTGAAGAAGCTGCTGCATTTGTGGTTCCAGTTTGTGATTTTGGTCGCTATTGTGGGATTGAAAGACCACTCATGAGACATAAGGATGTTCCTGCTCAATTTGTCCGCAATCACATTTGCTATCAGAAAGCGATTGGAATCTATCACCCATTTCCTCACCCTCAGGGTTTCCCAACATAATGGGTAAGATCTGGTTCCTCCTTGCTTGTTGATGTACCAGACCACCAACATGTTGTCTGATTGGATAGGAATTGTCCAAGACGGAAGGGCAGATTGGAATGCTTGCACCGCTAGAAACACCATCCTTAGTTCTAGAACAACCAAGTGCCTTGGATAGGTCTTCCCTGAAAATTCCCCCCACCACCCCATCAGGGAAGCATCCATGGTCACTATATCTTTGGCTTGAGGGGGTGAAAAGGGGTAACTCCATAACATGTGTTCTGGCTTCATCCACCAATTCAGATCTTGTTTGCAATGGTTTGTTATGCAAATCGGGTAAGACACTGGATGTTTTAGTATAGACCACTGAGACACTAGGAGCCATTGAAGCAGCATCATATGGAATCTCACCAGTGGAACCAGAGTGATTGTCGTCGCCATCAAACCCAGTAATTGTAAGACTAAGTGAGCTGGAACTAGGTCTTGACAGAGTATCGCTTGAATCTGGGATCTTAACCTTTGTAACCTGTGATGAGGTAAAGCAACTAGGCAGGATCTTGTGTTGAAAGTCACTCCAATGAATTCTAGAGATTGAGCTGGTACCAGTTTTGGCTTTTCTTTGCTTATTGAGATGACGAGCATGTCTGCCAGTTTTAAACTGTAGTATAAGGCTTGAAGCAGTAGAAGCTTAGTGGAGGGGTGGTAAGGAGCCAAACGTCTAAATATAGAAACAACTAGAATCATTTCAGTTTCAAGTAAACTGTTACTACTGCCATGCATTTGGTAAACACCCTGGGGGCTGTGGTGAGACCAAAGGGCAGTGTCCGAAATTGATAGTGATTGGCCCCCAGCCAGAAGTGGAGATATCTTCTGGATAGTTTGTCCATTTTTATGTGGTAATATGCATCCCGGAGATCTATCAAGCACATCCAATCATCTTTTTCCAGAAATGGAAGTATAAACTGAACTGTGACCATCTGGAATTTTGTCTGTCTGATGAAGTTGTTCAAGATGCTGAGGTCCAAAACTGGCCTCCAGTCTCCTGTCTTTTTGGCACTAAAAAGGATCTTGAGTAAAAACTGGATCCTTTCTAGTCTGGTGGGACTGTTTGGATGACTCTTTTTTTCTAGCAGCTTTAAAACTTCTTGTGCTGCCTCATCCCTCTGACTGGGTGGAATGTCAGGGATTCGCCTTAGTGGCCTTGGGTAAAAGTTGCAGGGGATATGGTAACCTCTGGTCATTATCGTTTGCACCCAGGAATCTGATGTTATTGAATGCCAGGCCAAGTGGTGCAAAGAGAATCATCCCCCAACTGCCTCCAGAGGCAAGTAATCAGCCCGCTCTTCAGCAGTGCTGATAGGACTGTCCAGAGAGGGAGTCACTGGAGCCCTGGTTATGTGTGCCCCCTCTGCCATGGGAGGGACATCTTCCTGAAGAGTTCCCCCCTCTGCCCCAGGAAGAAAACTCACCACGTGCGTCACGAAAAGGCCCTTGGGATTTCTTGAACCACATCTTCCTGCCTTTCTGATTCCTGGTATAGGATCATTAAGGAGTGGAAAAACATATGCCAACAACAGACAGGGTCATTCCATCTTTCTCACACCTGGCTAAAGTGTCTTTAACTTTTGGGCCAAACAAGGAAGATTCATCAATGGAAGCATTGACAAAGTAAGACTTGAAAGGGTCCGCAAAGTCGCACAAGCGCATCCAGGTGTGACATCTCAGGACAATGACTGCACCCGCTGCTCTGACCGCCCCTTCGGTTGTATGGGCAATCAACCACATGGGCAAATTAGAAATGGATTCTAGGGTGGCAAGCTGGGAGGCAACTTTGTCACGTCCCTCATCAGACAGTGCTCCTGCTAAGGTTCCTGAAAGTTCTGTAATCAGGTCCCTCTGAAGACGGGTAAAATATGCCAAATAGTTCAACGACTGTATGGCGAAGGTTGTTGAAGCATAAACCCTCTTCACTAGTCTGTCTATCATCTGGAACTCCCTGTTAGGAAGATGGACAGCTGAACTTTCTTCTGTGAATTCTTTTCTTGTAGCCGCCACCATAGACTCTATTGCTAAGCCTATGGACCAATGGGGCTGATCCTCTGGAGGGGAGAGAATTTTGTCCAGTCTATGTATGGGGAATTGGCTCAACTGTATCAGGGGCCTTCCAGGTGCTCTGCACGATGAGCTTGACTAACTCATCTGCAGGTGGGGTTATCCAGGAAGTAGACGGTCAAGCATGGAAAGCCTGCAAGAATACAGATTCCTCAAAGGAAGGGTTGATGGGCTTCCAGTCATCCCTCTGTTTCAGAATCTCCAGTATGTCTCTAAAGGAGACATCCTCAGGGGGCAACCATGGGGACCCTTCCCCCTCATCATAATCTGCATCTTCTGTGAGGGATTCCTCAGGGGAATCAACGTGCTTTCTCTTGCATGTTCTCTTACGGGGTGGCTCTTCAGGGAGAGCATCTGAAGAGGTCTCCAAAGAGTGGGTGCCCTGCAGTAGGGTGTGTTGCTGCTCCCGTATCTGATGTCCTGGTGTAGTGGGCTGTGTCAGCTGCATACCAGAGGACATGTATATATTAGAATCCAGCACCAAAGGGGTCAACTGCATACTTGTGAAAGTGATAGCCCTCTCCAAAACCTGGAAGGGAGGCCCATCTGAAGAGGGATGGGAGCCCGGAACCAAGAAAGACAACCTCTGAACAGGGGTCACACCCCATTCCATCGAGCCTACGTCCAGGGTTGGAGTCATGAGAGGACTTGGAGCTGCCAAAACAACCAGACTGTAGATGGCGTCATAGAAAAAATTGGTGCCATACTAGGGATCAAAGTGCCAACAGGCCAGTCGTGTTCTCGAAGGTGGACTGGCTCTGACTGAGCCATGGTCCACAGGGTAGGCTCTGGAACCATGGTAAGATCTCCTAGTGGAACCGAAGTAGCTGGCACTGGGATAGGCATTGGTATCTAGGGCTCCAAGGCCTGTGGAGTAGTTGAAGGAGAAAACCCCTCAGCTCCAGGTGGGAGTGAGGTCCTGGATGGAGTTGAGATGCCTCTGGCTGCTAGGAGTTGATCCACAAGTCTCACTACAACAAGTTCTGAAAGGCTCCTGGTCAAATGAGTGGACATCCCTGATCAAGAAAAGGACTAAGCTTTTGTTCAATATAGGGACTGATTGACGGGGAGTATTGTGCCCTGCCTAAAGTTTCACCTTTCTGCACTGAGGTCAAAAGACCTGAAAGTTGTGAGGGGGAGGTAGTGACCAATTTAGAGGGAGAAACTATTTTTGGTGCCGAAAAGGTGTCCAGTACCGAGGAAGGGGTCAGTACCATGACAGTAGTTGTAGTTGTCAGTTCCATAGTCAAAGTCATCATTGGGATTTTAGGTTCCAGTGCCGAAGAGTCAGTGCTGACAGTTTGTAAAGTTTTGTCTTAGGTTCAGTATGAGTTTGGGTTTTAGAAGGCTTCAGTTCTTTTGAACTAGGAGACATTGGAACTGAGTGACTTGTCTTTTTTTCCTCATTCTTGGGAGGTGTTGAAACCTCCACCTCAGATAAGGCCTCCAAGAAAGGAGTTTTTAGCAGACCTTTTAAGATTAATTTATTTTTACGCTCTGTAAGGTATGAGCACTGAAGCCCTTGCAGTGCTCACATGGAGGTTGAACCTACAAGTGGGCAACTCCCAGACAGTACACACAGGAGGGTTACCCATCAGAATTAGGCATCTTCTTGCAACACTTATCGCACTGTTTAAACCCAGTGATGCCTTTTTTATCAGACATCTTCACCCAATAAAGGAGAACAACAATTTGAGATACAGAAGTCCACACAACAAAAAGACCTGTCACTCACACAAGCATAGGAAAGGATTGTTTTTGGGGTTTTTTTTGTTTTTTTTGTTTTTTTTTATACAGAGATAACAACAAGAAACCCAAAGGGCAAAAGACGGGGGGAAAAATACCAGCAATGGTATTAAAATTACTAAGAGGTTAAAGGGAGGGGGCTTGTACCAGAAATGGTACAAAGAAATACCAAAAGGTAATTAAAGGAAAAAACAGTCACAGAGAAAAGAAATGTGTATAACTGTGCTAACGACAAAGAATTTTTTGATATTTAAAGGAGAAATAAAGAAAAAAACTCTAAATAGAATTGAAAAATTATATGACTTTGCTCAAGAGCAGGCATGACGTGTCTTGATTCTCTATGAGACAAACGAGATCTGGGGAGATGAGGAGAGGGGCACTATGGGTAAACTTAGCTCATGAGTTTTTGGCTTGCATGAGCTTGTTATATTGGCTGAGTCGATTCCAAGGATGGAACCAAGCCCCATCAGTCATGACTGAATGAAGATTAACAACATCAGGTCAAGCTTTAATTGCTGTCTAAGAGTAAGAGGAAGCATGCCCTAAACTGAAAACACTTCCTCCTCAGCTTAAACAAGCAAATAAGAGTTCTTATGAAGTCCTCCAAAGCAAATTACAAATCCAAATTAGCTTCCAAAACTAAGGACAACCATAAGGCATTCTTTAGTTACATCAGTAGCCTAAAAGGAAAGCCACAGGTTTGTGCCAAACTGGTAGTTAATGATATCACATATACTGAGCCTGTGGACATAGCTAACCTGCTGGATGACAGGTTCTGTGAAAACTTCGCTCCCCTGTCCCTGCCACACATACCCCATGACATCCCTACCATCTGTCCCCTACCTTGTATCTCTAAAGAGCAGATCGTAAACACCCTCTCTAAGGCCAAAAACACAGCATCTATGGGACCTGATAACATCCCAGGCTGCATCCTACATGGACTCCAACAGGAATTAGCAACACCATTGGGTAGTCTGAAGTCTAAGCACTGGCTTCAAACTAGCTGAATGGAAAATGGCCACCATTATTCCCTTGCACAAAGGTGGTGCTTCAACTGACCCCAGGAACTACAGACCTATTAGCCTGACTAGCCTTATCTGCAAGGCCATGCAGCGAATCATCATGGAACTTATCAATAAAGATATAGGTAATCTCCAAACACTTGACCCTACTCAGTTTGAATTTATCAAAGGGAGATCATGCTTGTTAAACCTGGTGGATATCTTTGAGACAGTCATCAAGGCCCTGGATGAGGGAAAATCTGTGCAGAGAGCCTAGCTAGACTTAGCCAAGGCTTTTGACACTATTCCCCACTCAGGCATCATTGACAAAGTCACCCAGCTAGGCATCAACCCTTATATCAATAGGTGGGTCACTAACTGGCTCATTGATAGAGCCCATATAGTCAAAAGTAGGGGACTCCACCTCCATCAGCAGCCATGTAACCAGTGGTGTTCCACAGGGGTCAGTCCTGGGACCGCTACTGTTTAGAATCTATTTCTCTGAAGTACAAGCAAAAACTAAAGATCTGTGGCTGACAAAGTTTATTGATAACTGCAAACTGGGAGTGGTCATAGACTCTCCAAATGATGTCAACATCCTACAAGAGGGTCCTACACAAACAAATGAGTGGTGGCAAAATTTCAAGCCCCCATATACCCTGAAAACACTGCTGCCTATGCAGAACTGTTCACAGAAACCCTGTAAAAGCATGTTAACAGCTGCATAGAGGCCACTGTACCCACCAGAAAAAAGTACAGAACTAACTCAAAAAACAAGCCACCCTGGTAGAATGACAAAATCAATAGGTTGTATAACAGAAGCAAGAAAATCATGGCAAAAATTAGGAGGTGCAGCATCCAGCAGGATGAAAGCACTCTTATCAAACTAAACAAACAATTCAGAGAATAAATAATGTCTACCAAAGACAAATTTGAGGTAAGTTTGGCCTCCAAGGCCAAAGACATCCACAAAACATTCTTTAGCTATGTCCACAACCTCAAAGGCAATACACAATTGTGTGCAGAGCTCACTGAAAATGGAGCCACCTATACTGCGCCAAAAGATATAGTAAACCTCATGGCTGATAAACTCGGCTCCAACTTTACCCTTCTCTCCCCCTCAACCTTCCCTCAAGAAATACCATAAAATATAACTCCCCCTACTATCACTAGGGAACAGGTCCTTAATGTTCTCTTTAAGACCAAGAACACTGCATCAGTGGGCCCACACAGTGTCCCAGGATGCCTTCTAAACAGCATGAAACATTATCTAACCAGGCCCCCAGAATTACTATTTAACTGTAGTCTCCAAACAGGCTTTGTGTCTCACGAATGAAGAATGGCAACAGTCATCCCTCTGCACAAAGGTGGGCCATCTACAGACCCTGGAAACTACAGGCCCATAAGTCTCACTAGTCTTATATGTGAAGCCATGGAAAGAATTATCATGGAAATGATCAATAAAGATAATAGTAAACCTTCAGACACTAGACCCAACCCAGTTTGATTTTGTCAAGGGCAGATCATGCCTACTCAATCTGTTGGACTTCTTTGACAAGGTAACCAAAGTAATGGAAGAGGGAAAAATGGTTCACACTGCCTACCTTGACCTGGTCAAGGCATCTGACACAATACCCCACTCAGGCATTGTTGACAAACTCAAGAGGTTAGGTGCAAACTCGTACGACAAAGAAGCCAGTCACAAGTGGAGTCCCTCAGGGATCAGTCCTTGGACCACTCCTTTTTGGCATTCACTTCTCAGAAGTCAAGGCCAATTTCAGTGGTCTCTGGCTGACTAAATTTGCAGATTATTGCAAATTAGGAGCTGTCATTGAATCCCACATTGACACCAATTTTCTCCAGGAGGGCCTGACACAGGCAAACAACTGGTGTCAGCGTCATGAACTAAAAGTAAATGCCAAGAAATGCATAATAGTATCCTTTGGGAAGTCATCCATCCCTGGTAACTATCATACTGACAACATAGCCTGAGTTGACCCAATAGTCAGGCACTTAGGGGCACACATAGATAGTAATCTAGCCTTTGACCATCACGTGTCTACAGTAGTGAGGAAATCATTCTATGTTGTGCAACTTATAGGCAAAGATATGGCATCTAAGTCCAAGGAAGTCATTGTTCCACTGTATTTGGCATTCATGAGATCTACCATTGAGTATAATGTCCCCTTTGTTATGTACTTAACCAGGCATATCCACCAACTGGAACATCCACAGAGGTTCCTCACTAAAAGAATACAGTGTGTAAGCAAAATGTCCTATGCAGATCCCTCTGCCTGTAGTCTGTCTCCTACAGGCTTTTGAGGGGAGATCTACGCCTGGCATACAGGGCATTGTCAGACCCCACTCTGATGGACCTGCTGCATATCCACAAAACCAACAGCACCACAATTGCCCATTTTAAAGACTTAAACTTTGCCTGTCATATAAATAGGACTTGCTGTATCCCAGAGACTACCTTGTCTATGGAACAGGCTCCCCATCCATGTGAAGCAGAGTTCTTCCCTAACCCAGTTCAAGTGCAACTTGGACAATTGGATGAGGAACAGGAAATTCATCCCTGGTTTGGCACGTATGTCTCTAATGGATACAGGCAACCTGTAAATGGTTCATCTCCCTTGTCCCTGCTTACACTTATCAAAGGTATCAGGACTTGTCAGAGATTTGGGATGCATAGCTAGTCTTAAAAAGGCTCTTGTGGTCATTAGTCTAGTAAACCCATATAAACCTATGAAACTATGGCCTTAAACTCAGTGCAAAAAAAGTGTTATTTTCCTATTCGGTAAGAGCTATATTCCTCCTAACAACCACATCAATAGCAACACCCTAAGAATGCACTCAGTGGTGAGAGACCTGGGCACACAGGTTGACAGCAACCTTACCTTTGATCACCATATCCCCACAGTGGTAAGAAGGGCATTCTATATTGCTCATCTCATAAATAAGGGCATTGCCTCCAGAAAAAAAACAATTTATAACCTCTCTGTACTTTTTCCTCATCACACCAATAATAGAGTACAATGCCCCTTTTGGTATGTACCTTTCAAAGCACCTGCAGCAACTAGAGAGACCACAAAGTTGCCTCACAATTAAAATTCAAGGTCTTCAGCAACTATCCTTTGTGGATTGTCAGAAATCACTGTCACTATTCTGTTTCATACAGACTACTCAGAGGCAATCTCTACCTTGCATATAAGGCAATCTCAGACACTGCTTTTTTTGGAAATGCTGCACATCAGCAAGTCAAATGGCACATAGGTTACTCACTCTAAAGACCTAAACCTGGTATGTGACATCAACAGAACCTGCTGGAGGGACAGATTTGTCTCCCAGAGGTTACCACACCTTTAGAATAGACTCCCACTTCTTGTCAAACAGAGCACCTCATTGGCCCTTTTAAAATGCAGTCTGGATGATTGGATAGGTAACCGTAAATTCACCTCAGGGGTTCCACCTGTGTCCCTCTTGGACAGGGGCAATACGTGCTGATCATGGTAAAAAGGGTAAAATTTGGCTAGGCTTGTAAGGGCCCACGGGCCATTAGCCTAGTAACTTCCTATGAGCCTGTGAAACAGAGGCAGAAGATGAGTGAACTGGTCTCCTAACAAAGATGACTTAGCAGGAAAATTGCAACGGAACTTTGGAACAGGAGAAATGAATAGATTCTTCAAATATTGAAGTTCCTTTCTTTTCTTGCAAAGTCTTAAATAAGTTTGCAGCTGCAAAGCCAAAAACAGCTGACTTATCCAAAGGAGCATCTAGCAGTTTTGCTTTAATGTCATCTGGCAATGGTTAAAGCCTCGACCAGGAATGTCTCCTAAGTACAGAACCAGATGCAGCAGCTCTAGATGATGCCTCAGCAGCATCATAGCTGCACTTAATGGAATGTCTAGCTACTTGTAAAGAAGCTATCCAAAGAGACAAAACCTGAGTTCGAATTTCAGAGTCTGGTAATTGAGCAAGAGCTTGAGAAGCCTGGGAAAGTAGAGTCAATGAATATCTAAACATATGAGTTTGGTAATTCATTGCTCTGATAGATAAAGTGGAGGAAGTGTAAACCTTCTTACCAAGTCTTAACAGAATCTTGCTCTCCTTCTCAGATGGAAGAAGTTTAGCAGCAGCAGGCAACCAGGAAGACTTGTCAGAAGCTATGGAAACAACAGCTGGATCAGCTGAAGAACACTTATGGAGGAACTTGCAATCATCAGGCAGCTTGTAAAATCTGTCTGCCCTCTTGGAGATGGGAGCCTGGGAATCAGGGGGTTTTGAAGAAGAAGCAAAAGTGTCCAGGAAAGCTGCAGGACTGGAAGAACTGCAGAAGGAGAAGGAACTTTTTTTGCAAAAGGTCATAATACTTGTTTTGCTCCTCAGAAATTTGAGTTCAGTCCCATTTGAGAAATTATCTCATTTTGTTAACAGTTTCACCAAAATAAATCTCTTCTACTGGGAAATCCCCATTAGATTCCTCCTCTGGAGATGCATATGCAAGAGGAGATGTAAGTGTGTGGAATATGCTAATAAATCTTCATCAGAGGAGGAGTTATCACTATCAGTAGAGAGAACCTGTTCCCCAACTCCCTGAACAGGAGAAGATGTAAAAGAAGGAACAGGAATAGCACAGGAAAGTTTTAAAGCCATCAGAGCCTTAATTAAACCCTGAGAGAAGGTATCCCAGTCAGACTGTGGAGTGGAAGGGACTTGAGATTGTTTAGTTTTTTTGTTTTTTCTTTACATGCATTTCTGCATGAGGTGAAGTGGAGGAACCTGACATAGGCCTAACATCTGGAATGGGCTGTGGTTGATCCCTAGCAGGAGTAGAAGGAACGTCCCCAAGGGCCTCAAGTACAGTGAGCCGTGGTTCCCCTTGTCGGCCCAAAACAGACATCTGCACTGCCTCTGAAGATGTGCCTAGGTCAGATTCCTTAGTGACTTCTAATGAGGAACCCACTGAGGAACCAGACCTGACCTCCGAACGCAACACCAGATCTTCACTGACCTCAAGAGATACGTCAAAAGTAAGAGGAGCAGCCAAACAGGACTCAGGCCTAGGTTTGCTAAATTTCCTCTTCAAAATCAGCTCAGCCGAAGGACTCCCAGAACATTCCATGATGTCTTTAGCCAGACATTTAATATGCTGATTTTCCAAATGGAGACTGAAAGCCAAAAGTTGGCTATGCAAGGTTTTAGGAACAAAGACCTGACAAACAGAACAGGAACAGTGGTCATGGTTGGGGCCCAGGCAGAAAAGACAAATGTCATGGTTATCTTTATGTGGAATCTGCCTTCTACACCTACACTTGCCCTTCTTGGATGACATGAACTAAATACAAAAGATAGTAGCAAAGGAACAAATCCCCAATGGGGCACTTATCTGAAGCTGGCAGCAACAAAACGGAATCAGGCAGCAGACTGACATACAAGTCAAGTGTTCTGAATGGCAACAGAAAAGTTCTGAGGATTGTATGTGCAGACATCCTTTTATGGTTGATGTCAGAACATACTTGTGACATCCCACATACTTGCAGTAGCTAAAAGCTGTTGTATACTGGCCAGATGTTGGGTTGTTGGGCAGAGGACTTCTCCACATGTAAAGAATACTGCAACATTGAATAGAAGGACATCATTCCTATCTTCAGGCCTGATTTACCTATACACAAAATATCTTTAGTTTTGGAGGTATGTCCCTATTTTCAGGCTTGACTTATTCCTTCACACAATTTTCTGCATCTCCCTCACCACATGTGATTTTCAAAGCTGTCTAGTAGACAGAAAACCACATTAATGACCAACATACCAGTGGCAACAATAATTTAAACAGAAAACTCACATCTTACACATATTGTATGTCTCTTTTTCTGAAGCAAAAATTAATGATCTTCTGTGGCTGAATTTTGCAGTACTCTTCAATAAAGTCTGCAGATTTCTGCACTGTACATTTGATAATGTGATTATATGTTCCATTATTTTTGCATTATTTTTGGCACTCTCTTTTTTTTTTTTTTTTTTTTTTTGTTAAATAGCTGTTTCTGAATTGTATCCTACATTCCTGCTGGAATCAGGAAGAGTTGTGTCTATCTGATATTCAAATGTTATGCGAATTAGACATCCAGATTTTTAGTTGGATTAACCTACATTTCAAGGGCATTTGTTCCTGTTTTCAATGTCTGGAGGTTGAGAGCTACGGTCATAAGAAGCAAAATGTGTTGTATTACTGAACTCCAAATATCCAGCCAAAGGTCAAACAAGTTTTTTTTTACATGTGTTTTTGAATTATATCCCACATTTCTACTGGAGAATTTGGGTCTATTTGGTATTCAGAATTTATGTTAATTAGATATCCAGATTTTCAGTTGGATGTACTTAATTTTCAAGGGTGTTTGTTCCTATTTTCAATGTCTGCAGGTTGAGAGCTGTGTTCATAAGAAATCAAATGCTTTGTATTACTGAACTCCAAGTAACAGCCAGAGGTACTCAAGTGCTGGACAAATATCTTAATCAGCCTACAATTAGCTCCTCATAAATGGTACAGCCAGAAAGATTAGTATGCAAAGATCCTATACTGGTTACTGATCCCTTTGAACACCTGAGTATTTTGTTGTTCTATTATATGAATGAAGGTGTAATATATATACTAAACTCAAACTAAACATTTTTTTTAACTGAATCACCTCAAACTATATGAGGCTTTAACTGAGTAATTACAAATATAGCTAAGATACTTGCTTACAGTTAAGCTTTTGCTGGCCCAGATATTCATAAGTTCTTAAAGTTCTTAAATTCTTAAATGAGTACTAGGCTAGCTGCCCTCAAGGGCCATTTTAAGCCTAGCCAATTTACCTTTCATAGGTGAAAATCAAACCCTGTACCTTGTGTCTGTGAGACAGACACCCTAACAAGGTACATTTTGGGTTTATTTATGCTTCTTGTTTCCACTGTTAGCCTTTGGTAACTTATAGAATGCAGCCATAAAGTACAGTTGTGTAAGCTGAACTTATAATAACAGTACATGTTCGAAAGATGACTGCTGCTGTAGCCTTAGTCTTAGCTATATGGTTTATATCCTAATAAGGATATAATGGATGGACAGCTTCCAAAGCTTCAGGCACCTTCCACTTGCCCAAACTGTCAAGAAGATTGAGATGTGCTAACTAAAAGACAAGTTTGGGACCAAAGCCCTTCAGAGCTTTACTGCCAGCAGAAAGACAAAGGCTGAGCTCTAAAAAGTCTATGCTAGGAACAACAAAACATAAATGTCCACACCCTGACATAAAAATCACAGCAAAAAACAAGGGGAGTGCAGGGAGGGATCAGCTACTGCAACAGTGATCTTTTGTACATCTACTGTTATGGTAAGTTCAACTTACACAACTGTACTATGTTCATCATATTGATCACTCTCGTAGTAGCCTTAGCTATGTGGGTAGATTACCATAGCTAACTACATTTGGGAGGTGGAAGGAGAACATCCAGGAACCCCTGGAGAATGGTCCTAGCAAAGCTTGATCTAGACCTGGAGAAGGAATCAAGCTTATAGTGCATTGCCAAGTAGCAGCATCAAGAATATTTCTAGAATACAACAAGCCATACAAGAAGCCAAGGCACTGGTAGAAAGGTTCTTGACCCTGCCTGGAATAGATTTCTTATGGTGAGTATAACAAAAGGTTATAGCCTTAGACAGCCATTTGAAAATAGTTTGTTTTACACAGGCTGTCCCTTCTTACCTTCACAAGAAATAAACAATTGATTTAATGATCTGAGAGATTTAGTTCTGTCAAGATAGAACCTGTGTTGTCTGTGGACATCTAGAGTATGGAGTATCTTTTCTCCCTCATTTTTAGATTCAGTAAAGAAAATGGAGAGATGGATAATTTAGCTTACAGTAAATGTGGATACCACTTTAGGCATAAAAGTAGGATTAGTTCTCAAAGAAACCATGTCCCTATAGAAAATGAGGTAGGGTTGACTTGCCATAAAAGCTTGAAACTCATATACCCTTCTTTCAGAGGTCAGAGCAATCAGTAAAACTGTTTTCCATGTTAAGAACCTCAAGCCAGCCAGATTAGTTGGTTAAAATGGAGCATGTGTTGGCTTCTCTAACACAAAATTAAGATGCCAAGGAGGAGCCACCAGTTTTCTTGGTGGCCTCTTATGCAAAACCCCTTTCAAAAACACTTTGACATGAGAATGCCTTGAAAGAGGAGGAGCCATGGGAAGACATGCTAAAATGGTCAATAAATGAACCTTGATAAATGAATAAGAAAGGGTATAGAATAGTAGCTCATATAAATATTGTAAAACCAGAGAACAACTAGCCCTGAATGGGTGGTGGTTATGTTCCTAGCACCAACTAGAAAAGCTTTTCCGTTTGCTAATATATGATTTTTCTAGTAGGCTTTCTTGCCTCCATTAGTACCTGCAGCATGTCCTTCAAAAATAGTTGCCTAAAAGGAATTAAGACCCTATCATCCAGGTAGTCAACTGAAAATGATTGATGGAGTGTAGCAAACACTGCTGTTCTTGTGTGAGAAGATCCAGTCTGTGAGGAAGCTTGTGGTAATTGCCTGTGACCATTTCTGAAAAAGGGAGAACTACAGCTGCCTAGGTCAGAAAGGAATTACCATAATGATCTTAGGGGATTCCTTTTGAATCTTCAGAAGTGATGAAGGGTTGATAGCCTAAAAGTGCTTATCTGTTCTTTTTTCTTGTTATTTTATTAAAAGTGGTTTTAAACTGGCCTTGGCTGTGTTGACTGTACCATTTTTTCTGATTCAATCTTCAGAAGTGCTCTAGATATTAGTGCAAAGGATGGAAAAGCATACAGAAACATACCTGTCAAAGAAAAGAAAAGGCATCTATTTTCCAGGCCTTCTTACATAGAGTCCTCAAATAGAATCTTGCCAGTTGATTGTTCAAAGAGGAGGGAAAAAGATCTATTTAAGGAACTTCCCATAGATGGATCAAATGTTGCAAGACCCTCAATCTAGTTTCCATTTGTGAGGGTCTGCCCTGGTCCTGCTCAGCTTGTCTGCCACACAGTTTTGCTCTGACAGAATGTAAGATGCCTGTAGAGTAAGACTGTGCTGACCTGGTTCTCCCTTGCTTGTTGACGTACCACATGACTATGGTATTGTCTGAAACCACTGTGAAGAGGTTCCGGGGGCCAACGATGGTTCAGAGAGTTGAGTGCCTTAATCAGGGTAAGCATCTCCTAGATGCTTATGAGTTGCATCTGTCCTTGGTCTCCCACACCCCTGCACTTCTATCCCTCATAAAACCGCTCCCCAAGCAAAGTTCAAAGTGTCTGTGGTGACTGACTTTTTTGGACCAGGGAGCGAGAAGGGGAGACCTGGATTTAAGGATATCTGTTGTCTCTCTACCAAAGTATTTCTCTTCTGACAAACCTCAGCATTTGGATTTGAAAAGATAAAGGCTGTTGATGCTTGGACCATGGAGATTTCAGATACCACTGTATATTTGTCATATGGAGGCTTGTCAGAGGTATCGTGAGAATCACAGATGCTATGATACCCAAAACCTTGAGGTATTCCCTCACAGTGGCTGAAGTCTAAGTGGAAAATGTTAGAAACAGATCTAAATAAAGATCTATTTTTCCTGTGTAAGAAAAGCTCTTAAAACTGAGATGTCTAGCTGACATCCCAGGAACACAATCCTGTGTATGGGAGTCAAGAAAGGCTTTTGACTATTTTCTTGGAATCACAGCTTGTGTAAGAGATTCTCTTACCCAAGACAGAGAGATTCCTGACACTTTGAAAAGACTCTGCAAAGATAAGCATGTCATCTATATATGGAAAAATGCGAATACCCTGTAGCCTGCAATAAGTTATAACTGGAGTTAGACACTTTGTGAACACTCTTGGTGCAGTGGAGAGCCCAAAGGTTAAAGTAGAGAACAGATAATATGATCCAGATATACAAAACTTTAAGAAATATCTGAAGTCTAGGTGAATAAAGATGTGAGGATACACATTTTATAAGTCTAATGTTACCAGAAAACTTGAAAGAGGAAGAGGAGGTAACAGGTTGTGAAGTGACATCATTCTGAATTAGGGCACTATCACAAACAGGTTCAGGAAAGAAAGAGCCAGAACTGGTCTCCAAGCATTTTCTTAAATTGGCACTAGGAACATCATTGAATAAAAAGTATAACTCCTTGGGAAAACATGTGATGAAGAACAAGTGGAAACAAACGAGTCTAATCTGGAGTTTGAGGAACGACCCCCTGGAAAAGGAAGAATTTCCTCTCACTGCCATCTGTAACCTTGTTGAATGATATTCAGAAGCCAATAGTCTGAAACTCTTGGCAAAGGGAAAATGGGGATTATGGCTTTCTGCAAGAAAAGGGGACCACAGTGGAAGTGGGTCACAAGGTCTCTTGAATAGTCATTAAGACATATTGGACTGTCTTTGGTTTTGGGAGGTTAGAGACTTCTCTTCGGACATCCCTGCCCATTCCTTCTTAAATGTCTGTCAGCCTAAATTCTGTTCAGACTGTTTATACTGTTTTCTGCCAAAACTAGACGAGGAGAAAGAAAATCCCTTGGACAATTTGGAAAAGGGAGGATAAAAAGTCTTAGAGATCCCCTTGATAAGCCTGTCCCATTCATCACCTCTGTAGCAGAGAAGCCAAACACTAAATCTCTATCCAAGGGAGAATTTAAAATCTATGTTTTAACATCATCTGGAAGGTTCTGAGAACGTAGCCATGAAAAGATTTTTAAAACACTACGAAGAGCCACAGCCCTGGAAGAAGCATCAACAGAGTCATACACACACACACACACACACACACACACACACACACACACACACACACACACACACACACACACACACACACACACACACACAATGCAAACAATGAGTAGCAACCTGTGCATAAGAAGAAACTAAGTTATTTAGGGTAAATTTTACTAACAGGAAGAAACTGCAGATAAAACATTCCTCACACTTTCACAATTTACCAGAACAAACTTTTACAAATGAACCTGATAGTTCAAAATTCTTAAAGCCAAAGCTGCAGAAGTATACACTTTTTCCCCATACCTTTCAATAATTTTTTCATCCTTTTAATAGATAAGGCACCTTTCATTCAAACCACATAACGAACTTCTTCAGATAAAACTCAATACAAAACTAATTTACTTATATAGGAACACGTACATCACATGACCATTCAATCCCTCCAATTCTAATACATACTAAATTAATAGACATTCATCAACAATTAAATATCATGAGATAAAAAATATTACCATAATAAAACTACATTCTACCTATAATGTATCTATTACTTAATAAATACTAAATATTATGTGAAAAATTTCATTATTTTTACATTATCCATATTTAATTCTATATACCCTACCACTACCCTTAACATTGTCATTGGTCAGATTGAAGATAACCCGAGAGGAGGGCCATTGTTAATGCAGTTGGAAAGGATAAAATTATTATGGCAAGTATGACTGAATACATATAACCCTCCAGGCCTGAATGATATGTGTTCTATTATGTGCTTATTAAAACTGAGGAATTTATTGCAATGAAAGTTAGATATAGGAATCAATGTAAAAAATTATTTATTAAATTTTATTAAATATTTATAGAATAGTTTTAATGTTAAGGGTAGTGGTGATGTACGTGTTCCTATATAAGTAAATTGAGTTTTATCTGAAGAAGTTCATTATATGGTATGACCACAAACCTCAGTAAAAACGAGAAAAAGAAACTGGATACAAACGCTGGAGGAAACAGAGCACTCTCAACGAGGTAGCTGATGCTAACAAACTTTTATTAAATGAAGGCTGAAGTGCGGTTAATAACGTACACTTTTCGGCAAATTTGTATTAAGCTTCTTCAGAGCAAAAAACAGTGAAACACACAGTGACTTTTGTATTTAAGCACCCAACAATTACCACATTTACAATCAATTAACTGTAATCGTTCAATAAAATGCACCTGTGAGACTCAAGTGAGCTACTAACAAAACGTCCAGTCAGTCCGCCAAAGTGAAGGCTGGACCAGAACCCCCACAGGTGTCGCGCCCAAACCACAAGACACCAACAATAAAAACTATAAAAACGTTAAAAAGTTTTTAAAACAAGTTAAAAGTAAGGTATAAGGACATCCATTAAGTCCATGATGTTACTTGTATTCAAGTAACAATTGTCATACCTATTTGTACCAGAAGAGGACGTGCCTCTAACATAAAATTCTTAGTTCTCAAGTGCTACAATCGGACTGAGTTTTTTTAAAAAAATATCTGTCTGAAGGATATGCATAGAGTAAATGTGCAAATGTGCAAAAATTGTACCAAAGTTAAATGTAAGTCTTAAACTAGTTATTCCTAACTAAATTATTAACTCATCCCTTTTAATAACTCGTGAGCAAGAAGGAACTTAATTAGCGTTTTATTAACATAAAAACCATAAGCTTTCTTGTTCCTTCCACCTCTGTGTACGTGCCCACTAAGGATGACAAGTGATGTTAGGGAACAGCCCCACTATGTAGTAGAGTTGTGCGTAATAAAACTGAGACAAACACAAATTGACAGCCGGTGTTTGGAAATGTAAGTGTAGGAAACCAGTGTTAGAAAAGTAGTGGTAGGAAAAATTAATAGATTAATGTGGAACATAGTTTGTTGTTAAGTACCTATAGTTCCAATTAAATAAGGGGTAAGAAGAGTACAAGACAGGGTATATAGGGATTAAGAATTAGTAAGTGTTTGTAACAAGCGCAAATACAAACGCAAATAAGGAGTACTGAATGAGAGACAGTCCTACGTAATGGTAAGAGTGAACAGTATAGACACATTTTTAATGGCCGTTGTAGTGATACTACAGGCCAAGGGCTAAATAGTGGGTCAGAAAGGGAGGTAGTGTAATTCTAAGTTCCTGACCGTAATGATCACTATGTCTATTACTGTCTATCTAAGTTCTTTAGCCTCAATATACATTGGATGGAACACATTTTGTTAATGCCTGGTCTCTGATTGGCATTCACCCTAAGTTGCCAGATAAGCTCTTTCCTTTCAAGTTTGAGAGAATCTTGGCCACCCCTTCCATCACTAATCTGCTGGTCTATGGCCCTAAATTTGAACTCGTGTCCTGGGTGGTCATTGATGTGTCTAGCCAGGGCATTAGTTAGTTTATTACACCTGATACTGTATAGGTGTTCATAAATCCTTTCATTCAGTTTTCTGTCTGTCTTCCCAATATAGAAGGCCGGACAGAAACAACACTTAGCCAGATACACCACTTGTTTGCTGTTACAGTTGAATTTGTGGTGTGTTTTGAATTTCCACTCACCAATTGCAAAACTACACCCTTCATCAATAACCTTACAGTATTTGCACATGTTACACTTACTCATACCCTTCCTTGTAGAGTATGTCTGTTTACTCCCCTCAAGCAATTCCTTCAAATTACTTCCCCTTTTGTAAACCAATTTTGGTTTATTCGGAAGTTTGTTCTTTAACTCAGCATCAAAAGATAAAAAATCCCAGTTTTTAAGGGTTAACTTGTAAATAGTATGAGAGTCTAAATTGAAGGTACAACAGAAACTGGCCATAAAGTTCATTCTATTAGTAATGTTGGCAACCTGAAGTTCTGCTGCTCCTTGTTTCAAACCACTCCCGTTTAGGAGTGGTACATATACCTTCGTAGATCTTTTGGTTGTTACTTCATCCAAGATCTCATTGAGAAAATCATGAGGGTACCCTCTCTTCACAAAGAACTGGAACAAGGTTTCACATTCTTCAGTGAATTCCTCATCGTAAGTTACCATTCCAGCTGCCCTAACAAGTTGGCCTTTTACCACTGATTTCTTGTGGTGTTTAGGGTGGCAGCTGGAATAGTGTAGGAAGGAGTTGGAGTAAGTCTCCTTCCGATGGATTTTAGAGACCCAAATGTTCTTAGTGTGATCTTTCCTAAGGTCAAGGGCGCTTGTTACAAACACTTACTAATTCTTAATCCCTATATACCCTGTCTTGTACTCTTCTTACCCCTTATTTAATTGGAACTATAGGTACTTAACAACAAACTATGTTCCACATTAATCTATTAATTTTTCCTACCACTACTTTTCTAACACTGGTTTCCTACACTTACATTTCCAAACACCGGCTGTCAATTTGTGTTTGTCTCAGTTTTATTACGCACAACTCTACTACATAGTGGGGCTGTTCCCTAACATCACTTGTCATCCTTAGTGGGCACGTACACAGAGGTGGAAGGAACAAGAAAGCTTATGGTTTTTATGTTAATAAAACGCTAATTAAGTTCCTTCTTGCTCACGAGTTATTAAAAGGGATGAGTTAATAATTTAGTTAGGAATAACTAGTTTAAGACTTACATTTAACTTTGGTACAATTTTTGCACATTTGCACATTTACTCTATGCATATCCTTCAGACAGATATTTTTTTAAAAAAACTCAGTCCGATTGTAGCACTTGAGAACTAAGAATTTTATGTTAGAGGCACGTCCTCTTCTGGTACAAATAGGTATGACAATTGTTACTTGAATACAAGTAACATCATGGACTTAATGGATGTCCTTATACCTTACTTTTAACTTGTTTTAAAAACTTTTTAACGTTTTTATAGTTTTTATTGTTGGTGTCTTGTGGTTTGGGCGCGACACCTGTGGGGGTTCTGGTCCAGCCTTCACTTTGGCGGACTGACCGGACGTTTTGTTAGTAGCTCACTTGAGTCTCACAGGTGCATTTTATTGAACGATTACAGTTAATTGATTGTAAATGTGGTAATTGTTGGGTGCTTAAATACAAAAGTCACTGTGGGTTTCACTGTTTTTTGCTCTGAAGAAGCTTAATACAAATTTGCCGAAAAGTGTACGTTATTAACCGCACTTCAGCCTTCATTTAATAAAAGTTTGTTAGCATCAGCTACCTCGTTGAGAGTGCTCTGTTTCCTCCAGCGTTTGTATCCATTATATGGTATGAACAAAAGTTGCCTTTTCTGTTAAATGTATTTGCTTAATGTTGATCGAGTCGTAATTTTTATTTACTCTGATATACTGTTTTCCGGTCCTGCTCTGCCGTGGCTTTTTTGGTGTATGTACTTTGTGTTCTTGGGTTTAACTGTTTGTCAATTTTTTCCATCCTTATCAGAAAGAGTAGGATTGGAATTAACAAAGTGCACCTTGCCTGTTTCCTCTCCCAAGACCAACAAGAGTGGCCCTCTTTTGCCCACTGAAGGGACTCCAACAGCCACAGATGACGTGGCTACCCCCTGATCCATAATGGCTGTAGGTTCTACACCAGATCTGGGTTAAAAGATGAGTGGTCTAAGGTACAACAAATAGCCACAGCAGAGCCACCCTCCTGTGGCTAAAGCAAATGGCTAGCCTACTGTGGTGCAAAGGTTGTTTGCTAAACTCTTTCTTTTTGTGGCTGGAAGAAGGACCAACCTTGGGGCCAATAGTCTCTTTCATGGCTAAGCCAAAAATGGTGCCTGTTTCCTGGGGAAGACAAGCAGGAAATGCCAGTAAAATTACCAGTCAACAAAACTTTTTAACCAGAAAAACACTGTAAAATGTGCTTTCAAACACTATGCATCTCCACCAAGGAAAAAATAAACACAATTTCTCCACAGAAAATATGTTTTCAGTAAGTTAACACTACTTTTAAACTCACAGAAAAATAAGTGCTCCATTTAAAATGACTTTACAGTCTTGAGACAGTTCAATAAAATGCAACACTCCTAGTTTTAAAATAACTTTCCTGAAGAGGAAAGTGAAGAAACATCAATAAATTTAAGAAAATTTAATTTTTTTCCAAAAGGGAACTTATCAGCCCAGCAAAGGAAAGCACAAGTGAACCACTGATCCTCACAAGCCTCAGAGGAGTGTACTGTTCAGTGGTACTAAAGCTCTGAAGGGCTTCTTGCTCAAACTTTTATTTTAGTCAGCTCAGCTCAACCTGCTTGAGAGTTTGGGTGCATGGATGGTGCCCTGAAGCTTGGGAAGCTGGTTGGCCCTTATAACCTTGGCAGGATATAACCCATATTGCTAAAGCCAAGGCTACTGCAGCAGTGACAAATATGATGAATATCTCATTTTCATGTCTTACATTCTGGAATGTGAATGTGAGTTACACCTGCTTGTTGTCAGTGACCAACACCATTTGAGTCATATCACGCTCGCCCTAAGGTTCCTGTACTTTGTTAATACAGCTTCTAGAAGAGATAGTCTGCACCCCCACAAGGGTCTTGAATGTACTAGACTTAGTACTTACCAACATAGGGGGTCTCTGCACTACCCACTGTCTGTTATCCTCCCTAGGAAGGTCTAATCATAAATCAGTCTCGTTCCAAGTAACGATCATACCTGACCCCCCTAAAGAGCAAAAAGGACGAAAAATTTCTCTAAACCAAACTATAGCCTCCTAAGTGATGTAATAAATAGTTTCAAACCCCCTGCTACCACCGTCAACAATGACTCTTACACAGAGGTGTACACAAATGTCCTGTATAAGCACCTATACAAATGTATAGACTCGGCTGTAACTGAATGGATCAAAACAAGGTCTTCACAAAAAAAAAAAAAAAAAAAAAAAAAAAAACACCTTGGTAGACATCAAGCATAAATAGGTTGCACAACAAGAGGAAGAAATTAATGTCTAAGAACAACAGGAAACTGACTTAACAGAGGAAGGACACCCTGCACAGCTTGAATAAGAAAATTAGATATCTTGTAAAGTCCTCTAAAGCCAATTATGAAACTAAACTAGCATCCCTAGCTAAGGATAATCACAAAGCATTCTTTAGCTACATCAGAAATCTAAAAGGGAAGACCCAGCTTTTTGCCGAACTAGTAGTGGATGGTACCACTCGTACTGCCCCTGAGGACATCACCAACCTGCGAGAAGACATATTTGATGCAAACTTCACCCCCGTGTTTCCAGCAGACATACCCAAAAGCATACCAGTCACCAGTCCTCTACCTAGTATCTCCAAAGAGAATGTCATAACCGCACTCTCCGTGGCCAAAAACACGGCCTCTATGGGACCAGATAACATCCCAGGCTGCCTACTAAATGGTCTAAAACAGGAGCTAGTGGAACAACTTGGCACTCTTTTCAACCACAGTCTAAGTACTGGCTTTGTCCCAGCAGAGTGGAAAACAGCAACAGTAATTCCCTTGAACAAAGGGGGTCCATCAACCGACCCTGAGAACTATAGATCCATAAGCCTAACCAGGCTTATCTTCAAGGCTATGGAGAGAAGCATCATGGACCTTATCAACAAAGACATAGGTGACCTTCAATATTGGCCTGGCCCAATTTGGATTTGTTAAGGGTAGATCATGCTTATTAAACCTGGTGGACTTCTTTGAGAATGTCACAAAAGCCCTGGATAAAGGCAAGACAGTTCATACAACCTATCTTGACTTAGCCAAGGCATTTGACACCCACTCAGGCATCAGTGAGAAACTCACACAGCTGGGAATTAACCCATATGTCACCAGATGGGTAGCCAAATGGCTCCAACAGAACACATACAGTGAAAGTTGGGGATTCCACCTCTACCAGTAGACCGGTTACCAGTGGTATAACACAAGGATCTGTGCTGGGCTCCCTACTATTTGGAATCTACTTCTCAGAAGTCCAGGTGAAAATAGATGGCCTGTGGCTTACCAAGTTCGCCAATGACTGCAATCTGGGTGCAATTAGTGAGTCCCCCAACAATGCTGACACACTACAAAAAGGGGTTACACAGACAAATGATTGGTGCCAAAGCCACGGACTTAAACTAAATGCAAAGAATGTGTTATCATCCCTTTTGGAAAAGGGGAAGTCCCTGCACATTACAATATTAACAGTACCCCCCTTAGCTCAAACCCTATGGTGAGAGATTTGTGAACACAGGTTGATAGCAACCTTAACTTCGATCTCCATGTGTCCATAGTGGTAAAGAAGGCATTCTATAATGCACATCATAAGTAAGGGCATCACATCCAGAGCTAAGGATGTTATAACTCCCTGCACCTATCCCTCATCAGACCACTAATAGAGTACAATGTTCCCTTCTGTATGTACCTCACCAGACACCTGCAGCAGCAGCTGAAGAGACTTCAGAGGTTTCTCATTAAGAAAATTCAGGGCCTTCTGTATGTACCTCACCAGACACCTGCAGCAGCTGGAGAGACTTCAGAGGTTTCTCATTAAGAAAATTCATGGCCTTCAACACATGACCTACATGCACAGACTGAAGGCCCCGGCACTGTACTCTGCATCTTATAGGCTGCTGAGGGATGACTTGTGCCTAGCCTACAGAGCAGGCTTGGACCCTGCCCTAATGGAAATGTTGCACATCCACATGTCAAATGGGACAAGACTCATTCATTCCTAAGATGTTTACCTAGCCTGAGACATTAAAAGGACATGCTGGAGAGACAGATATGTCTCCTAGAGATTGCCACTCCTCTGGAATAAACTCCCAATTCACATAAAACAGAGCTCCTCAATGATCCTATTTAAGTGTAACTTAGACAACTGGATGAGAAACCATAAATTTACCCCGAGAGAGGTGTCACCTATGCCTCTCTTGGATAAGGGCAGTCGGTGCTGATCATAGACTCGCTCTGCAAACACAGACCAAGGTATAACATGGTTAGGATTATAAAGGTCCTAGGGCCAATAGTCTAGTAACCTTCTATGAACGTATAATATGGTAAACCTAACCCAAAAACGCCACCCAACCCTAAAACTCCAACCCTAGCCTTAATAAACTCTCTCTAATCCTAACTTCAAAACTCTATCTTTAATCCTAAAACTATATACCTAAGCTTAACACTCTTTCCCTATCCCTAAAAGACAAACCAAAACCCAAAAGTTTACTTCAAAAGAGCAGTAAAGTGAATCATTCACCTACAATGAGCACCCCCCCCCCCCATTTCACCCCAGAAACAGCACACTGTTCAGTTTCATGGTTTAATTCATGATTATACTACTACTGTACAACCTTTTGGTGCATGCTATAGGTAACCTCCCCCCCTGCAGTAACATAATTGACACTTAAACATTCCTTTGCCAAGAATGACATACAAACCAGTCTTGCACATTATCTATGTTTTATAACAAAACTACTGTACTATAACATTTAAAACTAGGAGTCTTTGGATGAGCAAAATACTGACCATGGCTCCTCCACTCCCAGAAATAATTCAGTACACCTTCAAGATGCTTACCTGGTTGCACCCACTATTTCACAATTAAGTTTACCAGTGGCATGGGTGTACATATAGCTTGATAAGTGGGAGAAAGGGCTGGAATGAGTAACAGCCATACAACAGATTAGTACTTTATTAGAAAGCTTTAATATGATATAAGCTCCTGGCAACAGATGGATAGTCCAAGTTGTCAAGCTCATGAAAAGGACTCAACTCATGGAATTGGGAGCTTAGTTGTTGTTATACACTAGGGCACCAAAAATCCTGTAGATGTATGTGTTTACACTAATGAATCCATGTCTTAAAACGTAGTTTGTAAGATCTGAGTTTTCATTTATGTTATACTATTAACATTTTTTGCCGTTAGTTACCACAGCATATCCCATATCAAGAAATGCTTCATCAGGAAAAGGGAAAATGTCTAAGTTACTACCTGAGCTACAGCTAAGAAAGAGAGATGGCCATATGACTTTTAAAGAAATGTTAAACATGGTTTAGTTTTGCTCCATTCTTCCTGTGAATTAAATGCTTCTATGGGCTTCGTTATTTTTATTCTGCACACTATGTTTATTTACTTACTTTTTATTAATCAAGCAATACCTAATGAATGCTAGTGCCTGCTTCCAGTGATGAACTAGAAGTTTTGACCTACATAAATAATGTAACAAGTGCCACTGTATGTAAGTGAGGAAGTTGAGATTCAAACTCAGGTTAACAGAATGCAACTAAGCAAAGGAAAGAAATCAGTATAGCCATAATAAGCATGATATATTATGATTTAGTGGAATATGGTATATATCAGAAACAATGCTTTAAGCAAGTCCAACACAACAAGTAATTCTAATGATCATAGTTGAAATATACAACCCACAGGGGGAAGCCCTCTACACCCTCAGACAAAGGGCACTGCATAACCCATTATGAGGTTACACAACCTTGGTGTAAGTTAAACTCACTGCAGAGCCAAGCCTGTTCAAAAGACTGAGCTCAGTTATACAAGTTAGTGAAAACTGAATAGCTGAAACAAAGAAAAATCAATTCAGTGCATACAGACCACAGAACCTTAAATGTGTGTGTGAACTGCACTGTATTTCCTCTTTGGGGAAGGAAACCTTGCACGTCATTGTTACAGGGAGACATGAGTAGCCAAAATTGTCATCAATCAGCTACATTTTACTGGCTTCAGGCAGTAATATACTATAAACTATAAGAGACACTGACTATTTCATGTTAATAATGTAGAATGACCCCCCCACCCCCACCCCAGGAAGGCACAGACAGGAGTATGAAGGTCTGAAACTTGACACCGCTTTCAGGCAACTTTCTGTAGTATGACAGAGACATGGAGGGAAATATCAAAAACAGTCATCAATATTCTTCAAAGGAACAGACACAGCAGGCTAATCTTTAAATAAAATCCACCCCAAACTCCTTTGAGAGGCATAAAGCAGACTGTGGTACTGCTGAATAACATTTCAGTCCAAAAAGCCCACAAAATTCATTCCTAGAAGCCACAGCACTCTGCTATGTGTAGTCTGGGTTGTTAAAACTACATATGCTAGCCATGCCCATTTCCTCCAGGAATATCACTGCTGGCTCTCTTTAACTTAGCAGTCTCTTTAAACTCTTAGCAGACTGGCTTTACTGGTTGAAATGAAGTATCCTGTTTTTAATTGTTGCTCTGTGTAAATTGCCTTCCCTACTGAAAGTGTATTTCTATGCAACTGTCTCACTGGATTCATCTGCAGACTTTATTACCATTGGCTGTGGTGTGTAAGTTATCAAAAAAAAACATATTTTGACAAAAGGTAATAACTGCATGGTCCACTGGTCTGCCATTACTCACAGGCTAAGCTATGGGTCCTAATTGTCCAGCAGTTTATACCCATTACACTCACTCACAATCCTTATAAAGATGGCTTTACGCATAGTCCATTTGTATTTTTTTAATTTTGTCATTGTTTTTTTACCCTACTGCTTCTATAGGAATGCTGTTTCCGTATCATCATTCATTCTTTCGTGTTCTTATGCATCCATTTTAATCTTTTTTTTTTTAAATATTGCACCCACATTGATGCTGAAGTACTTAAAAGATAATCATGCTCCATTAGTCTGCCACCTGCTTCCTTTCCTTAAGGATAAACACAGGACTTTTGACACAGAACATGTACTGTTCTATTTTTGTAGTCTTACTCTGAAATGCTTCTACCTCAACTAAGTCATTATACTGACAAAGTACCAAGAAATGCATTTAGTACAATTGTAAAAGTTATAGCGTTGTGGACAAATTCATCTAATGATTCAAAATGGAAACAAATACATCAAGAAATACTATAACTAATAAATATATCACAACCAGTCAAACAAATTGTCCCTAATAGTTTTCTCTGATTATTAAAAGATTTTTACATACATACACCCTCTTCTGAAATTCCCTATTTAAATAACATAATTTCCTCTTTCCAAAGGCTCACATATTCTAACCATTGTATTAAAGACTTAATATTTCCTATGTTTCCAATTGCATATACGAATAACTGCTTAGAAACTCATAACTTCAACAAAATGCTAGTACTGAAACAACAAAATAACTAAATTTATTGCCATCAATTCTTAAATGGTACTGGTATATATATATATATATATATATATATATATATATATATATATATATATATATACTGTTGAAATTTAAAGTCCAAATACAATCAAGAATCTGAGAATTTGTTAATTTTACAAATATTTAAAGTCTTTGTAACACAGAGATAAATAACAAATTTAACCTAGATAATAAATAATGCAATGAAAAATAAATCACATTTGTCACAAATTTATACAATTTTATCAGATTTCACATATTTAGACAATTCCTGTTGGAACTATTCCTCAATAGGACTGAACCCTGTGGTAGTCCACTTGTCACTGGTCTGAAGTCGGATTTGGAGTCTGCTACTTTCACAGTGTGGGTTCTGTCAGTGAGCCAGTTGGCAACCCATCTTGTGACATAGGGGTTTATACCCATTTTAGTGAGTTTATCTTCCTGCATAGGCTGCTAAACATACAAGCCACTATATGAATTTGAGTCACCTGCACAATAGAGAGGAGCTTTACCACACTGTGCCGTAGACATAGGCTGAAAAAATACTAATATGGAGAAGTCAAAAATAGATTTGTTTTCAAGAGTCTCTGCTTAGAATTACAAAAGTATAATTCTCAGTGGAAAAGTTGCTCAGTTTCAGTCAACTGGAATTATTTCACTGGAAGGAAATTTAGTAGAAAACTTGAATCTTTAGATCAAGAAATTTCAGTTATTTCTTAAGAAAAATGGATGATTCATGAAACCTGAAAAAAGTCATGGGTGGTACCTTCTTGCATGTCACTGAGGAAAAAGCATTAACGTTATCTGACACTTTTCTCAAAGAGGAAAAAGACAAAAATAGCATCACTTAGACAGAAATTCAGGAATTACTGCGAGCCTAAAAGAATTTTCCATCTAGTAGGCATTTGTTTACAAGAACCCAAAGTCCTACAGGGGCTAAGTCACTGAATGGAAAACCAGAACTAAGTTATTAATCGGGTGAGTTATATGATTCTTTAATAAGAGACAGAATAATTCATGATGTAAGTAATGATGAAACAGCGGGTAGGCGTTTTGTGAACATGCGCACAGCAAGTAAAATTATCAGTACACAGTAAAAGTAGACTAAGAAGGAAAATATGAGTAGGACTAAATATCAAGGTGTTTTACAATATTAATGGAGAGGAAGAAAGAGAGCCATGTAAGAATCCAAAAAGAAGGCCAGACAAATACTTAACGTAGCTTTAACTAATACTTCATACAAAAGGTACAGCATTAGAGGAACAGTTATCTTGAAAAGAAAGTGCATTCTGTAAAACACAAATATGAAAATAAGCTATTTGTAAATGTTCTTCATGTGAACAGACTTTATCCTGTAAAATCTAAAAATGCAAAAGAGGCAGTGGCATAACACATGGAAAGTCCAGCTCTATGGTGCAGAGAAATGAAGCCCTGATTGCCACCCAGACAACTGAGATCAATTAGTGGCTTCCACATTGAAGAAGCCAAGAAGAATTGGATTGGAAGGAGCAGCATTTTATCAGCTCTCCCATTCTGGGATGAAGGAGGGATTTCTTTTGTGCTATGGCACTTCCCAGGTCATGGAGTATGCCATAATCAACAGGTAGCTGTTATATTCAGCGTTAGACAGTAGAACTGGTGTAGTCATGAATATCACTCAGCAGCTCCACTGAGTTTGGTCATGACAAAAAAATTCCCATGTGCATGACAGCATATATGATTCCCTTCCCAGACCACCTACACCTGAGGTGCTCCCAGTCCCAGGGTGGAGGGTTGAAGGGGTAATACAGGAAACACTAAGTTAGAAACAGTAACAATGCAAAGCAGCTGATAATAAGCTGAAAGGTATGCAGTGGGGAGTCAAAAAGAGACATAAGACATGGCAGTCTGAAAGAAATGATGAAAATTAGCAGACTGAATGTTGATATTATACTAGACACAGGTGCACAGTGGAATATTTTGTCTAAAGATGCCTCTGAAGCACTGGTGTACAAAAATATTAAAGAAAGTTGGGTGCACATTGCTAATGCCCTCTTGTCACTGAGAAGCACCACTGGGTCAGAATCAGCCTACACGAAAATTTAAAAGCAATATGTAAAAATCTGGACTTCCATTTATGGTGTGTTAACATGTATCCCAAATGGCTCTGCTCATGGTCAGCTGTTATTTGTGGAAAAAAAGATAGCCATGCTCTCCATTTGGAGAAAAGTAAAACAGGTTTGGGCTGGAGTTCTAATGGCAGAACACCTGCAATTTTCGAGTATCGGCAATCTTAGTATCCTACTATAAGCAAAAAGGCAAGTTTAAAATGGCAGATTCCACTTTACCCCTTTTAGGGTCCTTGAGTTTGGCTACTGTGACTGAGAAGCAGCAGAACTGCCAGAAACCATTGAAGGGTGGGGCGCAGTCCTCTAGCAAAGAATTGGAAATGTGTGTTTGTTATGGAGGTTCTCAAAATTTGTCTAATACAGGGGAAACGCTTGATAGCTACATTAAATTGCCTGAGAAAATGGCAATCATAGGTTCATAGGTTCATAGGTTCATAGGTTAGTACTAGGCTAACTTCCCTTGCGGGCCATTTTAAGCCTAGCCAATTACCCCATGACAGAATCAAACCCTGCACCTTGTGTTTCAAAGGTAAGCACCTTAACCAGAAATCCATAATAAACACTGAGGTATTATAAAAGACTTCAAACAAGATGGCAAAGAAACAAGGGTGCTTGTTGTGGACACAAGCAACTAAAGATAAGGATGGCTGACCTAGAAGACCACTTACACAGAAAAGCATTCGCTTAGTAGGGCTCATAGAGTAAAAAAAGGAGGGCAATACATTATTTTTTGTCAAAAAGCTCCTTTCCAATTAGGCTGATTTTACTCTTGAGGATTTAGCTATAAAGAGAGCAAAGGGCTGTTTCTGTTTTGAAAAAAAAACAACAGTGGATAATGACATGTGCACACCTTTAACAAGGAAAGGTTCTAGGACATTTTGTAAACAGAATTTTAGTGTGGAGACGTACAGGAAAAGGAGCCGGTTTACTTCGGTAATGCATAATGTCACATGAGGAAGCTACAATGCCATTTCCTTTGTCATTCTTAGTTCAAATTTTTCTTTCTCGAACATAAAACATTCTTGGATACTCTAGATGCTCAAAAAATCCAGCACACAAGACAACTCAAACCAAACTAAAAAACATCAAAGAACTGCAAGCAAGGTACCATGAGGCCAGGGTCAAAATAATAATAATAAGATAAAGGTTTACTAAATCACAAGTTAAGTTAAGTGCTACTCTAGATGCTTTCAAGGTGGTTCAGAACTGGGTGGGAGCTGAAGGAGGATTAATGCCAGGCATACCTGACACCAATGATGTAAATTTGGACTGAGCAATGGTCGCTATTCTGCCAGCATATGAGTCAGTAGAAGATTTTAGCTATCATATGAGGTTATCAGATGTGATGACTCTTAAATTTACTGGCATGTGCATTTACATACCGTTAATTTAAGCAAAAGAGATTCTCTACTGGATTATTTTCAGCACTGTTTGGTTTCCATGCTGTAGCTTGAATTAGAATCCATACAGACATTTGGACTGTCTATTAATTGGCTTGAAAGTAAAATTACAGACCTTAAGAAGGTAAAAGAAGGTAAGCAGGACTCCTCCAGTTTCAGGTAAGGGAAGTTGTTAATGACTGTTTCAGTAACTAATGCATTCTGAAGGGCACAGTATTAGCTAACCTCAGATGGATACAGCTAAAAACATTTGTACATGAAAATACAGTTTCAGTGGCTGTACTTACTATATTAGAATGCAAGACAATAGTCAAATTGAGGGTTTTTTTTTCATTTACAGATATACAGATTATCCCAGTCAGTTCCAGAGACTGCAATTTAACATTTAGCTTGACATATTAAGAATGTTGACATCTGTTATACCATATTCTCTTGGCATATTATAGTTGATTAACAGGCTGAGTGATTGTTAGGGGGTAACTGTTAGTATTTACAGTGTTACAAGTAAACTATATGAAGGAAACAGAGTGATATATTAAGTAAACTGACAGTGGAGATTTGAATTATGGGAGGAGCTGGTGGAAATTTTAGGAAACAGAAATGTGTTAAGCAAGCTGACAATGAAGGTTTAAATCTTGTGAAATTTTAGACCAAGTCCAATGCATAGTAAGCACTTCTCTTTGTGATATGCAGGCAACAGCCAAAAGCCTTGTACTTTAATTTAACTCAATGCATGCTTTGGAAAGAGATTTAGTTTAACATTCATGATGGAAATTTTAAAAATATATACTTTTTTTAACTTTGTAAGTGGCTATGTTCCATATTACTTACAAATAATTGGGACTTTGCTGAAATACATTTCATTTCATGCTTTTTCTAATGCAGTATTAGTGGACATTGAAATGAAGACCTTTTCCTTGTTTTCTAACAATGTTCTATGTATGATTTATAATAGTCTGGCTTATTGTCTTTTTGCAAAAGCTGGTTGGGGGTAGAATTATTCTTTCAGAACAATTGTTGTGACGAAAAAATATATTTAAAACATTTCCTACTGAGCCTGTTGATTTGGATTTTTTTTGTACTTCAGCTCAGTTGCTCTTTTTATGTGTTTGTCAATGCAATAATGAAGTTCTTCCTATCAGCAAAATGAGTTTACAGTGCTCTTTGGTGGACACTGGGTACAAGAACAATTCAGGGACTAAGGCAGATAAGCAATTTATATTACAAAAGCTGTAGTGGTAATATTACTGTTTTATTATTGATGCCATACTTTCATGAAGTGTTAATGATGGTCCAGATTGAATGCTTGCAAGAGACACACTTGGAATAGTTTTAAACGAATGATGTTTGCTTTGGTGTAGTATATTTTCCTTCATGTGAGGTCCCCAGGTAAAGATGCATGTTGCTGTATTTCATAGAAGAAATTTAAAACCTACAGTATTACCCTAATTGTGTAACCTGTCCAGTCAATATGTAGCTATGAAAGGAACCTGTAGGGGCAATTTTTTTTCAATGGTTTCTACTTAAAGACCACCAAAGCAAAATACTTTTTATTTGAGACAGATGTTAAGGGAACTTATACAATTTTAGAATGGAATCACAATATTAACTGGGGATTAGCATTTGGACATGGATATGCTGGACATTTAAAGTCTCCACATGGCTAAGGTGCCAAGAATTGGGAATTTCTTGGCCAGTTTTATCTATCTTATGAGATTAACAGATGTGATAATTCCAGTTCTGATGAAGTTCTAGTCAATAATAAAAAACAAAGCACTCAGCTCTATTTTACTGGTGGTGCCTTCTGTTTCCATTTTTACTTTAAGTGGCATTTTTATGTTTTGTTTTTGAAGTTGCCATTGCTGACATTCACCTCCCTTTTCAGTGTTTCAGATGCAATGACTCTTAAGTTTAATGGAATGTGTATTTATAAACTATTCATCTAAGTGAAAGACATTCTCTTGCATTGATAGATTATTGTTATCTAGTAAACATATTATTTAGTAGTGAGGATTATGACTCACTACATATTAGTTATAGATCACATGCCTCTGGATTTGTCTTTGGCTTTGAATATGGAGAAACTTCCTCAGCACTGAATGCTCAGCATGGCATTTTCAGCACAATATACTTTAAAGAATGGTACTCAGCTTAAGCTGAGAAATGACTTCAGTGCGGTCCTGTAGATGTGGGCAAGGTGATAATTTGGCAGGATGCTTTTGAGGGTACTATGTGATAGACCTTGAAGTATCATGCAGGAAGGATTCAACATTACCATAAGTTTTTCTTTACCTGATTATGAGTCATGGTTGACTGAGATGTACATCTTGTAAGCATGAAGAATACCAGGGTTCAAATTATATGTAGGGAAACAGAGTATGAAACTGCTAGATGCTGATTTGGAATAAAAAAAAAACAACAACTTAAAATTAGATATTTTAACAGTTCTCCCACGGCCCTGCAAACAGTAGCATTAAGACTGGAACAGCTGAAGGGTGATAGAAGGTTTCGGAGATCTGGAATCTACAGAAACAACAAATGTGAATAAACTTTCAGAGATTTCTGCAAGTTTTCAGGGGATTCTATGAATCCCTGTATTCACAAATCAAGTCAAGATCCTTTTGGAGGACATGGGTGGAAACATTTTTGTACCCTGGTACCACCTAAATTGGAAGAGACCCAGGAAGAGAAATTACTGAGCCGAATATCAATGGAAGATTTGAATTATTAATCACTCATTTTCTAAGGAGAAATATGCTCTGTCCAAATTAGGTCCTGCTGAAGCTCCAACTGTGGTGAGGAGTGAATACTTGTGTTACTGACAGTTTGAAGTAAGTCCTCCAACCGTCATGGCCCGAGGCAATAATTACAATGGAAAGACTCTATGCCTGAGTTCATACAGGCCAATGTCAGTCTTATATCAGGAGTATAAGATCTTAATTGCCCTTCTTTTATCCAGGCTGATACCCTTGTTTCCTGAGTTAGTACATACTGATCAATGTGGATTTGTCCAAGAGATGCAAATGTTTGATAACTTAGTAAAGATGCTATTGAAAACAAAAGATAAAATCCCTTTTTTGGTAGTCAGTCTAAATGTGGAGAATGCATATGACAGAGTGAACTTGTCTTATTTTTTATGGTATTAAAGAGTTTGGGATTTCCAGAGGAAATTTTGAAACTGGTGATCAATATTCTATGTGGCAGGATAAAATCTTAATTACAGCCTACTTGATACAAGTTCAATTAGAAGCCCAGGTGCCTGATTGAGCTAGCAGAGATGGGTGGCAGTTTGTAGCTATTGCCAGCTCGGCAATCCTGGGGGGAGGGAGGGTGTTACTCTCCACTTGGGTGATGCATAGTGGAAGCACCAGGTGTTGCACCTATGGTATATGAACCTATAAGCACAAGCAAGGCCATATGCAGTCACACAACCAAGAGAGCATACACAAACACACTCCATGTGGCAGGCAGCAATAACAGAACTTGAAGAGCAGCTGCAAGGGGGGGGTATTCCATTTGGGAGCTGGATAAGCTGCCTCACCATGCCTGTAAACTAGCATGCTCCCTATATACCACAGGGGAACTAATGGGTTGATGCGGCACAGTAGATACAAATAAATTGGGCTTAGGACTTGAACCTAGCCTAGGAATGCTGGGGTATCACTGCTACTGGAACCAAATGACCATCTAGGAAAAGGTAGCGGAGCAATTTGGAAGGTCTGGTGGAGATAAAAAAACAAGTAAATGCTGGACTTTCAGTTGCTTACATTTGTGAGCAGAAACTATGCAGGGAGTGCCTACTCTCTACTCTGCTATGTCCTTGTCAGACATTGTATGCATGGTTAAAATTATGTAATTTAGACAGACAGGAAGTTATGGTCTCTTTATATACAGATGGCCTGTGGCTTACTTAAGGAATCCTGAACCAGATTTAAGTAGATTGTGTACTTCACTGAGGAATGGCGGGCTAAAAGATAAATATAACAAAAGCAAAGGTTGTTGCTTTGGATTAATCAATGTGGTTTTCCTCATTTGAAACTTTACAGGTTCAAGCCCCTTTGGTTTGGTACCAGAAGGTGTTCAGATTGCACCATCCTAAAGAAGACAACAAAGAGGTCTTATGGAATCTTCTTACACAAATGTAAAGTGTGGATACACGGATGGAATATTCAGCATCTAGGTCTGGATTAAAGTGTAACAGTAATATAAATGGCTATACTTTCACTAGTTCTGCATAACTTTCAGACCATTCATCAGTCGTTGTAGTGGCATAGAGACTGCTGAAACTGGGAAATGCATTATTTGTTGTGGTATTATATCAGGTGCTGCCTTTAGCAGATGCTCTGTCATGAAATGGCCCTAAAGAGTTCCTGAGAAATACAGACCAGGCAGGTAAACTAAGGTGAGGGTCTCCAAGGTAACCAATGTAAAAGAAATGGTCCATGGGATAAAGCATGGCCATTATTCCTGAAGAGATTATATTTATTATCTCTGGGCTCAGAGAGAGTTTGGGAGTCACCAGAAGGCTATGAGTAAATGAAAGTCCAGAAGGTGTCTCTGAAAATAGATTGTTGTTCTGTAAGAATTGATGAACATTAAACCTGTTTGGATGGTTGTTGTTTGTCTTTCGGCTTTTCCCGGTTAGGGGTCGCCACAGTGGAACTCCGGTCCGTTACTGATTGGCAGTTGGTTTTTATGGTGCTGAGTTGCCAGCCCGACGCCCAACCTTCAACAAAGGCATGCCCATTCAATGCATGTCTTTCGAATGCCCACTCAACCGCGGGGAGGACATGCAGACTCCACACAGAAGGCGCTCCCAACCCAAGCTGAGAATCGAACGAGAGAACCTCTTGTTGTGAGGCAACAATGCTACCGCTGCACCACTGCAGAAGTTGTAAAGAGTGTAAATGAAAAAAAAGAACCTGGTATCTATAAGTGGCATTTAAGTTACTGACCAGCTTTCAAGGAAAAATGTGTATTCAAAGAATACTAAAATTATGTTGATAATTTTACTCAACTTTGTAAAGGAATCAGGCAGTGTATTAATGCCTACAGTTTTTATGTTACTCCCCATTTTGCTTTTTTCTTCTGAGTAAACCTTTTTTCTTCTGAGTAAACCTCATGTTAAACTAGAAAGCCAGTTCCATATATTGTTTTATTACCTTAAGCTCTGAAAATTGGTACTCTGGATACTCAGTTTCATTCATACTCAGGAATTTGTTACCATTTTTTATTTGGAGGTTAGGTAGGCCCTAGTTTTCCTGGGAGGAACTAATGGCATACAGGAAAAGGGAAACCCTGGCCATCTATAACATTCTGCTGTATTGATGAATTTCCCCAAGTGTGTCTCTTTCATATATAACGTGCACATATTTTGGTCACTCAATAGAAGAAACTGAGTAGGCAGATAGCAGGTGAGTCTATACAGTGTACTTTTTAGATGTATATTGAGTGACATGAATCAGAACTATTTGCTGCTGTGGCAGACAGGTTATAGTATTCAATAATGACTCTAGCAACAGGTCCCCTGGAGGGATCAGTGGCTCCAGTTCACTGGAGATTGATGTCAGACCCCATTACTCATCATCTATTGCACTGGTTGGAAAGCCATCAGAGGACTGTTACTAGGATCAACTATATAAAAACTTTGTATTTGTTTCTTAGTGAGACAGCCAAATGAAATTTGGTCTTAACAGGGCCCTTCTGTTCTACAGAAGACTTGCAAAGATTTTTTAGTGATATTAAGAGTTTTCAAGTGGGGGGGGACTGCAGTCTGGGATTTCTTTCCAATGTCTGATAAAAGGATTGGCAGCAAAACAAGCTTGTGAGTTAATGGTATAAGCAGCTACTGCAAGTGAGACAGCCAGTGAGGATGAGCCTGGAAGATGGTAGGAAGGAGATTTTGTGAGTCCATCTATACCCCCCATCGATGGCATACAGTATTTGTGCTCTAAAAATATGCTACTATTTCATAGAAAAGTAAACCTTGGGGGAGGAAAACATTTTCACAAGTATGACATGACATGTAGATTACAGTATATGTTCCCCACTGCTTCTCCAAACTGTTGGAGTTGTAATGAGAGAATTAGGGGAACATGACTGCAATTATTTTGAGAACATTCAAAACTGGATCAATTTAAGCACCAACTACAAATGTTATTCTGAGATCATTGGCCAAACTACTATTAACTCTACCTGTCTTCCTCCTGAGTATTCCATAGCATGAAAGGCAGGTTAAACATGAGTGTTCACTATAGAAATCTTCGGAGTTCCATCTTTTACTGACTTATATGTTTTTTCTAAAGGATTTAGCCATGAAGACTCTTTAAAGGTATAAAAAAGACTAAACACACTTGCACTAGAAATTATTCTGAATACTGTTGGATGAAGCTACATCAAGTGTATAATCATTACTTTCTTTTTATAATTATTTTGCTGTGTTATATTGTTCTTATGAATAAACCCACCACCAGTGCACCAGTGTAAAAAGGAAAATTGTGAGATGTGATTATAATTTTGTATCTTTTCTGCTACAACAATTTTTGTTAATATTGTATTTGCAACAATTCTGAATTTATTTGTTATATTTTGAAAGAGTTTTTTTTCTTACACAGTTTAATAAAATAAAGTTGACATTATTATAACAGGATACACGCAATCATTTTTAAAAATTGTACCACTCAAAGGGATAAGGCACAGTAAAATGAGATTTGCGGTGTAAAAGCAAAATCTCCATGTACTGAAGATCCCTCTACAGTTGCAGGACCATACACATGGTACTCTGGAGAGTCATATTAATGATATTGTTATATATTATGCTGATTTATTCCAAGGATTAGAAACATGATGCTATGACAGTGTTACAAGCTGCAAGGAAAGTGACAGTACCTGTCAGGATTAGAATAGAGAACGTGTCATTAGGAAACAATTTAAGAGCCAACAAAAAGGTAAATAGTGTGGCTTCGGTTGTAAAGAAAAACAAGATCTGCATTTGCAGATAAATGCAAATGCAGACAAGATCTACATTTCCATTTATCAGCAGATGCTGAATATAGAATGATTGAAAGACACTATTAACAATTGCTTATGGCCAAAGTGGTCTCAATAATTCAAAACTATTTTTTTCTATGCTAGATTTAAACCATGGATTCTGGCAAATGACATTAGCTGAAATAAGCACATAAGTGTATACTTTAATATATCATTAGGAACAATTAGCTGCATTAGACTTCTGTTTAGCATTTCATCAGCACTACTGCAAAGAGATATTGCACAGGCAACTGAAGACTTATAAGTGTGTGGAGCTCATACTGCTGGACTGTTGAACTGCTTTGCTCCCAAAGTAAAACCATTCTATGTATTTATTTTCTTAAAAAATAGCTAACTCCCTCCCCCTTGTGGGACGTGGAACTCAGCTTATTTGTAAATTTCTGATTTTTACTCCAATTTCTATTGAAAAATAGTCAACTGATTTGGCTGGGCTACTTTAACAGAGCCCAGCATTTATGCATATGTCACATGGGGAATGGGGTGTTTACATCTTTTCATGTGTCATTTTATCATTTCAGGCATGTACAAATGAAGCAGCAAGCAGCTTTGCCTACTGGTTCAGGCAAGAATCAGGTGACTGGCATCTGCGGCATCCTGAATCAAAAGTGAAGGGACATGGAGTGACTTGCAGAAGAGACTGCAAGCTTGTGAGAAAGCATTTTTCCATTAAATATGTTTTTGTTTATTTTTAATTCATTACAGCTGAGTAACACCACCAGGTGCTACTGCAGTTACATCCTGCTAGGTTATCAAGTACTGCTTTTTCATATTTGCATTAATAATTCCAAAACCATGCTCCACACAAAATACTGAAATATTTCATCTTAAAACTTACACAACTCCAAACACAACTGTATTGATATTTGACCTCTGCGGACTTCTGTGTAGTGCAGGTAAAAAGATATTAACTGTTCATATAATGTTTATTCATATTGTCATAAATTTCATGTTTTTCTAAATATTTCAACAACCAAGTGACACAGACAGAACTGTTTTACCTCATATAAAAGCTCTCAGCAGGATGAACAAAATGATGACAGTATCTGTGTAACTTGAGTGGTTGCTGAGATAGTCTAAATTGTTTACCAAATATTGCAAACATAATTACTGTGTTTACTGTGACGTATAAAATTCTGTTTAAGACCATGAGTCTAAAGAATGCTACCACTATAAAAATAGTTTGTTCTGAAGAGTTTGAAATTTACTCATTTTTAGTAACCTCTGTGGTTCCAGAGGTAAGAACATTTGTTTGAAATTTAAGGACAAATTCTTTCAAAAACTTTAATCTCCACCTGTTGGAAGTTACAGTGGAAATTTCCAGAGCTCAGTTGGAGGAAATAAGTTAATTAAATTACACAACCTCTTCTGAGAGCCAGCCTTAATTATTAGGTTCATATGTGCATAGATTAGTACTAGGCTAACTGCCATTGTGGGCCATTTTAAACTCAGCCAATTATCCTATGTGAGAATCAAACCCATTACTTTATGTTTGTAATGGTAAACACCTTAACCATTATGCCAAACTCCATGATGGTATTCTTTGATAGGTAATTCTACTGGAAGAATGTGGGTGGTTACACTGTATGCATCTTACAACAATTAACTGAAACCCCTTAATGAGGATCAAATTTAAGAATTCATTCATTTGATTACAATCAGACATATGTGGTGTGTGCAGTCAATAAAGTGACTTAAATTGTTGGGCACATCAGTGTGTGAGAGGGTAGATAACTACTGTAGCATCATTATTACTTTTTAATTTGTTGCAATCAGACATTTGGAGTGTACACAGTCAACAAAGTGGCTATAATTCCTGGACGCAGAGGCTCCCTGAGGATGATAATGACTGGCTCTACTGTCCTTTGTGCAAGCTAAACAGTCATTATTCTGGCTTTGCAGGACTAATATGCATTTATGAGAAGTAAAATGGAATGTTTACTTTGACTATATTTGCATAAAACAGCTTGAAATACATTCTTGTGACCATTATTTTTAACTTATATCTGTAGTATACACAGTCAACAAAGTGGCTAGAATTGCTGAGTAAGGGGGCTGTCTATGAATGAAAATGAAAGACCTTACTGTCCTGGGAAAGTTAAACAATCATTAATCTGGCTTTGCAGAACTCATGTGCATTTGCATTATGCAAGTTAGAACAGTTTAATGTGGCTATTTTTAACACAGACATATGAGGAGTGCACTATCAATAATGTGGATGTAATTCACAGGAACAGAAGTAGTCCGTGGATAAAAGTGAGTTATCCCTGATGTTGTTTGGTCATAATTAAACAATTATTGATCTGACTTTTTAGAAGCAGTGTCACATAATGCACTGTATTTGTTAAAATCAGTGTAAAACAATCATTACTATGACTTATGCAGACATATGTGTATGGTGGGGATATTAAAGTGTATCTAAGAGTAACATATTGGCCATAACTTCTCACACATTCTATCATAGTTAAACTTCAACACTCTGCACACTAAGAGGTTGTTTTCATTAGTCTGGGCAGGATGTATGTGAATGCAACTGATCATTAACACAAAAGCACAACATAGTGTTGCCATCTCACAGCACTTGGTTCTGTGGTTGAGATTCTATCAGTGGTCCCTTCTGGATGGAATCTGTTGTCCTTCCTGCCTCTATGTAAGTTTTATCCTAACACATGGTTTCACTTAACAGCAAAATGACATGCGTATAGGTGAACTGCCATTCCTCCAGTTTGCCTATAGGTAAGTATGCAATGTGACAGTGGAACACTGAAACAGTGAGTGAGTGAGTCAGACAGTGTATGTCTTGAGATAGACCAGTCTTGGCTGAGGCAGTGTCAGTATGTGTGAAAAAAATAATATCACTAATTTCATTTGCTGACACACAGTACTGGGGGACACATACACAACTTTTCTAATTAATAATGCAAAACAATTAGCAAGTAATCATCTTTCAAAAAAGATATGGGTTCATAGGTTCATAGGTTTATACTAGGCTATCTGCCCTAAGGCATTTATAAGCCTAGCCCAAATTTTTGTGGCTTACGCCACCCCTTATATGAAAAAATACTGTGCCCATTAGTTTGTTGTGCCTCTGTCCAGCAGTGACACAGAGATGATTCCCGGGGTAAACCTACGATCTCCCATCCACAGGTCCAGATTTCTCTTGAACAGAGTCAGCGAGGTGCTCTGCCTCACATGGACCGGGATTTTATTCCACAGCATAGGGAGTCTCTGAGTGATAAATCTATCCCTCCAGCACGTCTTATTTATATCCGTGCTAAGGTTTAAGTCACTTGCTCTAGTGGTTTTGGTGGATTTGGATTTTTTGAGGTGGAGCATGTCCATTAATTCCGGGTTAGACATGGCCTTGTATGTCAGGCACATGTCACCTCTGAGCAGACGGTATGCGACTGAATAGAGCTGGAGTTTCTTCAATCTGGCAGCATATGACAGATTTTGGAGTCCCTTTATCCTTTTGGTGAGGAACTTTTGGGGTCTCTCCAATTGCTGCAGATGTCGGGTGAGATACATCCCGAATGGGGCATTGTACTCAATCATTGGTCTGATAAGTGAAGAGTACAGGGGAACAATGACCTCACTAGATCTGGATGTGAATCCCTTCATGATCAGGTGGGCAATGTAGAAGGTCTTTCTAACCACTTTAGCAACGTGAGTGTCAAAAGAAAGGCCACTGTCAACCTGGGTCCCCAGGTCCCTGATAACCTCTTCTGTGCTTAGTGGATTGCCACCTATATGGTAGCTTGGGGTTACCTTGTTTTTCCTGAATGGTATGACTATACATTTTTTGACGTTTAACTTCAGGCCATGGCTCTGGCACCAGCTATCTGTTTCCGTGAGTCCCTTCTGAAGGATATCCGTGTCCGATGCACTTTCCACTATGGCGCCCAGTTTGCAGTTGTCTGCAAACTTTGTCAGCCAAAGTCCTCCCATGTTGGCCTGTACTTCTGAGAAGTAGATGCCAAACAATAGGGGCCAAGGACCGAGCCCTGTGGGACACCACTTGTGACCGGCTTGGAGTCTGACATAGCGCCAGCAACTCTAACCCTGTGGGTTCTGTCCTTAAGCCAGTTTGCAACCCATCTTGTGACATATGGGTTTACATTTAAGCTGGTATGTTTTTCTACAATACCTGAATGGGGTATTGTGTCGAAAGCCTTTGCAAGGTCAAGGTAGGCTGTATGGACTGCCTTTCCCTCATCAATGGCCTTGGTGACTGTTTCGAAGAAGTCGACCAAGTTCAAAAGCCATGATCTTCCCTTGACAAAGCCAAACTGGGTCGGGTCCAATGTCTGCAAGTCCCCTATATCTTTGTTTATGAGCTCCATTATGATCCTCTCCATAGCTTTGCAGACTAGACTTGTTAAGCTTATGGGGCGGTAATTACCAGGGTCCGTAGAGGCGCCGCCTTTGTGGAGTGGGACCACAGTTGCCGTACGCCACTCCTTGGGCACGTATCCTGTGGTAAGGCTGAGATTAAACAGCTGCCTTATGTGCAGGTTTAATTCCTCATTTAGCTCGTGTAGCACACAGCCGGGACACCATCCGGTCCCACTGATGCTGTGTTTTTAGCTTTAGAGAGAGCAGCTTTCACCTGTGCATTTGAGATGTCTGGGAGGCTACACTCGGCTGGGATAGTTATCTCTCCTTTAGGGGTGGGGTGAAGTTTGCACTGAACCTGTCTGCCAGTATGTTGGCAATGTCTGTGGGTTCAGTGATTTTTGTATAATTTTGGACTAATTCTGAGCATATCTGGGAGTTTCCACCCAGGTTCCTAACATAGCTGAAAAAGGCCTTATGATTGTCCTTTGAATCCATGGCAATTTTTCTCTCAAAATTGGCCTTAGTTGATTTTATGAGTGCTCGTATTTTTTACTAATAATGATCAGGGGTGACTTCCCTTTTATGGATTTTGTTCTGTCATGTAATAGCTTTCTCCTCTTATTGTAAAGTTTGTTAATGGCTGGGGTCCACCAGACTGGACGTTTGCCCTTTGTGGAAAGAGTCTTGGTTTTATTTGGGATTGCCTGATCCATGCAGTCCTGGAGGTGTTCATAGAAGGCATTTGTAAGGGCTTCCGCAGCTTGGGTTGTGGTTTCCACTGGCTCAGGGGCCTTGAAGGATACCACACCAGTCTTGAGTAGTGTGAAGTTTGCTTTAGAGAAGTTCTTCACTATGGTCTTTTGTTTGGGGTGGGCGGGATGTGGATTTCCAGTGAGATTAGTTTATAATCAGATCTCACCAATGAGGGATATACTTCGGTGTGGAGCATTTTGTCCCCATGTTTGTGACAATGAGATCTAGTATATTTTCTCCTCTCATGGGAACAGTGACTAGCTGTTCCATGGCATTTGAATTTATGAACTCCAGGAACCGTTGGGCTAGAAAGTTAGGGCTTGAGTAATGTTCCCAGTCTATATTCGGGTAGTTGAAGTCACCCAATATGATGGTGTTTGGAGATACATTTATACCTTCCAGTGTCTTCAGGAAGGCTGTGTGGGGTTCCTGAGTTTGAGAGGGTGGCCTGTAGCATGCTACAATTTGTAGAGCAGTTTTGCCTATGGTTAGTTGCACCTGGATGGTTTCCGAAGCTTCGTGCGTTGCCACCAACCTGGAGGTGTGGGTATCCTTTATGAATATGGATACACCCCCTCCTTTTGTGGTGTGGGTTTCTAAAACACATATATAAAATACATCCTAGAAAATCTGCCACCCAGATCGTCTGAACCCACTAGGTCCCCAGATCCCTGGATGTATAAGAGGATTTTGGTATAGGCTTAGTAGAAGGGCTCCATCCAAATCATATCCCCTGGCTTTCACCCGGTTTAAAATCAGCCCTGCTCAGTAAGGTGCACAGAAGGTTGTTGTAGCTTGTATTGGGGCTCACAATCAGAGAGAAGTGTGTTCAAAACAGACATTACAGCTTGCTTATTGGCAGTGTACTGTCTGGGAGCAGCAGGTTGGACTACATTATTGTGATCATTATTTTTTTTTTAATTTTCCTCATAATTAAGCAATATATAACAACCTACTTCTGTTTCCCACTTTGCATTGAAAACTACACAGGTAGCAGTGGCTGCCCACAGGGTCACTCTAAGAGTCAGATGCAACTCCTAAGAGAGTGAGTGAGCAAGGTATACAGGTGTCTATCTTTTGGAGATGGGGTAAGGAGTCATCATATGTGCGTGTGTGTGTGTGTGTGTGTGTGTGTGTGTGTGTACATACATATATATATATATATATATATATATATATATATATATATATATATATATATATATATATATATATATGCACATACATATATATGGGTCCAATGGTCCAATTCTGAATCTCGAAATACTGAAATTTTGAATTTCAGTATCTCAAGACCAGAATGCTGAGTCTGAAGTTGTTCAAATCTGCATTTTGTTGAACCTGAGGTTGTTGAATGTGCAGTAGATATTCTGTGGTTTGTTTTTTTTACTGTGCTGTCACTTTAAGGTGTAGTGGTTCTGGGAGTTGAGGATATGTGCGGTTATGTTTGGAGATCCAGGTAAGTTTGTAGTATTACAGGATTTTATAGGTTCATATGTTGGTACTAGGCTATCAGCCCTAGGGCCTATACAAGCCTAGCCATAACAATTCCCTGGATATTTCTTCCCACAATATTTACTTCCCTGGACCCCTGTCTAGCAGGGCGATTGATATGATCCCCGGGGTGAATTTCCTATCTCCCATCCAATCATCAAGGTTCTTTTTGAAGACGGCCAAGGAGGCACTCTGCTTGACATGTATGGGCAGTCTATTCCAGAGTATGGGGAGTCTCTGGGTCAGGAACCTATCCCTCCAACATGTTTTGTTCATTGTGATGATAAGGTTTAGATCCCTAGAGCATGTGGCTCTGAGGGATTGGGATTTCTTTAAGTGGAGCATATCCAACAGCTCAGGGTTTGACATGGCCTTGAATATTAAGCAGAGATCGCCTCTGAGTAGACGATATGCCACAGAGTATAGCTGGAGTTTTTTGATACGGTCAGCATATGACATCTGCTTTAGGCCTATGATTCTTTTAGTGAGGTATTTCTGTGGCCTTTCCAGCTGTTGCAGATGTCTTGTGAGGTACATACCAAATGAGGTATTATACTCTATAATGGATCTAATGAGGGATGAGTACAGTGGGACAATGACCTCCTTTTTTCTGGATGAAAATCCCTTAGTGATGAGGTGTGCCATATAGAAGGATATCCTGACTGTTGTGACGATGTGGTTATCGAAGGTGAGACAACTGTCCACTTGTATCCCTAAGTCTCTCATCACACTTTTGATGTTTAGTGTACTGCCACCTATGTGGTAATTCATTGGTACATGTTTTTTTCCAAAAGGGATAATTATACATTTCTTGGCATTAATCTTGAGCCCATGGCTCTGGCACCAGGCATCTGTTTCTGTAAGGCCCTTTTGTAGAATATCCACATCATTTGGGGATTCAATAATGGCTCCCAGTTTGCAGTCATCTGCAAACTTTGTTAGCCAGAGTCCCTTAGTGTTGGCCTGTACTTCAGAGAAGTAGATGCCAAACAAGAGCGGTCCCAGGACTGAACTCTGAGGTACTCCACTTGTCATTTGTCTGGAGATGGATTTGGAGTCGGCTACTTTTACAGTCTGGGTTCTGTCAATAAGCCAGTTGGCAACCCATCGAGTGACGTAGGGATTTATGCCCAGCTTAATAAGTTTATCTATGATTCCAGAGTGTGGGATGGTGTCGAAGGCCTTGGCAAGGTCCAGAAAGGCTGTGTGGACTGCCTTACCCTCGTCCACAGCTCTGGAGACTGATTCAAAGAAGTCAATCAGGTATAATACACACACACACACACACACACACACACACACACACACACATACATATGATTAGCAACTTGAAATATAATACTGTGGTCATTTGTTCTTGCACTGTCATCTCACTCTAACACCAGAGGGGTACACAGAAAATATCTTATCTTTGGGGAAGAAGTAAGGTGACAGGCACTAATCACAGATATGATTTATGGTTCACTAAAAGCATCTGTTTGCTCAACTGATTGAGAACTAATGTTTTGTTAGCTTAGAATATTACTTTTGACACAACTTATATTTTCCTTAAAACAAAAAAAAAGACTGAATTTATTTCTTTATTGATGATTTTTGTTCAGGCCATCAAAGTACTACAATGTAAAAAAGGCCATAAAATGCACATCACAGCATCTGTAACCTCATGTTTTTTATGTCATAGTGGTCCCTGGCTTAATTCAATTACTTTCTCTCAAGCTATTAGACTGTAGTCAACCAGTTAGGGTATGTTGAAAGAACGAGGAAAAGGCAGAAGAGTAAGACAAAGTGTATCAAACAGAAAGAAAGAATCTGTCTGGATATTACAGAGAGGCCAAGGTGGGAGAGCTGGGGTGCACAGGAATTGTGCACAGGAAAGCAGTGAACAACAGAGGAGGGGTGCTATGGAGTCCTTTGTCTAGGGATCCATTTTACCTAAGGCTAACCACATTGATGACAAATGGACATCTGAGGTGCATAGAGTCAATAAAGTGGCTAGAATGAGTGAGTACTGAAGCAGTCTGTGGATGAAAGCGACCCTAGCTATTGTATGATCATGGGTAAATGATCCCATTCCAGTTAGCCACACCCATTCACCTCCTAAAGCCCCTAATGTCTTTGAAATCACCAACCACAACTGCTTATAAGATCCTACATGAAATGCTCCATAAATTTAAGTGATAACCTATCAGTATAACATCAGAGCGATAAAAAACAGCTGGATAGATTAAGACAACACTGAAATCAAAAAAATCCAAATGCAAATGAGTTATTACTCTAATACATATGTGCCATGTTTAAATGTCAGAGGTACTGACATCTGATGCAGAGATAGTTAAAACAATAGTGTGAATGATAAGGCCAGTTGATTGACAAACATTACAGTGATTTCTAAAGATTGTGCAGTGTTTTGCAAAATTTTTATATCTTTTGTTTTTCATAAATCCATATATTTCAAAATTCTTTCCTGTTCATGGTTCCATTACTATGCTACATCTTGCTTAGACAACCTTCTTAGAGGCAGAGTTGTCAAAGTAATCTTTAGTGAAAATGACTGGTAACTATAATGTGTTCAGTACTGCCAATCTTTATGAGTTGTTGTTGTCTTTCAGCTTTTCCCAGTTAGGGGTCACCACAGCGGAACTCCGGTCCGCTAATGATTGGCAGTAGATTTTCACGGTGCCGAGTTGCCAGCTCGACGCCCAACCTTCAACGAAGGCACGCCCATTCACAAATGTCTTTCAGAATGCCACTCGACCCACGGGGAGGACATGCAGACTCCACACAGAAGGCACTCCCCGCACACTAGCTGAGAATCGAACGGGAGAACCTCTTGCTGTGAGGCAACAATGCTACCGCTGCACCACCACGGATTATCCAATCTTTATGGGTATCAGCTAATATTTAATGTTGACATGTCAATACTTAAATTATTTTCCTGATTTTATTTCTCCGTTAGCTAAAACACAGTCTTTATAGCATATTACTATGCACAACTCATCTCTCTTTAAAGATAGGATCTACAGGTTGCCCTGGCCACATTAACATTTTAAAGTACACTGTGACTATGTGAGGTATTGCCAGCTAAGCCAGGAGAAGTAGGGCAGTGGATGTGTAACATATGCCAGCAGAGCTAGCTGGAGTTTTGTTAAGAATTATATCTCATTTGTATATCAAACTGATTTTTACAGATGCCTGAGCTGAAAAATGTATTTGCAAAGCTGCTTGTGTTAAAAATGTACCAACAGTGTATCCTGCTGGACTGAAAAGAAATATACATGTATGTCAGACAGTACTACTGTAACTGATAAAACGTAACAGAGGATTCTGGAAGAGAAGATGTTAAGCTCAGCCCCAACTAACTTTCAGAAAAATATCCTGAAATTAAATTGCCTGGTAAGCTATAAAGATTGTATCTTACAGGTCTCAATTCAGCCAGAGAAAAAGTCTGTATTAGGAAACCTTCTGTATTGTCCTTAGCAGTGAACAAATTGCTATCCTGGAAGTGTGGAAGTGTTGAAATGATTTTATGGCATTCAGATGCTATAACACATAGGTTCATAGGTGTGTACTAGGCTAATGGCCCTGGAGCCATTGCAAGCCTAGCCCATAGGATTACCCTGGCATCGTGCCACCCGACTTTAGTTCCCAGTGCCTCTGTCAAGGAGATCCACTGGAGTGATCCCAGGGGTGAATTTTCTGTTTCCCATCCACTCATCAAGATTTCTCTTGAAGAGGGCCAGTGAGGCGCTCTGCTTGACATGTATGGAAAGTCTATTCCAAAGCATGGGCAGTCTCTGGATTATGAACCTGTCCCTCCAGTTTGTTCTGTTGATTGTGGTAATGAGGTTGAGGTCTCTGGAGCGTGTAGTGCGGAGAGATTGGGATTTCTTTAGATGTAGCATTTCTAACAGAGCTGGGTCAGACATGGCTTTTTAGTAGTAGGCGATATGAGACAGAGAATAGTTGGAGATTTTTTAGTCTGTCCATATAGGACAAGTGTTTAAGGCCTAAGATCCTCTTTCTGAGGTATTTTTGCGACCTCTCCAGTTCTTGTAGGTGTCTAGTGAGGTACATGCCAAATGGGGCATGGTACTTGATGACTGGCCTCATGAGGGAAGAGTAGAGGGAGACGATGACCTCTTTCTTCCTGGATGCAAAACCCTTAGTAATGAGATGTGCCACACAGAAGGACTTCTGACCACAGTGGCAATGTGGTGGTCAAAACAGAGGTTGCTGTCAACCTGTGTTCCCAGATCTCTTATGATGCCTTCTGTGTTCAGTGGACTACCATCGATGTGGTAATTCATGGGAACCAGGTTTTTCCCAAAGGGGATGATGACACATTTTTTGGCATTGAGCTTAAGGCCATGGTTCTGATACCAGTCATTGGTCTCAGTGAGGCCTTTCTGTAGGATGTTAACATCACTTGAGGAGTTAATTATGGCTCCCAACTTGCAATCATCTGCAAATTTTGACAGCCAGAGTCCTTTCGTGTTGGCCTGAACTTCAGAGAAGTAGATACCAAACAGGAGAAGACCCAGGACCAAACCCTGTGGGACTCCACTCGTGACTGGTGGACAGTCTGACTTAGAGTCAGCTACTTTCACATTGTGGGTTCTATCTGTGAGACAGTTTGCAACCCACATAGTGATATAGGGGTTGATGCCTAGCTTAGTGGGGTTTTCTATGATTCCTGAGTGGGGAATGGTATCAAAGGCCTTGGCCAGATCAAGGTAGGCTGTATGAACCACCTTGCCTTCATCCACAGCTCTGGTGACTGACTCAAAGAAGTCAACCAGGTTGAGCAGGCACAATCTACCCTTCATAAAACCACACTGTTTGGGGTCCAGAGTTTGGAGGTTCTCTATATCTTTGTTTATCTTACCAAAGCTCTATCTGTGTGTATGGTAATACATATATGTGAGATTCTGATTCAGTTTCTAGTAAAGGGGAGTCGTATGGGAACAGACGTCAGATGACAAGATGTATGTGATGTCATTCTATAAGCCATCACTAAAATGATGTTTTAATACTGGATGAGACTGAAGTCTCACAGCAGTCTGTTTTATTGAAACCTGACATAGAAGGATCTCTGACATACTTCATCTTGCCTTGCTTTAGTAAGTAACCAGGGAATAGTAAATCTTTAGATCAATCAGGACAATATAGTGGGATTAGTTAAAAAGAAGTTATGTCTTACCATAACGTTCCATCTGAGTTGTTGATCTTCTTCCAGTTATCACTGATGGGTTTGGTTCCGAGCCCTCAGAACCGAGTCAGCCTTATACCAAGCTTGCATCCACCAAAAACTCTCAAGCTAAGCTGCTACCCACAATGCCCTTTGCTCAGTTACTTCAGATCGAGTTTGCATGCAACATATAGAGAAAGAATAAGCCAGAGATCATCTCTGCTCAGAAACCCTAACACAGCACGAAGACCCAGAATATCCGCCAGGAACCCTAGGAGGGGGTCGTGGGGGGGGGGGTGATGACTGGAAGAAGATCAACAACTCAGATGGAATGTTATGGTAAGACATAACTTCTTTATCTGAAGTTGTTAATCTTCTTCCTATTCATCACTGATGGGACCGAGTCCCCAGCTACTTGGAGAACCTGGGTGGCCCTTATGGAAGAACATTCCAGAGAACCATTGAGCCAAATGCCGCTCTTCCACTGGAGATCAGATCCAATTTGTAATGCTTGATAAAAGTATGGGGCTTAGCCCAAATGGCAGTTGCACAAATGTCATCCATGGAGGCCCTAGAGTGGAAGGCAACAGATGCTGCAATAGCCCTATTTGAGTGAGCTTTGATTTGGCCTGGCTTAGATCCCTCTGTAAGTGAATATGTGAAGGAAATGCAATCCCTGAGCCATTTAGACAAAGTAACTTTTGATACTGCACCTCCCATTCTAGAGCTTGCAAAGGAAACATAAAGCTTGTCTACTTGCGGAATTATTTAGTTCTATCTAGATAAAAGTGTAATTGTCTATGAACATCCAAGGAATGTAGGCAGTATTCTCCCTGTTCAAGTAATTTGGGAAAAACACAGGGAGCTCAATGGATTGGTTAATGGAAAAGTCAGAAACCACTTTGGAGAGGAAGGTTGGGTTAGTTCGAAGTGATACTGTGTCCTTATGAAAGATCAGATAAGGGCTCTTGATACATAATGCTTGTAATTCCAAAATTCTTCTTGCTGAAGTTATAGCCCCCAGGAATAAGGATTTCCAAGATAAGAATTTTAGGTCACAGGTGGTAGCTGGCTCAAACAGGGGCAGAGAAAGAGCCTGCAGAACCCAGGACAAATTCCATGCCTCCACTGGCTGTCTAATAGGAGGCCTGCTGTGAAAAATACCCTTGAGGAAGGTCTTGCAAAGATGAGAGGAGATGAGTGGTACTCCTTCAGACCCATTATGGAAGTTGGAAATAGCTGCTAGATGGACTCGGATGGTAGAAGCCGAGGCACCTTTGTCGAACAGCAGAATAGTGGCCACGGGGGCTGCAAACGGGTCTAGCTCCTGATTACCTGACCAAATAGAGAATCTTTTCCATTTATCCTTGTAAAGTTTTCTGGTGGATGGTTTATGAGAAGCCAAAATAATATCCAGAACAGGTAAGAAAGGATTTATTGCCTGGCAACTAATGGAAGTGGATAACCCAAGCTGTCAGCTTGAGGGTGGACAGATTCGGAGGAGTCAGCCCTTGTGGGTGAGAAATTAGTTCCTGATGAGTGTCTAGGATCCAAGGAGGTCATAATAGATCAGGTCAGAGGAAGGGAAACCACACTTGACGAGGCCAAAATGGAGTGATGAGGATCACTTTGCTTCTCAACCGAATCACCTTCTGCAGAAAGAGGGGAATCAGAGGAATCGGAGGGTAAGAATAAAGGAGACCCATGGGCCAATCGTGGACTAGAGCATCTCTCGGTGACTCCCCGAGAGGGGGAAAGAGGGCAAAGTAGCTGCTGCATTTTGCATTTGAAGGGGAGGCGAAAAGGTCGCAGCATGGCTGGCCCCAGCAACTGAAAATTTCCGTTGCCACCCTCAGGGTTGAGAGACCACTCGTGCGGATGAAGTATGCATCTGCTCAGTCTGTCTGCAATCACGTTGGAGCTCCCTGGGATATGTGTTGTGATCAGGAAGCAGTTGGAAGCTATCGCCCACTGCCAAATTCTCAGGGCTTCGCGACAAAGGGGGTAAGACTTGGTCCCTACCTGTTTATTTATGTACCAGACCACGGAAATGTTGTCCGACTGGACAGCAATCATTCCAGATGGAAGAAGCAGATGAAAAGCTTGCAACGCCAACAGCACCGCTCTTAACTCCAGGACATTGATATGCAAATTGACCTCTACATCGGACCACGTGCCTTAGACTGACTTTCCCTGGAAGTGGCCCCCCACCCCATCAGGGAAGCATCTGTGGTCACTGTGGCACTGGGCTGGGGAGACTGGAAGGGGCGACACCAAAGATTTTCGTCCGTACTCATCCACCAGAGGAGATCTAGTTTGCAAGTGTTGGTGATGAGAATCTGTGAGCTCAGGGGTTGAAGACTGGGTATCCACTGGGCCTGAAGGAGCATTGTAGTAGTCTCATGTGTAGTCTGGCTAAGGGAACTATAGGGATGGCTGCAGCCATAGATCCCAAGGCTTGGAGGGCTTCCCTTGCAGACACCTTTCTTCGACAGAGTATCACTTGAACTTGTGCCCTTAGTCTCTGAAGCCTTTGGAAAGGAAGTGAGATCAGGCTTGACTGGGTGTTAAATATTGCCTCTATGAATTCCAGTTGTTGTGAAGGCTGGATTTCTCCCAGTGTATGGTGATGCCTAGTGACTCCGCTAGAGCCAGGGTGTAGCGGAGGGCCCTGACCAGAAGACGCTTGGTGAGTGCGGAGAGGAGCCAATTGTCTAGGTACAGAAACACCTGGAATCCCTGAAGTCTCAGATGAGCTGTTACCACTGCAAGGCATTTTGTGAACACTCTGGGGGCCGTCGAGAGACCGAAAGGCAGGGCTCTGAATTGGTAGTGATTGTCTCCCAACCAGAAGTGAAGGAGGCTCCTGGAGCGCTTGTCCATCGTGATATGGTAATACACATCCTGGAGATCTAATGAGCACATCCACACACCCTCCCGCAGAAAGGGGAGGATGGTTTGAATTGTGACCATGCGGAACTGAACTACCGATTTGTTTAGTTGGCTGAGATCTGGAATGGGCCTCCAGTCCCATTTTCTTTGCCTCCTCCTTTTGATTGGGTGGAACATCGGGAAGGGATTTTGGAGGTCTTGGATAGGAGATTAGTGGAATATGGTAGGCTCTGGTAATGATTCTCTGCACCCACTGATCATTCGTAATGGATAGCCAGGCATCTTGGTGCAGAGAGAAACGTGCCTCGACTGCTTTCAGAGGAAAGCAATCAGGCAGCGCCTCAGGAGTGCTGATATGGTCTACCTGAGAAGGAATCTCTGGAGCCCTGGATCCGGGGACCCCCTCTGCCCTGAAAGGGGCGTCTTCCATTATTGGCACCCCCTCTGCCTCTAGGAGGAGTCCTCACCACGTGCATCTCGGAAAGGACCTTGAGACATCTTGTGCCACATTTTTCTGCTCTTCTGGTTCCTGGAGAATGAACGCTGAGGTTTGGAAAAATGTAGGCCAATGGCACACAAGGTCTTCCCGCCTTGCTCACACCTGGCTAGGTGTATCCTTGACCTTTGCACCAAACAGAGTCGATGGCTCGATAGGGGCATTTAAAAAGGAAGACTTGAAGGAGTCCGTGAGGTCACAGATGTGCATCCAGGCATGACGTCTCATGACTACACCTGCACCCGCAGCTCTAGCTGCTCCTTTGGTCGCATGTGTCAGCAACCTCATAGATGAATTAGATATGGATTCTAGGGTGGCAAGTTGGGAAGCAACCTTATCTGGTGCTCCATCCGATACTTGACCCACGAGAGTTCCAGAGAGTTCAGAGATAAGATCTCTCTGGAGCCTCGTAAAATGTGCCATAAAGTTCAGAGACCTAACTGCAAAGGTTGCTGATGCAAACACTTGCTTCCCTAACCTGTCCACTGCCTGGGACTCTCTGTTGGGTGGGTGAACAACAGGACTCTTTTTTGCAAGGTCCTTTTTTGTGGCAGCCGCCACCACCATAGCATCCACTGCCAAGCCTCTGGACCAATGGGGTTGATCCTCTGGAGGGGAGAGAACTTTGTCTGATCTCCTGGGGATGGTCTCAATGGAGTCAGGGTTCTTCCAAGCCCAGTGCACGATGAGCTTAACCAGCTCATCAGCAGGGGGGGGTCACCCAAGAAGTAGAGGGCTGAGAGTGAAAGGCCTGCAGGAATATGGATTCCTCTGAGGAAGGGGTTGAGGACTTCCAGTCACCCCTCTGTTTCAAGATCTCAATGATGTCCCCAAAGGAGACATCATCAGGGGGCGACCGTGGGGACCCTTCCCCATCATTGTAGTCCATATCCTCTGTGAGTGACTCCTCCGGGGAGTCCGTGTGTCTCCTCTTACACACCCGTTTCTGAGGGGGTTCTTCAGTGGGAACATCTGAAGAATACTCGGAAAGTGAAATGCCCTGAACAGGGGTCTGCTGGGCCTTGCACTCTCGGAGTCCTGGGGGGGTGGACTTTGACAGCTGCAGCTCAGAGGGAACTGGGGGAATAACCAACTGTGGAGGACTGCTGGTAGCAAGAGCCCTCTCCATCATCCAGAAAGCGGGCCCGCCCGAAGACGAATGGGAGCCTGGAACCGAAGAAGACTAAATCAGAACCAGGGTCACACCCCGCTCCAGATGGTCCACCCCAGGGACAGAACCTCAATCAAGCTCGGAGCAGTAGACATCCTCTGCTCCGAAGTCAGGGCCGGCAAAACCATCAGAACTGACACCAGGACCGGGGGCTTAACCCCCCAAGCATGAGCTTGAGGAAGGGTGGGCTCTGACATAACCGGCACCCAAGGGGATCTCGGAATCTCAGACAGAGTTGCTGTTAGCACCGAGGAAGGTATTCCTCTAAGAGTTGGGTAGATGAGCCTCGGAACCGAGGGATCTAAGGGAGGAGAGTAAGTAGGGGTTGCTGTAGAAATAGACCCAAAGCCAGGAGTGGGATTGGGTCTAGGTGGATTTGAGATTCACCGCAGTCAGCAGCTGATCAAAAAGTCGCACCACATCCAGTTCGGAAAGGCTCCTGGTGGATCTCACTGATGCACCTGAAGGGGAATCAGGCCAGTCCAAAAAGGGGCTGCAGGCTTGTCCAGCAAACAGGTCCACATTGGATGAGTATTGGGTCCGTGGTGTGTCGCAAAATGGCACAGACGATTCCAATTTTGCAACAGGTATTAACGGTATGGTCAGAGCCATGAAAGGGTTCAGAGCAGAAGTCACTATAGGAGTGGATGATAGGAACGGTTCCGAAGTTGTTGTCGGGATCAAAACCGGTGAAGTCAATGCCGATAAAGAAATGGTCAGTATCGAAGACGTCATAATGGTCAGTATCGAAGGCATAGGCAGTACCATAATTGTCAGTGCCTGTGTGGGTGCTGATGAGGCTACTTTGTTAAACTTTATTGGAGCCGAGCTCAGAGCCGATGTAGTAGTCGGCACCGAGGAGGCAGAATGGTGTTCAGACAATGACTTATGGGCCTTGTGCTTATGACCTTTACCTCTATCACCGGCCAGTGAAGAGGGGTCCAATCGAGGATGTTTCTTATCCAAAGCTGGAGGGGGTGAGATCTCTGTCGCAGAAATGGCCTCCGAGAAACGCAAAGCAAGCAGGTCCTTTAAAATAAGTTTGTTACGACGTTCATTCAGGGTCCGCTGACTGAAACTAGCACAGATATCACAAGGGGGTTTTACTGACAAATGCGGAACCCCCAAACAGTAAACACATTCCTCATGGAGGTCACTATTCAGCAGTTTACCACTGCAAGAAGAGCAGTGTTTAAATCCTGTAGTTCCCTACTTTTCAGACATTCCAAAAACACTCTCACACACAAGAGACAGAGAGAGGAAATGGAGGAGAGAAAAAAGTAAATACCAACAATGCTAACAAGATACCATAAAGGTAGAAAGTTAGAGATACCAAGAAATTACCAACAATGGTAAGAGAGAAATACCTGTGGGTAGAGCAGAAGCAATATAGAACAACAAGAACAAGTTATAAGGTAGAAAAAGCTTTTTCAAACTATTAAATCTTTAAGAAAAAAAGCACTTAACTGGAGAGCTCGGTGAAATGCTGCTATATGGCTGCGCGGCAAACGAGATCTGAGCTAACTGAGCAAAGGGCATTGTGGGTAGCAGCTTAGCTTGAGAGTTTTTGGTGCACACAAGCTTGGTATAAGGCCAACTCGGTTCCGAGGGCTCAGAACCAAACCCATCAGTGATGAATAGAAAGAAGATTAACAACTTCAGATGTACTGTTTTTGGTATCTGTGAGAATCTATTCATCTTTGTATTTTAATATTTCCTGTGACTGAAACTCTGGTGTTTATTATAAATAGATTTTTAGTATTTTCATGTTCTTTTATTATTTATTATTAAATATATTTAAACTTTTCATTGTGGCTGGTCCTTTGGAGAATATTCTAACCTTTGAGAGTACTTGTATTTATTTGGTGATACTGTGGCCACTCCTGAAAACCTTGCTGTTTGGTCAGCATTACCATTTGTATTAGTATTAATTCTACTCAGTATAATTGGGTACCTTTGTAAGAGCCTTAGAGTAGCTAGCTTTGGAGTGTCTGGTGGAAGTAACTAACTTATTTTCTGGGCAAAGGGTACCACAGCAAGTAAGTCTGTGTCAGGCTTTCCCAGGTGTGTGTGTGTGTGTGTGTGTGTGTGTGTGTGTGTGTGTGTGTGTGTGTGTGTGTGTGTGTGTGTGTGTGTGTGTGTGTGTGTGTGTGTGTGTGTGTGTGTGCAAATCAAATCTTAAAGAGTGTGTGTGTCAGCTGCTTGGAGCAGTGACACAGAGCACTGGTTTCACAGATAGAGTGGTGGAGGACTTGGCTTGGACACTCCGCTGAGGACTCAACTCTACAGCTGTGCCAGTGGGGAGTCTTACTTGGGGCCTGGAGAGAGAGAGAGATGGAAACCCAGCCCCTGGACTGAGTGCATTCCCTGTGTACTCTTAAAAGAAATTGTACTTGATACAGACAGCTGCATCTGGAAATACTGTATGCATCTATTTTTGTTCAGAGTGAATGTCCCTCACCAATGTCACTGGTGAGGATTCAGGCTCCTTGACTACTGGCCTAGAGGAGGGACATCTCTCTCTCTCTCACACACACACACACACACACACACACACATATTCTAACCACCTAATACCTTACTCTCTTGGTAGTCCCAGTTTTTTATAGCACAGTGATATGGACAGTATGCCACTGTGAAGCAGGGGCATTTTTTTACTCTTCCTAAACATGGTCTTGCTTTTAGCGACAGTAAAATAATAAAATAAGCAAATTAAAAAAAAATATTTAACAAAAATAACTGCAATAGATGTTACAGGGGCTTGCCATTTTACTTAAACCTTGCTAGGCGTGGTTTAAAAAGCCCCATTTAGCATGGTGAAAATATAAACACCACAAACTAAATTCAAGTGTGTGTGTGTGTGTGTGTGTGTGTGTGTGTGTGTGTGTGTGTGTGTGTGTGTGTGTGTGTGTGCGCGCGTGCGTGTGTGTGCATGGGCGCACGTATACGCATGCGTGTGTTTGTACATGCGTGTGTGTGCGTGCGTATGCGTGCGTGCGTACGTTTGTGTGCGTGCATACGTGTGTGTGCATGTGTGCACGCATACGCATACATGTGTGTGCGTGTGTGTGTGCTTGTGCATGTGTGCGTTCATGTGCACGCGTGTGCGTGCATGCGTGCATGTGTGTGTGCTTGTGAGACAGAAAGTGAGTGAATGAGAGAGACTGGGAGAGCTCATTCCTCTTAACATCTTTCCTCACGAGTGTAGATCCAAAAAGGCTTTTCATCAACATGCATTATCTGAGCAGTAAGAAGTATTGCAGTATAATGTCTAGCATTATTGACCAACTGTAATCCTCAGAAATTTACCAGAAACTAAAGGAGGCAAATCACAGATAATCAGCAGAATTGGGGGGGAGTATACAATGCCTTGCACTGTATGATTTTCTTTCTTTTTGTTTTGTTTTTTTTTTTTTTGTCATTTCATTAATTTGATCAGAATGACAGGTGAGGTACGTTCAGTCAAGAAAATGGCTTTAATTTCTGTGCAGGTGTATGTCGATATTAAATATTTATATGAATTACAGTCTGGATGTAAAATATTTCCTTCACAATTTCGTATGCTACAACAACTATAAAACAATTTTACATCAAAAATATAACAAATGCAAATATATATATATATATATATATATATATATATATATATATATATATATATATAAAATATATAAACAAATAAAAAGCAAATACCAAACAATTTAGCAGATAGTACATTGACTAAGTTAATGGCCTCCAGGATGGGGATTATTAGGGAAATAATACCCTTTCAGGGATTCAGAGGCCCTTCACCTGTCATCAAGACTCACAACACTCCTATGCAGGCATTTCTTTACCAATAATGCCCACCCTATCAGGCATTATTGCCTGCTTCTGACATCAATGAAACAAAGTGGCACAATTCTTTAAAAGCAAAGATCTGGAAGGGTTTCCTGGTAACAGTGTTCTGAACTGTAAGGCACATGGATCTGATATTATAATTACTCAGAATTTTTCCACAGTGCTTCTCAAACCACCTCCCCATTCTGGTAATTACAAACATATTTTGGCAAATAATCAAACCAATGGCTTAACTCAAGACATCACAAAAGGAGAGAGTTTTATTGTCTCAGTCATCTTTTAATGAACAGATGTTATCCATCAAGTTCTCTTGGTGAAAGGATTTACCATCTATTTCAGAGACAAATTATGACAGCCAATTTTTTTGACTAAACTTAATCACTCTGCTTGTAAGTTTTTTGGTCAATGCAATATATTTCATAGACTGAATATCTCTCATTTATACAGATTACATTATATTGTCTGTGAACTCACTGACAGAAACCTCTTAGTGAAATTCAAAACTGGCTCTTGTGTATACAGACAATCCATATACCCTTAATTATCTGTGTTAACCTAATTTAACTCAAACATATGTCTATGACAACCACATTGCTGCATCCATAGCTGGGTAATAAAGAGTCCTGTGATCATCTGCACCAAATGAAGATGGCTCCTTTGGCAAGATAACTTGGAAATCTTAGGCGGAGTCCTGGTGAATACCAGGTGTAAAAGCATGCACAGTAAGGATCAGGACTTTTACTCTGTTCTGCCAAGCAACTGAAGTTCAAACTGGCATATGCATGTAAGCACATTCATGTGGCCGGGCCAACATTGCAGGCTCAGTTTTTGTGGCACTTATATCATGCCATTAGGGAAGTTAGGGATTAAAAAACCCTAAACCTGCCTGAATAATGATTGCTGCTGGCCATTGCCTCCACCATCTTGAAACAGTTATATGATGGACAGAAAGAAAGTGCCAGCTAGTTGGCAAACAGAGACCAATGATCAGCAAGAACTGGTGGCAGAAAATGATGTCAGTATAAAATATAAGTAAAATCCCTGTAGAAAGCTACCGGAGAATGATAGCAACCAAGGAAAGGCACATTTTAACAATAGGAATTCTGATGCGTAAGCGTGCATGCTATTTAATATCAGACATGTTTAGGGTCATTAATTAATGCATTAGCTACTACAGTTATTAATGGACTCTTACCTGCAACACAAGTCAGTATCCCTTTGGGGTCTGTACAATTCTTGGCAGCTTTATTAAGAAATGATAAACAGTAGTGGTACCGTGCACATCCAAAGCTTTGTTGAGAAATGGAATAGAAAAAAATTTAACTTATTATCTGCTCTGGAATTTTCCAGGAAATTCAAATAACATTTTAATGCGGTCCTCATATACTGAGGAAATGCCTAAAATGTCTGCTGCCATTTTAATGTCTAGAAGTTTCAGTAGATATCTTTACTTGTTATTTGCTCCTCAGAATTGTGAATTACATAGTTTTCAACATAAATATCCAAACAAAGGTGATAATTATTCATACTGAAGAGATGCAATAATTCAAGGGGAAGAACAATTGCGAGGGCAATGACAATGCCCTCTGCAGGTGTGGTTGGAATTTTGTATTCACAGTTTCAAACCATGAAATGCAGTGACCACTCTGCATATATCCAATATGATAGTGCCTTGATATGCAAAAAGATTTTTCTTAGAATGTTCAATATTTACAACAACTCTTAATTGAGTTATGGACCTCAACTTCCAGTTGCACAGTGACAGAAGGAGTTTGATCAATTACAGTTTATTATTTTGGTTAAATGTAAACACTGTCTAGAAATGTAAAAAATACATTTCTTCATCTGATGGCTGATAAATCCTTTAATGGCAAATAGAAAAAAGACACACATACCATGTATTTTGCCTGCCTAATGTTGTGTTTTTCGGCTTTTCCCGGTTAGGGGTCGCCACAGCGGAACTCCGGTCCTCTAATGGTTGGCAGTAGAATTTAACGTGCCGAGTTGCCAGCTCTGACACACAACCTTCAATGAAGATACGCCCAGTCATGCATGTCTCCACGCAGAAGACGCTCTAGCTGAGAATCGAACCGGACAGTGTCTTACTGTGAGGCGACAACGGTACCGCAGCACCACCACCGCAGTGTTGTTTCCCTGCCTAATAAACTGCTGAATAGCATCATACATGAGCAACTTACATGTTAACTGGTGAAGAGGGAAAGGAGGCACATACATTTATGAAACCTCTGGTACAGACAGCTCAGAAAGTAATCATGAGTTGACGTGACTGAATACCTGCAGTAATAATAGTGCTGAATAGTGAGGCAGAAACACACAATGCACCAGGGTGAGAAGTGAGTGTCAGTTGTAAGGGTGCAATACTGTTGCAACCCCCTAGAGGGGCAGCTATCACTAAAAACTGAGATATATTATAACAGTGTAGATGAAAAAGTGTCATTGAATAGCTCGTGAACACCATGACTTAGTGACTTTGGATCCGCTCAACAGCAGATCCTCAGGATTCTCCTGCAATGAACTCATTCATATCGTACATGACCCAAGCACCACTGGCATTTCAAAATCACCATAGTCAATTATTAGCTTTAACATTTTTAACGCCAGTGGATAAGTGAGTGACACAGCTCCTTGATTGAAGTGTCAAAAACAACAGCTTCTTCTAACTCCATGAAGCATAATTCATTTTATTTCTTAAAGGATTTGAGGTTGAATTTCACATATTGAGTTTAATGATGCAGAAACTACCAGCTATGAATTATGACAACTTCTGGTACCTGCTGCTTGATAACACATTTGTTATAACACTTTCTGCATACAGTTATAGTTAGATGGCTTACAACTGTAAATGTTGTTTTCTGAAATGTGACCATAAGCTTGCACTTCATGCTCGGCAGTTAAAACATTTATTATTTCAGTGGCAGGACAAAAAAGTGGCAAAAGCACACGCTGTTTTAAGAAAATACTACTTCTAGGCAAAATGGATCAGAGTGTAGAGGGTGTAACTACAGATTAAGATCTCACTAGGCAGAAAAGCTAGAAAAATGTGGGGTGTGCCTTACTACTGTCCCTTTTAAAATCAGATTTTTTTTTAATTGAGAAAGGGTTGTGAAGTACATTCAAAAAACAATGTCAGTCATTAAAGTTACAGACTTGCAAGTCCTCATTTTGTTAGCTTTCTCAGACATATTTTTTTGCACTGCAACCTGATTCTGGAGATCAGAAGATAAATTGAATAGGGGGTGGCAACTATATTTGTGGTAATTAATGACAAAAAAGTCATACAAAACTCCTTTTAAGAAATGCTGATGAGGCTGTTGTGAGATGGTGCCACCTAGTGAATGGTTGCTGTATAAGCTGCTAATTACTCCAGTCAGAAGGCAATTTTTCCGTTTTAACACTTTTAGTGGTTGCTATTCACAAGGTGCAAAATAATTAACACAACACTCATTAAATCAGAAACAAACATTACATAGCAAGTTAAAAAGTTTAGAATACCCACAATATGAAATCATAATAAACAAGTAATTTCACTTTGTTAAAAAGGTCATGTTTTGCAAGATTTGGACCACATTACCTAAGATTGAAGTTCTTCCTAGGACAAATGTACTGAGTCAGTAACAGCTTGTTGCCAGATGCGGAGTGTGATGTGTCAGCACTGGGCAGAGGACTTGTTTAACAGTTAAAATCAAAACAGTGCAAAATGTAAACATTAACCATCAAAAACAGTGTGTGTGTGTGTGTGTGTGTGTGTGTGTGTGTGTGTGTGTGTGTGTGTGTGTGCACTTAAATCCTGTTTAAAGAAATTGTAGGGTGGAATTCTCAGCATAAAATAAAAACATTAAAATATTTTTTACCATGGGGTTTTCCTCCAGACTTCTAATGGCAAGGGAATTCCCTCTCCCATCTTCATCCTACCATGTGTGCTTGTGTGTGTATATTTAAATTTTCACACACACATATATATGTATATACATATACATATATATATATATATATATATATATATATATATATATATATATATATATATATATATATGTGTGTGTGTGTGTGTGTGTATATATATATATATATATATATATATATATATATATATATATATATATATATATATATATATATACACACACACATACACACACACACATATGTTATCCTATGACCAGATCTAGTAACAAATATCTGTGTCATGTAATAATACCCATATGCAGAAACAACACTAAGCATCCAGGATGAAACTATTTTAATGTCAAGCAAGTTGCTAAAAGCAACAAATGTAATAAGTATTCATTTAAAAGAAAAATACTTCAAACATACCAAAACAGGAACCTTTAGCTTATTATTGCTTAAAAAGGAAGCAGTGATTTTTCAACAATGCACGAAAAAAGTGAGTAAATCTAAACAATGCACTGGACTATTAGGAAAATTAGCTAATTAAAGAGACACTGCTGTTGTGCAAGCTGCTGGATGAACCATAATTGGCACACTGCAATAATATTAGACTGACTCGCTGTATCTTTATGAAAGTTACAAAACTAAGAATACAGCTAAAATGAGTAGTACCTGAAAAAAATCAAGCAGCTTAGAATGTTCAAACGAGGCATGGAATAATGTGCATCATATATGTTCCTTAGCTGGCTGATGTGATGTCATTAAACAGAAACATGCAATGTTATTGTTTTTGTACCATGGTTCATTTATTATTGTCCAGTCAGAGGCCAGTCTAAATATAGTAGTTAATATTGAATATCAATACAGTATTTGTGACCTATTTAGAAGTTAAGTGTCTTAAATTTCATAAGACTGTATAATTATATTTTCAAATCATATTCTCAATAATATACCCAGGAAACAGAGCATCTTGTTTAGTTTTTATGCTATATTTATTTGTTTAAAGAACAATGACAGATCAGAAGCAGTCACTTATATATATATATATATATATATATATATATATATATATATATATATATATATATATATATATATAGGTAATGATGGCTTCTCCAATGTGATTGTATGATGTCTGAATGAGCGAATGCTGGTATGTTTGAATGTAGAATTGTGTTATAAAAATGCTGGTTTTAATGATGTGATTGCATGCTGCGTGAATGAGCGAATGCCAGTATGTGGGACTGCAGAAATGTGCTAGTGTATATTTGTCTAAATGTGCATGTATGTACATATTAGGTGTGTATGATTTGGTCTGTGTTGGAAGTTTTATTGAATGTGTGAGGTTTTAGTTGTCATTTTATCTGCAGTGCAGGCATTTGTTTGTTTTGTTTGTGTAATGCCAGTGCTGTTGATACTGACTGAATGATAGTGTTATGTGTGTGTATTTTAATTCAGTGTGTGTATTGTCAAAGTATATGTGTTCTTTTGGGTGGAAATTATGTGATTTGATAGATAGTATGTGGCAATGTAAGTTGTTTGTTTGTTGTTGCACTGATGGGAGATAAGCAGTGTACTGGCGATTGGAAATATGCCCTTTCCCTTTTCTAGTACAACCTCATAGTTGATATGTATAAAACAGCATTGGTGTGGACACGCAGCCCCCATATGGGAAGTGATGGAGGGACTTGCCGCCTGAAAAATTTGGTTTCTTTTACTTTAAGTTTTTTTTTACTTGATTTTGGTGTTGTGTAGATCAGTGATTTTTGTAGTCATTGTTTTGTATAATTGGGTTTGCACTTGCTCATGTGCTGTTCACTGTTTTATGCTGTTAACATAAGCTAATATATAATTGTATGAGCATCTGAACATCTGTCATATATCCAGAAATGTTTGAATCACAAAGATTTGAAGAAAAACAAAATCTACTTTTTGTGGGCCCCCAACCCCCTGCTATTTAAATATATATAACAACTCTAGATTAAAATACAGTGGGGAAATGGTAAATTCCCTGATTCAATCTGTACCACAATCTGGTACTCAAAAAGGCCAGTATGTGCAATCTGCTGATTTTTGATCGGTTGTAATGGCTTTTTTTTACCTCAAAATGTTGCTTCCTTGACTGTTTGTGGGGAACCCATACATATATATGACCAGCAGAAATACAATTGACTTAATTCATCCAATATGTGCAGTATACTTCTATCCATGGTTCCTTATAGCATTGTGACATTTTGTAGGGCTGGTTCCCCTTAATTAAATGATTCACCAATTTGAAATATGCAGCTTAAAAATGGTAAGGAATAAGAAACAAAATGACACTAAGATCACAAATCAAGGTTACACTGCAGTGTGCATATTAACTGCTGTATGTCACTTGTTATTCATATTTTCATACCTGAGTGAGTTACACATTATTGAGGACCCCAGCATGAAATGGTATAGTGACAAACAGAAAAAACACACTTTATTGAAGATACTTCTAGTTGGTTGCTAGTAATTATAAACATATGTAATATTTCCATACTGTATTATTATTTCCAAAATCATGTGACTTACAAACTCCTCCTGCATGAAACCTATCACTCGTATTTGCACTCCTAGCTTGAGAGATGCTAAGTCATGTAGTTAAAGTGTTTCAGCAGGTAGCACTCTCACCTTTGGTGTAAAAGGGTATGGGTTCTATTCGCACAGAAGATAGTGGGATTAATTTTCCAATACTGACACTGCAGTGCAGCATGAGGAGGTGCTGCACTCTGAGTGTGCTGTCCTTAGATGATATGTTATACTGAAGTCCCATCTGTCTGAGTTGGTGGTAGCTTAGGTGGATGTAAAGGATCCCACACCACTTATCAAAAAAGAGTAGGGATCCTTTATTTATATACAAAATAACTCTTATTTACAACATATTTACAAATGTGCACATATTTACAAATGTACAAATATATAGGTATACTAATCTATTTACACATATTCATAATTTCCTTTACAATCATACTAGATGTTTATCCCTATTAACCCCCATTCCTTTTTCCATAACCTCCATCTGATTTTACTTAATACTGTCGCTAAAATCCATTTGCCATTAAACATAATTTCATTTATTCTTTCATTCCATATAACATAAAATAATGTTTTATCTATTCTTTTAACATATTCTTTACTTTTATTCTTAAAATATCCATATTTAATCACATCCATGTTATTTTATTCACTTATTTTATATCTTTGAAAAAATCTTTACATAGTTTTCCCCATAAGTTTTTACCCTTATACATTTCAAGAACACATGTCCTGTAATTTCTTCTTCTTGAAAATGTAAACATATTCTATCATTTTTTTATATGGCAGATTTCCTTTTACTGGCAATTTATCTGTTACCAGTTTCCACAAAAAATATTGACATTCAACTTTCTGATTATACCATTTGCTTCTTATTTTACAGCTTTAATTTCTTCACCTGTCAGATTTAGCCATATTTTACCATTATATTCTTATCCCATACTTTTCTTTCTTTTTCTATATCATCAATTTTTATTTTCCACAAAAATATTTTATCTTGGTAACATTTTATTTCTTCATGTACATATTCTTTTTCTCTTTTACTCTTTTTTTTACCATACCCCAAAATTTATCATACTTATATTTATACAATTTTACTATTAATCTCCTATCTTTTTCATTTAGCCACTTTAACAGTTTGTATAAATTTAATGAAGCCCATGTACCACTGGATTAATTAACCCTGAAGCTCCTTCATCTTTAAATACAAAACTCTTTTTATTAGGTTTAATCTAGAACCCCATATAGATGAAAAATACCTGCAATAACTACTTTTCAAATACTGCTGGCAATGTAAATACACTTGCTATATAAGTTCAGTACTCATGAAAAAATGGCCTATCAACTAAGCCTTTTTCTGAATAATAATTAATATGTTCTCCAGAAAAGGCAGGTTTGTTTTATTTCTTCTATTGTTTTTTTCTTATTGAATTCTGCTTACATTATTATTCTCAAAAGTTATACCTAACACAGTAATTTCATTCATTTTAAAATATATAACCCCTATCTTTACATCACCTAAACCTTTACTTTTCTCTTTATTCAAGACCATCACTATGACTTCTAAACACTCATTTGTGCAAATTATTATTTTATCCAAATTTAGTTTTTGTTTTTTTGCAATTATTATAATCGTATTTGCATATGTTAACAGAACTGGAATTCTTAACCCTTCAAGTGTTATATACCCCTCCTCCTTAATTTTATGATTTATTCACATTAATAACTAATGCAAAGAATATGCAACTTATAGCACATCCCCATCTTACACCTCCCTTTTCATGAATCTCTGGGCTTAGTCAGCCGTTTACATATATTTGTACTTTATTATTAATATACACTGAGATACATAATTTCTTAACTTTCTCACTTATATTATAAGCTTGCATTACCCATAATATTTCATGTCCAATTGCATGAAATCCCTTATTAACATCTCCCATTATGATTTTTGCTTCTTTTCTATTCAGAGTATTATCCTCAATTTCTCTAACTACCACTAACAATTCTTGACAACCCTTCCCCTTTATATTATATATATTACCTTTCCATTTTTGTTTCAAATCTCTTTAGCATTATTTTTATAAAGATCTTATAATAATAATAAGTATTATTATTATTATTATTATTATTATTATTATTCAGTACTATTGGTCTCCAGTTTTTGAATGGTCTTGTATCTTCCATCTTCCATATGAATTTAAGTATTCCACTACATAATTCTTTATATATAAAACCTTAATTTAACCATTCATTCAAAATTTTAATTTTAAATTTTGTTTATTGCCAATCCCTTAAATTTTATATATGTCATATCCTATTACATCTGGTCCTGCAGCCAAATCCGTATTTAATGGTCTTAATACTTTATCTGGCTCATTTAAAGAAATCTCCTTTTCCAACTCTTTATTCTCTTTTTTTGTTAACTTTTTTTACTTTCCATGTTTTCCCCTGCCTTCTTTTTTAAACATTACTTGCACATATTGTCATACACTATTCAGAATATTTTCCTGTGGTCTTTCTATTTCTCCTTTTACATTTTTTATTTTTCTCATTATACTCCCATCTTCCTTTACTAATCTATTTAAGTAACTGAATGTTTCTTCTCTTTTTCCTTGTAAAAATATATTTGCTTATATAATAATTTTTGTATTATTTTATTTATTTATTATTTATTACATTTTGTTGACCGGGAATGTCCAACTAGGCCAGAGGCCCATTTTCAGTGGAGGTCTGGGGAGAAAAGCTCCACAGAAAAATACAATACAAGTCGATTTTTGGTATACAGATTATCACAAACTGGAATGCAATTTTACAAATCAAAAACCCAAACATCACAAAATAGTATGCATTTTTACAATATCAAAACATCATATATCAAGATAGTATGCATTTTTACAATATCAAAAACATCATATATCAAGCAGAAATATTACATGAGAATTGTGTGTTTACTGGTGTAGATTCTAGGGGAAGATCTACCTTGATGAACATACACAACAGGATGGTGGGAAACCAGTGGGATTTATTTTATATAATTCCTTTTCTTTGTCAAAGTACTTTATATCATTATGTTCTAAATCTTCCAAAGCATCACATGTTCTTTTATATTTATCTTTCTCTACTTTTCTCACCTCATATTGCCAATGTAAAAAAAATGTATATATTTTTACTTAACCATCATCCACCATTCGAACCGATTTTTGTAAAATGTTCTCATAGTAATATATTTCCTTAACTGTATTACAAATATCTTTCCTTCTTCATCCCATGCTTTCTCATTTATCCTTTTTATTCCTTTGCCTATTTTTATACATTCCTTGTTTTCCTTTATCTCTATCCATATTGAAAGATGGTCAGAAAATCCTGTTTCAACTACCTTCCCCTCTCCTCTAACTAAACCTACTATAATATAATAAATTTCAGTTAAATGCATACCTCTTTTGAAAGTCCATAAATTTTTGTCCCAGAGTTTTAACTTGTCACATCTTAGAACGTTTAACATTTTTCTTATATCATTTTATTTCTTTTTTACACTTGCCTCGTAAATCACAATTAAAGGCCTCTTTTATTATAATATTCATATTTATCACTACATAGTCTAAAATCTGATGAAATAAGCTTTCCCTTACTTACCAATTAGTATAAGATATAATGTTATAATTCTATATAATTGTTCTTTCCATTTTAAATCTGCAATGCTTAATCGTCCCATTTTGCAATAGTTACATCTAATATCTTTACTGTATTACTACAGAAAATGGCTATTCAAGAACATCTCTCATTACCCAAATCCCAGATTATCATTCCTTCCTATAGTTTCTCTGTTTGCAATCTTTCTTCATTTGTTAAAAATCTTGTGTCTTCTAATATTATTACATCTACATCACATGCATTACACCACTCCAAAATCCCTATTCTTATTATTATATTCTTAATATAATTCACATTTACAGAAAGCACTTTTCTTTTCCTTAGATTCATTGTTTCATAATTTCATAACTAATTACAAGGCTAGCTTTCTTAACAGGCCATTCGAAGCCTAGTCAATTTCTCTCCCAAAAGATGAAAATCAAACACTGTACCTTGTGTATGTGAGTCAAACTCCTGAACCATTATACCAATCCCCAATCATCTGCTGTATACATTCTTTTTTCATCCATTTCCTTTATTTTTTCTTTGGTACTTATTCATTAAACTTTCTTTTTCTGACTTTTATTCTTTTACCAATATAATATCTTTTTTCCCTTTTACTACCTCTCAATGTATGTCTTCTTAATCACTTATCATAACCTACTTCTATGTCCTCTTTACTATTTTTCTCATCTAATTTTTCTTTTATTTCTACTACTTCTAAATTTTCTTCTGTGTGTTCATTTTCTTCTCTTTCTCTTTCTATTTCTTTTTCCTTACTTTCATTTTTGCAATCCATCCATAAATGTCCAATTTTATTACATTTATAACATTTCAAATAATATTTTTTGCATAATGTTCCATTTCCCCACAAATATAGCATTTTGATTTGTCACAGTTACTTATCAAAAGTCCTTCTTTTCCACAAAAAAGAAACATGTTTCGGGTTGTCCTCAGTATTTTACAACACCCATATTTCCCTCCACATTTATCATGCTTGGTATATGTATAATTTTCTCTCTTTCTATTTTTAAAACAATATGACAAGCCCAGGCACCAGTCCCGTAAACCCCTTTTGTCATACATTTTTGCAATGTCCAGTACTTCTTTACATAAAATTTTCAAATGTCCTTTCAAAATCTCTTTCTACCTCTGTTTGAAATTATACATGAATGTTCATTTCTGTTTCTTTGTTGAATGTTTTTATCACACAAAAATTCCAGGGGTTACAGTCTTTCTTTTCTTCATATTCCCCAAGAAAACTTTCCATTGAAAAAACAGTCTCAAATATAATGTCGCAAAATGTTGCCTTCTTATAAGAATAAATGCTTTTACCTTATATGCTTTTACACCCAAAGAAACTATTAAATTGTCCCATACTTCATATCTGTGCATTTTTTTTGTCTTGTTTACTTTCAATCCTTACCACATAGGTTCATAGTTGTGTACTAGGCCAATGGCCCTGGAGCTTTTACAAGCCTAGCCCATAGAAGTGCCCTGGCATCATGTTGCTGTTAGTTCTCAGTGCCTCTATCAAGTAGAGCCACTGGAGTGATCCCCGGGGTGAGCTTTCTATTTCCCATCCACTCAATAATATCTCTTTAATCAATGAGCTTTTAGCAGAGGTGAGAATCAAACCTTGCACCTTATACATGTGAGACACACACCTTAACCACTGTGCCATATGGCTTACTTCTGTTTTTCATTTTCTTCTGCCTTCTTTTCTGCTACTCCCCTCTTTTCTTCTTTTACTTTCTCTGCGTGTTTTCTTTTCCATCTCACCACTATTCCGATTGTTTCTGCATCCTCCTTTTACATTTTCTTCATAATGTCTCCCCAGGAAATATCTCCTTCATTTTCTGTCCCACTCTGAAGCACCATTTATTTAAGTATATCATCCCACAACCCTCCAAACTGGAGGGCTGTAATTATACATCCATTATTTGCTAACTCATCTTCATCAAACAGGTTTCTTTGAAACATTTCCTCAGAATCATGAACACATTCTGTGATCTCAGTATTTGCTCTCTCTTCAATTTCTTTTACCTCTCAATCATTTCCTTTTCTTTCTATATGCCTGCCAGCTTCTCCAAGCCAACAATATGTCTGGAATTGAAAAAGAAATGCAAAATGGGTCCCACTCACAAAAATGATGAGTAAGTAATGTCCTGCCAAAATCTCCCTCAGTCAGTATGAATTCTACCTCAGGCCTTCCCTGAAAAGAGGCCATTAGCCTAGTGGTACTGGCCTGGTCAACAAACAGTGTAAATAAAAAAAATGTATTGCTACTATTGCAAGTAGATGTCATTTGTCAGATTTCTGAAAATAATTTTTAAACAAGCACTCAGGAAGGAATTTCTTGTTGAAAGTGCTGTTGACAATACACACACAGATATATATATATATATATATATATATATATATATATATATATATATATATATATATAGGTACATTCCACATCAGGGCTAGCCACCTGGCAGTGTGAACCATGACTCTAGATGAATGCCACTGTTGAAGTAACACCCCACCCCATGTGCAAACATGGTGAAAAGGGGTTGTGGATGGACAGATGGATGGATAAGGGTATATTACATTTGATCTACAACACATTTTATCTACAAAAAAAAAAAAAGAGTCACAACTGACAAGCCCCCCTGAAAAAAAGAAGAAAACAAGAAGGTTTTGGAGAAGTATCTGCTGACTATGAAGTTTTATATGTAATATGATTTAACTAAGTGTATTAGATGAAAAGTGTCTTAGAATGTAATAGACTAATTATACACTATGTATATGTATATATGCAAATGTGTATATGTGTGTGTATACATATATAGATCACACCAACAGCACTACTAGATAGGGGCCAAGGGTACTAGCTGCTAGTACAAGGGTCTAGGGAACTACTAAAGGGGCGGTGAATACCGCACAACATGACTGGGCTAATATATGCCTTCGGGCAGATAGCCCAGTGCCAACCTATGAACCTATAGGTGTATACTAGGCTAACGACCACCAGGGCCTTTTTAAGTCTAGCCCAAATCTCTGAAAATTTCTGATACACTTTGTGATGTGCTGTCAATATCTCACCGGACTGCCACCAATTAAATGTGATGTCCCCCACTATCCTGGGTCAGTAACTAAGGAGCTTCAATCCTCACTACTGCCACCAATGTGAACCTGTCACTTAAACAGGAGTAATATTTCACAATTTTTCCCTAAGAGCATAACAGAAACACACTCTATAATCTGGGACTAGACTGTATACTTCTGTCCACCCCTAATGTAACTCCTTATTACACCCTTCGGAGCAATGTGCCTCATTTTAAGACCTCTGATACATGTATTTTAATTTTTGGAATGCTTGTTTGTTCACAATCAGTAGTCCACACTACATTGTCCAGTTTATTCTTCCTAGTTAGGTCAGTAAAGGGTGCAGCTATACTACTGTAACTGGGCACAAATTTTCTATAGTATCCCGCTATTCCGAGACATGCTCTTACTTGTTTCTTAGTAACAGGAACTGGCCATGCTTGAATAGCTTCCACCTAGACAGGTTCTAGCCTAATTTTAACACTTCCCACTCTGTGTCCTAAGTAAGTGACTTCTGCCATACCCACTTGACACTTACTGGATTTAATGGTTAATCCTGCCCTACTTAATACACCCAAGACCTCACTCACATGCTGGACTGCAAATACCCATAGCATAGTCTTCAATGTAGAGTTTAGCCTGTCCACAAGACTATTAGTCTGGGCATGGCGGAGGGTGTTCTTTAAATGTTTCACCCCACAATACTTCCACAAACAAGTTAGCAGGTCTGGCATGAAGTTGGCACCTTGGTCAGTCAGTATTTCCCTTAGAAAACCTACCCTGCTTAAGATTTCTAGCAAAGCATTTCCCACCTTCTCTGCCTCAACAGATGACACAGCCATCGCCTCAGGATATCCAGTAGCATTGTCTACAACCACCAAGATGTATTTATTTCCTGTAGAAAACACCAACTGCCAGATGTCTCAACTTTTTATTCTTTTCTTTTGGTAAATCAGTCAGTAAAGTTTCATATTTCTCACTTTTCGGAAAATGCATGCAGCACCTGTTGTAGTTCTGTTAACTTTTTAAGTGAATTAGAGTCATCTGTCATTTAAGGCTCTGTGCTGTTAACAAATTGCTTACTGTAGTCAAAAGTACATGTTTTTTAACCTCTCATATCAATTTGCCTACAGTGTGAATGTGAGTAAGACACTCGGACAGTACTTCTGGGTCACCCCTAAAAAGGGATACTTTCCCTAATGGGTTTACTTGATTAACAAATAGATAACAAAATAGTATGTGTCCCTTTTGGGACCTCTGCCCCACCCCACCCCCATGACTTTGTCCAAATTTCTTTGAACAAAGGAATTGAGAATTATTTTTGTCTGTTCCTTGTAAACTTTGTGGCTTTCTGGCAAATTGTGTGGGTCAAAGATCAAAGTTTTAGCAATGTAGTGGGTAGAATGCATTAATAATAATTATAACAGAGAGAAAGACTAAAGTTGTTTGTCACAGAGAATTTGTATCTAGAGATGCTATGAGAAAATATGATAATAATTTGCTTATTTTCTGTGTGTATTTGGGGGGTCCTGGATATTATCAACTTACTCTTAAGTGTCTAATGTTTGAAGAGCTGGATGTGTGGTAAAACACAATGCATTACAACTGCTGTATAACTTTATAACTTTTTTCTAAACAAATAGTGCAAAAAGGGAAAGTTTATGTTATAACCAAGTGACTGTTCTAGCAAACAAAGATATACTGTGATGATCAAAGATCTTTTTATATATATAAAGTCCACAGTTTAACCTTGGTGTAAGCTTCCTTCCTAGTTATTAGTAAATGTGTCACACTTTATATATCTGTTCCACATTGTGCAAGATAGTGTACTATACTGCATTTGGATGATAAAAAGTTGACTATGGCTCTAGTTTCTTTAATTATTTGCTTGTTGGTGTTATGGGTGGTGTGGTATTCATGATGTTGCAAGCCTGCTCTTAACTGTATTGCTTGATGCTAACAGGATCTGATTGTCCTTTTTTTGTGTTTGTTTTGTTTTGTTCTGTTTTGTTTTTTTGTGGTGAGATTGTTTGGCTTGCCAATCTCAGACCTTGGAGCTTTGCAACTTGAGTTGTTTCTCCTGAGACCCTGACTCGATATGTGCTAAAATGAGTATAAAGTACCTCTTTAACTGTGCAGTGAGCAATCTCCCTTTCTGATAGCAAATGTTCCACATTTTGCCCATTTGCTCTACTTAGCGAGAGGTAGTATGGTGTTCCATATTTTGAGGATGGCAAGTTAAATATGGCTGCAGTTTTTTTTATTAATTTGCTTGTTAGTGCTATAGATGTTATAGTAATGCCAAAATAGATTACACTGTCTGAAAATGAAGTAGCCTCATCTTTAGAATTTAAAGATATGTAGTTTTACTGACCTTAGTCATTAAAACTACAAATTCTCAAAGTCTTCTTCTGAGACTTGTACATAGGCAGTTATAATAACTTTCAAAAAACCATAACTGCATCATTTAAAATCTTACACATCCAAAAAAAAGCATTGCAATCACAGAATGAGTTATTGTGAGCAGCTATTCCCTTTTCAGTGCTACCCATACCTCTCATCTCTCTCTGTTTTTGCAGAATACCCATGATTTTGATTCAAATGCATATCATGTCATAACATTTTCTGATTTTCCAGAAAATCACTTATGGTCACAGTCAGTCTGTAATGTCAGTTTTATATTTTTTATTGTTCAAAAATGCATATTGGTACAAAACTTGCTGTTCTATTAACTTTTTAAGTGAATTAGAGTAATGTTTAAAAAAGTGTTCCTGATTTTATCCCTCCTCCCACATACACACACACTTTTTTTTGGCTTTGTCCAGAATTATTGACCAAATAAATTGAGAGTTATGGCATTACTCCAAAGTATTCAGATCTAAATTATTTCTACTCATGTTATTTTAGCAAACTGGAAATAGAGTACTAAATGGTTCATGTTGCTTCATTTGCTTGGTACAGTTTTTACCTTTATCAGTGCTATTTTTCTTGGAAGGGGCTGGAAACTAGCATGGTTATTTGAAGATCAGTAGTTTAACTCATTACATCAGTGATGCCTCTAGATGCATCTGCAGTTAAGTCCTAATGACACCTCTAGGCATCAAATACTGCTTGTTCATATTTGCATCAGTAATTCCAAAACCAAGCTATGTACAATGTGATAAAAGATTTCATCTTAAAGTTTACATAATGGCAAACTTAACTGCATTAATATTTGATCGCTGTCTTGTGCAGATAGACAGATATTAACTGTTGCTTTTTAGGATATTTATACAGATATAACTTTCACATTTTTCTAAACATCTCAACAAACAAGTAACACACAGATAGTTCCTTAGCCTCATATGAAAGTCCTCAGCTAGATGAATAAAATGTTGCTGACAGTGTGTGTGTGTGTGTGTGTGTGTGTGTGTGTGTGTGTGTGTGTGTGTGTGTGTGTGTGTGTGTGTGTGTGTGTATCTTGAGTAGTTGCTGAGGTATTGTAAGTTGTTTATAAAATATTACAAACCTAACAGTTACTTTGTTTACTGTGACTTATAAAACGTATGTTTAATACCTAGAACCTAAATACTACCAGTATAAAAATAGTTTGCGTTGAAGGGTTTGCCATTTATACTTCTTTCATAACCCCTATGGTTCCAGAGATATGATCGTTTGTTTGAAATGTGAGGTCATAATTTGATCCTCTCAAAAGGCTTAGGCTCTGTCCACAGGAAGCAATACTGCAAACTTCCTTTGCTCCATTGGAGTCATACATTCACATTTGATGCAGATACAGTGGGTTCTATTCCAACACCAAGTACTTGGCTTATGTTTTCCAATAATGACACTGCAGCATAATGGAGATACCACACTCATGGGTGTGCCATCCTTTGAATTAGATGTTAAACCGAGATCTCATCCATATGAGTTGGCGGTAGGTCAGGTGGGTGCAAAAAAGTCCATGCTCATACCAAAAAGAGTAAGGGTCCTTTATTAAAACACAACTTTATCATCCTAACATATTCAAACATAAACAAATAAAAGTCAATATCAAAACACAATAAAATAATAAAAAAGAATACCAAACAGAACCCTTTTTCAAATATTTAACTAAAGAACAATATTACAATTCTTCCGAAATATATTTATTCTCCCATTATTTTTGCCACAACCAAAAATGTACAATGTTACAAATCTCTCTCATATTCAATCTTTTGTTAAATAACATTTCCTTTATCCTAGCCTGCCATATCCAATATATCACCACCATCCACAGTTTGTCTTTTTTTATCAAAATTCGCTTGGTCATATATTCCAGACACCATATTATCCAGTGTTATTCCTTTTAACTTTTCCCCTTCTTTGCTATTCCTTATTTTTTCCCCCACTTTCTAAACTTTTCTACATTTTACAAAAACGTGTTCCATGGTTTCTATCTCACCACATGCTAAACAGTACCTATAGTCCATTGCCTTACATTTCATTCCCGTTTTGCTGCAAACTTTTTAATCAAAAGTCTGCAAATAAAGTCTTGTTCCACATCCCCTCCCTTAAATCTTCTCCTTTTCTCTTTGATTGCCTTTTTAATATTATTATCCAAATGCTCTCAAGGATTAACATAAAAAAGGGTTTACCTTTATATCGTTGATCACATAAGATCAACCTACCACTTCGTCGACCCGTTTTCCACAAATTCAAAACCGCAACACTTCTTAAATGTCGAAATAATGTTGAATTTCGGCGTTTCCGGCCGCACCACACCTCCACACCAGCACTACCATGGGTCAAAAGGGGATGAGATTTAGCTGTTCGCATATGTGGTTTTTGGCATTTTGGACGTTCGCATTTCGGAGTTCGCAGAAGCGTGGTCAACCTTTTTGAGATCGCTGTTATAAAGGTAAACCTAAAAATGAAGTTATGTCTTACCATAATGTTCCATCTGTGTTGTTCATCTTCTTTCATTCATCACTGATGGGTTCAGTTCCGAGCCCTCAGAACCGAGTCGGCCTTTTTACCAAGCTCGCGTCAGCTAAAAATCTCTCGAGCTAAGATTCTACCCAAAATGCCCTTCTCCCTGTTACCTCAGATCAGGTTTGCTAGAGAAAGAGAAGTAAAACCGAGGCCACTTCTGCGCAAATATGCTAGGACACCACTTGGACCCAAAGCATCCCCCAGGAGCCTTTGGAGGGAGAAGGAGGGTGGGAAGTGATGAATGAAAGAAGATAAATAACACAGATGGAACATTATGGTAAGACATAACTTCTTTATCTGATGTTGTTAATCTTCTTTCTATTCATCACTGATGGGTCAGAATCCCAAGCTACCTTGAGGTCCATGGGCGGCCCTTATGGAAGAACATAAAGTCCAATTTGTAATGATTGATAAAGGTATGAGGCTTAGCTCAAGTAGCTGCTATGCAAATGTCATCCATGGAAGTCCTGAAATGGAAAGCTACAGATGTTACCATAGATCTAGTGGAGTGAGCCTTAACTTTTGGCATAGGCTCATTACTGAGGGAATAGATGAAACATATGCAGTCCCTTAGCCATTTTGATAATGTAACCTTGGCAACAACATCTCCCATTCTGGGCCCAGAAAAGGAGATGAAAAGCTGTTCAGACTTACGGATAGGTTTGGTCCTGTCTAGATAAAATCTCAGTTGCCTATGTACATCCAAGGAGTGAAGGCAGTACTCTTCTCTATTGGAAAAATTCAGAAAGAACACTGGTAGGTCAATGGTTTGGTTAATGGAGAATTCAGAAACAACTTTGGGGAGGAAGGATGGATTTGTCTGAAGTGATACTCTGTCTTTATGGAAGACCAGATAGGGCCTCTTGATATACAATGTCTGCAGCTCCAAGACCCTTCTGCCAGATGTAATGGCTACCAAGAGCAAAGATTTCCAAGGCAAACCCCCCCAACCAATCAGGGAAGCATCCGTGGTCACAATGGCTCTGGGCTGAGGGGATTGAAATGGGCGACTCCAAAGTTCTGTGTCTGGCCTCATCCACCAAAGGAGGTCCTGTTTGCAGGAGTTGGTTATTCAAATCTGGTAACAGAGGGTGTGATAGTTTGGGAACCACTGACAAAGAAGGAGCCATTGCAGGATCCCCATGTGTAGCTTCACTAGAGGTACTACTGGAACTGAAGCTGCCATAGAACTTAGGGCCTGAAGAACTTACCTTGCTGAAACATTTGTTTGACAGAGTATCACTTGGAGCTGGAGCCTCAGCTGCTGGACTCTGATTTGGGAGTAATACTAGACAGGACTGGGTATTGAACACTGCTCCAATGAATTCTATTTGTTGTGTAGGAGTAAGGTTTGATTTCTCCCAATGTATCGTTATTCCCAACAAAATTGCCAAAGAGAGAGTATAATGCAGTGCTGTTACCAGAAGATGCTTGGTTGGGGGGGGTGAGGAGCCAGTCGTCCAAATATGGAAACACTGGGAATCCTTGTAGTCTCAAGTGAGCTGTGACCACTGCCATGCATTTTGTGAACACTCTGGGGGCCATAGAGAGACCAAACGGCAGGGCACGAAATTGATAACGACTAGCCCCTAGCCAGAAGTGAAGCAGACTCCTGGAGTATTTGTCCATCTTAATGTGGTAATAAGCATCCCGGAGATCTATTGAGCACATCCGATCACCTTCTCTTAAAAAGGGGAGAATGGACTGAACCATGACCATCCAGAATTTGGTTTGGGTGACAGACTTGTTTAAGCTGCTGAGATCCAAAATGGGTCTCCAGTCCCCTGTCTTTTTTGGCACCAATAAAGAATCTTCAGTAAAATCCAGATCCACATTGGTCTGATGGAAATGGTTGGATGACTCTTTTTTGAGATAGCTTTATTATCTCTGAAGTTGCTTATTCCCTTTGACTAGGTGGAACATCAGGAAGCTTTTTGGAAAATCTGGTTGACAAGAAAGAGGAATGGTGTAACCTCTCGTGATGATACTCTGCACCCAACGATCGGTAGTAATAGATTGACAGGCAGCTTGGTGCAGTGAGAAATGACCCCTGACTGCTTCCAGAGGTAAGCAATTGGGCTGCTCCTCAGGAGCGCTGGTAAGGTTGTCCAGAGAAGGCATACCTGGGCCCTTGGTTATGAGTACCCCCTTGACCTATGTAGGGGCATCTTCCAGAATGGTTACCCACTCTGCCCCTGGGGGTATCATCACCACGTTCGGCACGGAAAGGATCCTGAGATTTTTTTGTGCCACATTTTCCCACTCCTCTGATTTCTGGAGAAGGTATGTTGAGGACTGGAAAACCATAGGCCTACGGCAGACTGGGTCTTTCCATCTTGCTCGCACCTGGCTAGCGTGTCCTTCACTTTGGAGCCAAAAAAGGACAATGCTTCGATAGGAGCATTCAAAAAGGAAGACTTGAAGGGATCCACGAGGTCACAAATGCACATCCAGGCATGACGCGTCATGACAATGCCTGAACCCGCTGCTTTAGCTGCCCCTGAAAGCAACCTCATGGATGAGTTGCATATTGATTCCAGGGTTGTGAGCTGCAAGGCCACTTTGTCCCTGACCTCGTCAGACAACTGTCTTGCGAGTGTCCCAGAGAGTTTGGAGATCAAGTCCCTCTGGAGCCTTGTAAAATGTGCCAAATAGTTCAGGGACCATATAGCAAAGGTCCCTGATGCAAAAACTCACTTCCCAAGTCTGTCCACCACCCGAGACTCCTTGTTGGGCAGGAGGACAGCGGGACTTTCCTCAGCCAAGTCCTTTTTCGTTGCTGCCGCCACCACCATAGCATTGACTGGTAACCCTTTGGACCAATGTGGGTTCTTCTCGGGAGGGAAAAGAATTTTGTCAGGTCTCTGAGGGATCACCTCAATGGAATCAGGGTTCTTCCAAGCTCGCTGCATGATGAGCTGGACAAGCTCGTCAGCAGGTGGGGTCACTCAAGAGGTAGAAGGCCAGGTGCGGAAAGCCTGCAGGAACACGGACTCCTCAGATGAAGGGTTTGAAGGCTCCCAGTCACCTCTCTGCTTTAGCATTTCCAGGATGTCTCCAAAGGAGACATCATCAGGAGATGACCAAAGGGACCCTTCACCATCATCGTAATTCATATCTTCTGTTAAGGACTCCTCAGGTGAGTCCATGTGCTTCCTCTTGCACATCCTCTTTCAAGGAGGCTGCTCATTGGGGGTCTCTGAGGAGGACTAGGAAGAGTGGGTGCCCTGACAGGGGTGTCCTGTGGCTTCTCTGCCCAGTGTCCCGGGGGGGTAGTCTGTGGTAGCTGTAGCTCAGGGGGCAAAAACTGGGGTTCCAACATCAAAGAAGTGCTTCCAGAAGCGAGAGCCTTCTCCATCATGCAGAAAGCAGGTCCATCCAAAGAGGGATGGGAGCCTGAAACTGACAAAGACAACTTCGGAGCTGGGGTCACACCCCACTCTGACAAACCCACCCCCATGGATGGAGCCTCAAGAAGGATCGGTGTGGATGTGGACATTGGCACCGAGGATGGAACTGAGGAGAAACATGGCTCTGTGCCCTGGGCTGAAGCACCCTTGAGGAAGGACCAGTTCCACAGGAACCGAAGACCAAAGGGACAAACTCGGAGCCTGAGTGAGGTGCACTACAGGAGCCAAGGAGATGGGATCTGAGAAGGATGTCGGAGCAGAAGGCTTCAGAACTGAAATGGTAGAAGGAGTGTAAGATGGAGTCTGTGGAGAAACCAACCCAAGTCCTGTAGGTGGATGGGTCTTAGAAAGTGTGGGTATCTGCCTAGATACCAACAGCTGGTCCACAAGATGCACCATGTTGTGTTCCAACAGGCTCCTGGTGGATCTAGTGGATACTCTGGACAGAGAGTCGGGATGTTCAATGAATGGGCTATACATCTGGCCCAGAAACGGATCTACAGAAGGGGAGTATCGGGTCTGTGGTGCAAGGTCTGCTGGCACCAAAGTCTCAAGTTATGAGATTGGGAGTAATGGGGTCAAATCCAACTTTGTAGGTAAAACACTCGGTGCCAAAGTGGCACTTGTAGCCAAAATTGTAACTGACAAAGGTGTTCCTGAGCTGAAGTGGCCACAGGTGCCAAAGTTGAAATAGGCATGGTGAGGTCTATAATCGGTGCCGGAGGCAGGACCGGTGCCGAAACTGGCACTGGTATTGAAGGTTTCGAGATGCTTGGAGCCGAAGAAGACAGAGCCGTAGAGGCAGATTTATGCTCCAAAGACAACTTTGGGACCTTTGATTTCACAGGCTTACCCTGATCATCTGACGGTGAGGAGGGAACCGAGTGGGACCTCTTTTTGTCTTTAGTAGGAGGGGTTGAGACCTCTATCGGAGAAATGCCCTCTGAAAAGGGAGACTTAAATAACCCTTTCAGTATCAGTTTACTTTTGTGCTCATTAAGAGTGCGTTGACTGAAACTCTGACAAATGTCACAAGGAGGCTGCACCAAATGGTGGCGCACCCCCAAACAGTATACACAATCATCGTGAGAATCACTATTAGGTAACTTGCCATTACATGAAGCACAATGCTTAAAACCTGAAGTACCTTTCTTACCCAACATCTTGATAGAGAGAAACCACAGGCCAACACTATAACCAGTCAGAACAAATAAGTCAAACACCGTTCAAAAAAGTCACAATTGTACCAGTACAGTGATATGTAAGAGAGAAAAATAGAAACACCTTACTAAGACAAATCCAAACAGGCTAGACAGGAAAGAAAAATACCAGCTATGGTATTGAAGGAATACCACAGGGGTAAGGGAGGAAAGGCTGTACCAACAATGGTACTTGAAAGTTTACCAACGGTAACAGCAGGTAGAGTAGAGAGGAAAAAAACAAGGTCTTACAGAAGAAAACACTCTAGAAATACTATTCACTCAATAAAAAAATGAAGATATCAAAAGTTTTGAACACAAATATCAAATAAAGTTCCACTTAGCTGAGAGCTCGGCTAAAACACGGCTTTACAGCTACGAAGAAACGAGATCTGAGGTAACAGGAAGAAGGGCATTCTGGGTAGAATCTTAGCTCGAGAGTTTTTTGGCTGGCGCGAGCTTGGTAAAAAGGTTGACTCTGTTCCGAGGGCTCGGAACCGAACCCATCAGTGATGAATGGAAAAAAGATTAACAGCATCAGATCATATCTTTTCATAAATTCTTTGTACCATACCTTTTCTTTACCTTTTATATTTATTAACTTTATTTTCCATTCAAGCATTTTTCTCCATGTTTCCCCTTCTTGTTGTCCCCTTATCTTTTTTTTTATTACTTTCCACCTCTTGTCAAAATATTCATATTTTATTTGAATCAGTTTATTTATTATACTATTCTTTTCATATTTTCTACCTCTTAATGCTTTATATATACATAAAGGAGCTAAATGAATTACTGGACTCTTTAACTTCATACCCCTTTTTTCTACCTTATTATATGCAACTCCCCTTTTAACTGGGTTCAGTCTTGAATCCAAAAGGAAACTAAAACACAGCAAACTTTCTTTTTCTAATTCACCCAGGCATGCCATTACCAAAAATTAATATCCTAATTTACTTATTGCATAACTATTCAATAAATACACCTCTTTTAAATTTAATTTAAAACTCTTACATAATTTAATAGCCTCCTTGATTTTTTTAAACATCATTTCCATTGTTCTTTCATTTCTTCATAACATCCACATATTATACCTACATTTTTAGTTCTCTGTCATTAAAATATATTTTGTCTTTTTCATCTCGCCACAACCTTTACTTTTCCTAAATTATAACTATGTACCACTTCCAATAAGTAAGTCAGAGATGTTACATTTTACATTTGTTCACCCAGTCTTGTCTCTTATGTATATATGTTGTTTTACACATCATCTTTTGATGACCAACGTCACCTTTTGAATTTTATTCCTTTCAGTAATTGTTTTGTACTAGCTTTTGATACATACTGTTAGATTTTTGTGCTAGCCAAATTTTGATAGTTGAGAAGTTACACACACAATTTCTTTATTTTATATTTCTCTGAAGCTTTTTTTCTCTCTAGGTCTATTCAGAAAATGGCCCCTGCCATGCAGTGACTAACACAGTCCGCAAAGTTTAATATATAAATACATACAATATACATAAAGCAAGCATTATTTAATAACTGTAAATCCAGTACTGAACTGATGTTGGCAGTAGTCTCAGAGCTCTACAAATATGAACATACTGTACATTTTAACAGCAGTAAGTGTTACTGGCTATGGATGATTCACTGTACAGAGCATTATGGGGGACTGTTGATCACTTGGTGAATGATCATTTTATTTGTCATGTTTCATGACAGATGCTTTGAGTCAGTTCTACTGGTAAACACACAGGAGCTCTTGAACATAATAAAGGTGACTTGTGTTAATTAAGATAGCTATGGACAGAAGGATGGGCCCATTCATTCATTGTGGTAACAGCAAGGCATCACTAAATTAGATGACAGTCCTGGGGTACATTTTTTCGAGTCTATATTATAAGCACGAACGTTTACTTACCTGAATGCCTAAACGTCGACACATCTTCATCGAACCGTGAAAACACCGATCGTCCAGAAGCGCGAAATCAGAAATGTCAAATCATCATGGTTGGCCCTTCTGCGGTATAGATCCGTAAGGTAAGTGTGCGATAGTTACAGACCTTAGGGTTAGGGTGCGGGTTAAGGAAAGTGCATGGATGGTAATGTATGTAGATTTAGTGTAGGGTTAGAAGTAGGGTTTTGTTAAGTGTATGTGTGTGGATTATTTAGTTTGTTTGGGTTTAGCTTTTTAAGGTAAGTGTGCGATAGTTACGGACCTTAGGGTTAGGGTGTGGGTTAAGTTAAGTGCATACATGGTGGTATATGCAAGATTTAGTGCAGGGTTAGAAGTAGGGTTTAGTTTAGGGTTAGAAGTAGGGTTTTGGTTAGTGTATGTATGTGGTTTATTTAGTTTGTTTGTGTAGGTAGTATGTAGCGGGTGGTAGGGTGGGACAACTATGACAGTTCGAATTTTTGAATTTCGCGGTTTAGGACGTTCGGTGTATTTGCGGTTCGCGGAATATGTGTCGACGTTTGGGTATTCTGGTAAGTAAACGTTTGTGTTTATAAAATAGACCCCATTTTTTCCTGACTGAGGTGCCCTATTAGCCCATTTGTTCCTCAGCAGAAAGAGTCAGGTGAGGGGATAGGACAGTTATCACTCTTGTGGGGGTGGCCTACCCACAGAGCTGCATCCCTTTGATAGCTCCTTGAGCTATACTGTGCTAACGATCACCTCAGATAAGCAGAAGTGCCACCCACCACACCTATGCTAGTCTCCCACAGATATGTGCACACTATTAATGCTTAAGGTAGCATGTACTCCCTAGAACCATGCCCATAAGTGTATCACCTAGTACCCTCACAAAGTGTCCCCCAAGTGATGAGTCAGAGCTGCACCCCCAGGATGGGCAAACAGCCAGAGATCACTCATTCCCATCCTCCCCAGCCTATCACCCCAGTGCCCATAGTGCTACTCAAACAAGGGGTCCTCTGGGTCACTGCTAGGGAGTCAACCCTTTGTGCCATGGGAGCAGATCAATAGAGAAACAGTTTTATTCAATCTTACATTCTGTCATCCATGTCTCACTTATGCAATATAGTGACAGAAGTGGTTAAAACAAAATAAACAACAAAATTTCACAGTGCAATGCATTAAGGGAGTATGCATCACTAACGGGACTCTCTATAAGTAAACATTCCACCAACTGCACTTCACTACAGCTATGTCACAGGCAGTGAAAATGCATACAACTACTCCAGACAATGGTACACTACAATTTATCTACACTGGAGGTTCTTTGCCAATTCAGTAGTAGTAGTGGGTGCATAATTAGTCTTATACTTTGGTCATGTGTGAGATAAAGCCAAATAACATGCAGGCAGAACACATATGAGTGCTCTCTGTGCAATGTTTAAGGATGGCACACTGAGAAGATTTTCACATGGTAGAAGGAGAAGAAAGCTGGCATACTGAAGAAGAAAATCATGACTACAGTATTCACTCTGCCAATGTAAGTAGCTGACCAGCTGCATTAGCAGACAGAAGAAAGAAACTGAAAGAGAAACAGCCTATGAGGCATATTTACTGCTGTTTTTCTTATTGTTGCTGCTGCTGTTAGCTAGCAAGAGTTGAGGAATAATGTTCTGGGTCTGTCAGATGAACCTGAGCTAGAGGTAGGAGCCAACGAGATAAATGATTTGAAACCATAGCTTTTGCACTGCATAAACAACCAAAGAGTAGGTCAAATATTCCAAAAGGAAAATCAAATAAATAAAAAAGGAACATGCCACAAGAAGTACCTGACAAAATGTAATGGTTTAGTGCTTTCATTCCTATTACAAGAACTTCATAAAAATAAAAGACATCCCTGTAAAAAACTTAAATATGCTAAAAGGGTAGGTGAGACAGGAAGTGTTAATGTTTCAACCTATCAGACCTTCTCTTTAAAAGTGAGCAAGAGAGACAAATTTATTCAATCCAGATAAAACATAGGATTTCCTAGTCACCAACCCCCCAACCCCATCCTGGAAGATATTTTCCAATACAAAAAAGTATGTTTATTTAAATACTTACAGGAAATAGAATGTTTAAATAAAGCATTATTTTTATCACCATTTTTGATAGAATGTAAATGTTCATAGATTCTTTTGTTTAATCATCTCTCAGTTTGTCCAATATAAAAACTAGGTCATGCAGAACAAAGGGACATATAAACCACTCCACTGGTGCTTCAGGTATATCTGTCTTGGCAAGGAATAACCCTGGGATGTTTAAAAAAAAAACACATGTGGTCCCTCAGATATGTAATGACACTGGCTACATGCACCACACTTGCTCATATAGCCAAAGGTAGATGGGGTGGCCATTCTGTGCTGCCACCATTATCCAATGAATGATGTAAGACCATAGATAATGAGTGGTCAAATAGAATTCCTGTCCTGATGATATTGGATAAAGGTTTTGTCAAGATATGTGCATAATGACCTGATCTACCTGACCAAATAAAGTCTGTGACTTCCTCCAATAAGTTGCTTGGTAAGTATGATAAATAAACATTTTCTTAAGCAAGATGCAGTCCTTAGTAACATGTTTTGGCCCTGACATTCTATTTAATCTGATCTCCACCCACAGTCACACACTCATACCTCTTAAAACATGGCCACAATAAAACTGCATAGCCCTCTTATGTCACTGCCTTCTTAGTCAGTACCACAATATTACTGGAAGTCCTAATTCCCACTTACAACTTCCGATACAAACACAACACATTCAATCAATAAAATGTTCCTTCCTCCCCAACTTACTTTGATCTATCCCCTTCTTCTTCTTTCCTCTTCATCTCTCTCATGCCCTACAACTAATAACAGACATCTTCATAAAACACTTACACAACCAGTCATTATATATGCATGTATTATCCCTATTTCCATAGCTTCCACACCAACAAACCACTACCACCCCCCATAATTAGACCAAACCCACTCCCCAGCTCACTACTGTCATGATCACCCTTCTATATAATTATTAAGTCTCAGAAGCCTTTTTCTCTCTCTCTGCCTAAAACAACAAAGACCTCTTTCAAACTATCCTCCATAATCTTTATACGCCTTCTAAAGAATAATACTGAACCCAATCCAAGCCCAACATCTCCCTTTCCTCAACATCAGAACTACTCTCTTCCTACATTTGCCTTCACTGTCTTCAGTGTCCATAGCATCAGAAACAAGTTAGACCACATAAGTGCTTTTATTTACCAGTACAACCCAGACATTCAAATCACTCATCAGTAGCATCCTTAACAACTGTCACAATAATAATAATATAATCTTTCTAGGTGACTTCAATCTTAAATATTTTGGCCCTCTTTCATCTGACATAGGTAATGCCCTAGCAGACTTTGGTCTCCTCCAACTTATGAAAGAACCAACAAGACCATCCACCAAATAGTCCACATCTGACTTGATCATTACAATCATACCAAATTATCTCTAACATTAACATTCTGCCACCATCACTAAGTGACCACTGCACAATATTGACAAACTTAGCACCTTTCTCACAACCCACAAGTGGAATCATATACTCTCCTTACATGTTCCTATTACAGCCGCTGTAAATCTAATCAACTTTCTATTCCATCCGCAAGACAAATTCTTCCCACATATCCATGGGATTTATAAAGCCACCAAAACTGGATAGCTATCCACCGAACTGAAACGCCTTTTAGCTCTAAGGGACAGAGCATGACAAAAATGGAAACAAACCCCCACAACTGACAACTGCACCTCCTTTATAATGTTATGTAACCTAGTCAAGAAGTTTATAAGAAGGCACACAAAAAACTCTCCAAATAAAGAAACAAATTATCCTATTACATTTCTCCAAACACTTTCAGAAAGAAAGAAAGAAACTGTCTTACAAGAAGAAAACCTCCTCATGACACCCCTGCTTATGAATACTATTCAACATGGTAAAACAAATCTTTCTCCAGAAGATTTCCTTAAAGAAATTTTCAGTCTACCATCAATAAATTCCACATCTCCCACAATAATGCATTGTCTACCCCACTACTATTAACCCCCTTCTTCCACTTCAACACACTGCAAAGAAGTCTCTGCTCTACATGAAAATATTTCCACTGATACCCCTCCTGGATCTAACAACATAAAGTCCTGGTTCATATATCACTGCAGAGAACATCTTTGTCTTCCTCTCACCACATATATTTTATCCATGTCTCATATAAAACATCATGCCACAGATTTGTAAAAGTGGTCTAATTAAACCCATCCCAAGGGAAACCATGCCAAAAGATACCTTTCACTTCTGTCCAGTATCCATCCTCCCAATTCTAGCCAAATTTCTAGAAAAGATAGTCTACACCCAGTTGTCTCTGTATATATCCAGCAGTACCACCTGCTGTCCTCCAAACAGCATGGATTCTGGGCTAGATGAAGTACAAGGACAGCACTTTTTTCCCTAACTGATGACATGCTACAAAACTGTTATAGTGACCTCCTTACAGGTGACCTATTAATAGACATGACAAAGGCATCTGGCTTACTGACCACTATCTTCTCCAAAACAAATTAACTGAAATTATCAGTCCAGACATTGCTCCATGGTTTAAAACTTCCTCACTGACAGACACTTCAAAGTTAAAATAGGAAATTCCCATTTAGAATCCATACTCTAACTAAAGATGTACCACAATGATCCTTTCTTGCTCCTTCGTCTTCTCAATATTCATTAACAAACTTCCTTGTGATCTCATCTCCCACT